>NC_140208.1:26605047-27205047 GCF_965226575.1 Pagrus pagrus
AATTCCTCCAGGTTATTAGACTCTGGCAAACGGCCTGATATCCCTGCTATGACTATTTCATCCATAATGAATAACTGTGAACAGACGGACAGCCAGAGACAGAGAGACAGAGACAGAGACAGAGACAGAGAGAGAGAGAGAGAGAGAGAGAGAGAGAGAGAAAGAGAAAGAGAGAGAGAAACAATAAGTGATCTTGTTCATTACAGTGTGTTTAGATGTCAGAGTCATTATACATTTCTGGATTGCACAAACAAATATATTTTGTGAATGTAGCCCTGTCAATGTTCCATTTACTGAATATGTATAAATTTCCAGTGGAGTGTGCTAGTGATGTGTTGGCTGTGAATGAGCCGGTTCTATGCGAGACATTTTTTTTCCTTATACAAGACAGAAAACTAGTATGATAAACATACAGTTGTAGTCAAACGTTTATGTACACACTTGTAAAGAACAGGGCCTGACTGATATGGATTTTTGGGGGCAGATACGGATACCGATATTAGGGAGCCAATTAAAAAATCAAGTGTTACAATTATGTCTAAATTTACGTGGGGCATTTTGAAACTCAGACATTAAGCATTTTTCTTACTGCAAGGCATGTCTACATGACTAAAGCTTATATTTACAAATGATGAATTTATTATTATCTTTATATTTAGGTAATAGGTACAGTAGGTGTATAAGCAACATAATAAGTAAAGTTACTGGCAAGACATTATTTGAAATGCTCCTCTCTGATGCCCTCTAAACGTTAATTCACATTTTCTCTATAATTCTGAACCATTAAGTCATTCTGAACCAAACTCTGAGCAGAAAGGCCTTTTGTTGCTTAACGCTATCAAAACATTTCATCTTTTGCAATATTTACTTTTTAGTATATAATGGTCAAACAGTCAAGAGGCGACAAATGCTTCTGCTATTGGTTGCAGGGGGAACTCTCAAGTTAATCCACTATAAAAAAACAACAAAAAAAAAACCCAAAAACAACAACAAACACCCGGTGTGTTGCTATGAATAAAGCCTTAACGTGCTCAGTCATAAGGTTAACGTTATATGGCAAAGTGAAATTATGATCAATAAGAGTGACATGACGGTTGTTGCAGAAGAGTAAAGGATAGGGGCGTTAACATTACGTTATTCATTTACTTTCAGGCCAGCAATGCATTTCTCTAAGCACGATTGTCCCCCCTCCCCTCTCCCCCGCTGGCCTGCACTAATTAAGATAGGTTGGCTTTACCTTTACCTTGCTAACATAACAGATGAACATGACCAACACAGTTAGGCAGTTGGCATCAAAGACATGAAATAACCACGGCCACTTACTTTGCATATAAGAAATTGAAGTGAAAAGAGCTGGGAAATAAATGTGTCATTATGAAATAAAAGCCCCCTGACATAAATAAATGTGTCATAACGCTTTTCATGATACTCAGACCCTTTTAAAAAAAACATTACATTGGAAGAGGAAACGACACACATTAAAAATGTAAACATTATGCCCCCTGAAAGAAATAAAAGTCGTCCTTTGAGAAATGTTTTTTTAAAATAAAAACACTCATTAATTGAACTATAAGGACTCATTTATAATGTATATTTAAGTTTATTTGAATATTTACTTATTTACATTTATTTCTTAGGCTTATTTATTTATTTATTTATTTATTAAGTATTGATTAAAATGGAATTCCATAATGGCATACCACCAGACTACAGAGCAGCTTCATTCCTCAGGCTATGGGACATATGCATCTGTATCGGCGTACCTCCGCTGCTGAAATGTGACCACCGCTTATGATTTTTTTTTTCTGAGGAGAGGCGAGGAGGAGGAAAAGGGAGAGGAAGGGAAGGAGGAGAGGAGGAATTTTATTTATGCATTAGTTAGCCTGTATTTTGCGCTATAGACACTTCATATGGCTACAGGTCAATTAAACCTGTGAGTAAGCGGAGAAGAGAGGACATCTTCTTATAACTTTACAAACTAACGGTATAATAATATGTGGTACATATACAAGAGGAACTTTGCGCTTACCTGAACATGTCAGCTCAACAATCATAATAACAAGCATCGGGTTACGTCAACACTGAAGCAAGCACTGCTGAATGAGTCAGGATCATCATTCTCGCAAAGGGGTAAAAAAAAGAAAACTGTCTTGCAGCTTCATGTGAGTGTCGTACATTAACATTACAGCAAACACAGTCATTTGACAGAAATACGCAGGGGAACACAGCTGTCAATCAGAGACAGTTGACAGATTCCCTCAGAGATATTAATGATTATTTAGACAGGATTCATGCAACCATGGTGTTGTAAAATGATAAATAAACTGACCCTGAAATCCCTGAAATGGAATTCCAATGTCTTAATGCATGTGTGGCTTCTAAATCAGCTGATATTAAGGATAGCTGGTTCAGTGAATGCATGGACAACTGGCAGTAACACTGTATATTTGTAATACTGACCAATATATTGTAAAAAAAAAAAAGTAAAGTCCTGATGGGAAACTTAGTATGTGGAATAGCCAAATGCCTTAAAATTCATAATCACAGCAAAACATGAAGTGGGAAATTTCAAAAAGGTCCCTGTAATTAGGCAGTAATTCAATAGTAACCATTCACACGGATCATGTTTATGTATTGAAGCAGATGTAATTGTGTTGGCGTTGACTGGCAGGTTTGGAAATGAAGACTCCCTTAAAGCACGCATGAAAGAGCACTTACAGCGGACAACGTTGTCTGCTGATAGACTACTCTGTACATGACTGAGCATTGCCATGTTGTACTCTGTGTGTGTGTGTGTGTGTGTGTGTGTGTGTGTGTGTGTGTGTGTGTGTGTGTGTGTGTGTGTGTGTGTGATTTTCTTTGTTCTTTGTTTCTAGGCCAGGCCCTGTCATGTCAACAAGGCCA
This sequence comes from Pagrus pagrus, assembly GCF_965226575.1. Classification (NCBI taxonomy): domain Eukaryota; kingdom Metazoa; phylum Chordata; class Actinopteri; order Spariformes; family Sparidae; genus Pagrus; species Pagrus pagrus. Next base: position 26,607,952 of record NC_140208.1, read on the forward strand.
GACCTGCCAACCAATGAGCTTGCAGCTTGGGACAGAGTTACTCTAAATTAAACCATGTCACTACCTCAGTGTAGAGCAGCTAGGATGGCTGCCATCATCTTCAGATTCATTCCCTCATTACATACTGTACAAACTTTAGAAATGTTCAACACACTGCCTGAGTCTACATGGTATGCCACATAGAATTAAGTGGAGCTTGATGCTGACTTTCTCCTGACACATTATTGTTTTCATGTGTGAAAATTAAGGTCCATCATTTGTTCAATCCTCATGATGCAGTTGTATTCAATAGAGACACAGTGGTACAAGGAAAATCAAAAGCCTAAAATTCAGTCCCCAGCTGAAGATAGACTGGAAGCTTCAGATCAGTTTTTAGGGCCCGAGCAGGGAACCTGCAAGGACCCTATTGTTTTTGTAGTGAGCATTTTTTGTCCCAAATGATCGCATTTTTCACTGCCTGGACATACCCCAAAACTCACCAAACTTGGAATCTGTTGTCGTTGTGAATTTCCATCACTAGGTGGCGCTGTAATCAAGGAAAGTGCCTTTTGCCTTATAACTCCCACATACTTTGTCGCACATTCAAAAACCTTATATCCACGCCTTCAGTGAATTCTGCTGAATCTCGTGATATAGGCCACGCCCATATCCGTTTTTTTTCGCTACCTCGCGAAATGTCGCAAACCTACTTTTTCGAACTCCTCCCAGCCAATTTCACCAATTTCCACGAAACTTTGCACACAGCATCTGTGGACCCTCCTGACAAAAAGTTATTAAAAGAATTTTGATATTCCAAAGAATACTCAACTTATTAAATAACAACTTCCTGCACATTTCCTTCAAAACAGGAAGTCTTGCATATCTCCACATTGGTTCATCCGAATGACATGAAACTCAGGATAGTACTTCCGGCATGAGCCCCTAAGGCTCTGTGGACAATCTTGCCCGATGACCACTAGGTGGCGCTCTTTAAATTGAAGTATTTTATATCTCCACATCGGTTGGTCGGATTAACACAAAACTTGGTACACTCATTGCCAATGCCCTCCTCAGGACTTCTGTTGAAGCTTTTACCGATCCGCCACTAAGTGGTGCTCTGGTGCCAGTTTCATTAGGGCCCCAGCAGATAACCTGCGATGTCCCTATTGTTCAAAAACCATATATCCACGCGTTCCCTTTATTCTGTTGAATCTCCTGATATAGGCCACGCAAATTTGCGGCCCAGGTTTTTTTTCCGCAAATTCGCAAAATTTCCAAAACCTACTTTTTTGAACTCCTCCCAGGCAATTTCAACCAATTTGCACCAAACTTTGCAAACAGCATCTGTGGACCCTCCTCACAAAAAGTTATTAAAAGAATTTTGATATTCCAAAGAATACTCAAGTTATTAAATAACAACTCCCTGCACATTTCGTTACAAACAGGAAGTCTTGCATATCTCCACATTGCTTTGACCGAATGACATGAAACTCAGGATACTACTTCCCCATGAGCCCCTCAGGCTCTGTGCAAAATCTTTGCGGATGACCACTAGGTGGCGCTCTTTAAATTGAAGTATTTTGTATCTCACATCGGTTGCTCAGATTAACACGAAACTTGGTACAATTATTGTCAATGCCCTCCTGAGGATATCTGTTGAAGCTTTGACCGATACGCCACCAGGTGGCGCTCTGGTGGCAGTCTAATTTCATATTTGGCACTGTGCCCACACCATAATACTTATGGATATGAAATGGATAGGGGTGGTATAGACTGGCCCCTGTAACTCACACACCAAAAATGACCAGCAGGTGGCGCTATTATCAACACAAAAAAAACGTTTTTGCCTAATAACTCCCACATAACATGCCGCACATTGTTAAACCTTATATCTACGTGTTCCCTGCATACAGCTGAATTGTGTGATGTAGGCTACGCCCACTTTCACGCTACATTTCCATTCACAAATTTGCTGAATGTCGCAAACCTACTTTTTCAAACTCCTCCCACCCAATTTCTCTGATTTGCACAATACTTTGCACACAGCATCTGTGAACCCTGCTGACAAAAGGTTATTAAAACAAATGTGGTAGCCCAAAGGACCCCCAAAATATAAAACAACAATTTCCTGCAAATTGTGATCGAACACACACATCTGCATATCTTGCATATCTTCATCAAATGCAGTCCCATTAACACTTAAGTTTTTTTAATTGTGTTCCATGCCCTGATGACGGTTTGTGAAAAATGTTGTGCAAATCCGCCAATAGGGAGCGCTTTTATTGCTATATGACAAAAGAACAGCTTTCCTGCCTTCACTTTTGATTCCTCAGCGGAAGTTGTTGCATGAACAAGCCCCGACAGCCACATGCCCCGACAGCAACGTGAAGCTACACGAGCACGCCGCGACAGCAGCATGCCCCGACGCGCGTGGACTGCCAGGGCCCGTTCATCGCTGCTTGCAGCTTTAATGTTTGTTTTGTATCTCTCTAAATGACACTTTCATACAGCACTAGCTGTTCATGCTGTGAGGTAACAGTGCTAGTAAAAAGTCAGTACAAGAGAGCACCATGGTGAGTGTAAGCTGAAACACAGTATTATAGTTTGTTAAACGTTGCCAAGGCCCAGAATTGAACACTATATGTGTAAATCATGCACAATACAGAGGTGGGTGAAAGGAAAAACAAACAAAAAAAGCGTGTAAAACTCAAGTCATTCTTCGTGTACATGAAGTCAATAAGGTCCCCACGATATGAATTTTATCATCTGTCCAACTATACGCATTGACTACAACAAAAATGCAGCTTTACAGTATATCTAGAGCCATGTTCACTCAGCTATCCACATTAGTTTAGGAGTATTATTATAAGGATTTACGGTGGTCTCCTAACAAGCCTCCATAACGGCTTCAATGATGTTCATATACCTACAATGCCGTATGATTTACATTCATTTCATACTCATAAAATCATCTGTTGGCTTTCATGGTGAGCAGATTGGGGAATTATAATCATGGAGGAGAAAACACAATCCCATAAGGATAGGTTGTTTAATCACAGGAAAAAGGGAATAAGGCATAATAATCTGTTTTACAGCAACTGATCCATCAAGGGAAACAACCCAAACAATGTCCGTTTTCATTTTCTGTTGGACCTACTGATAAATCAGCTTGGATCCATTTCTGTTATTCAAATTCACTTCAGAATATTTAATACCTGATTGCAGGTATTACAGTTATACAAACCTTTGAATTATTTTGTATTACATGCTATATTATTTATGAATATGAACAAAGCTCAAAAACAAAAAGGAGACAAAAATGGTGAGTTTCACAATACAGAATAATGTGATAAAATTAGGGGTGTAATGTTTGTATTTCCCTAATGCATATATAACAAATATAGGCCATTAGAATCAGAATGTATGCTCAGGTAGAAGCAAGGACAGTCAGTGCAGCTGGCTGCCCTGGCCCTTTCAGTCTTCCAGTAGCTGAAAGGATTTGGGCTCCAAGATACAATGACCTGGGATTAGGCCTAATGTAGGACCTTCAGTACATTATCTAGCCTCACCTGACCCAGATCACATACTAACACCCTGAACATGACTTCAAGCATAAGGAGACTATGCGCTAGCTGCAAGCTTGGTTGATCAATATGTGTGCCATACAGTTACTCAGCACTCTATAAACTGCGTCTGCCCCACTGCAGCCTCATACTGTACTGAACATCATTCCAAATTATATTCTACAAGAATGACTGCATTGCCTTCTACAATTATCTCTTATTACATTCCCATCAGCCCTAACATTCCTGCTATTGGACTGCTTCACTCAACCAGCAGCACGCAACAAGACCTGACTTGACACATAGCCTAATGGAAAGAACCTGAAGGTGGAAACACAATGACGACAAATGCCAAACTCTGTCATTACTCAGCAGGTAACTATATGATCCCCTTTCATTTGAGTGAAGAGGACAAACTTGTTCCCCGGATTGCAGAGTTGAAACCAGTTAACTTCATTTCCAGATGAGTTTCTCACACACTTAGTGTCATGCAGGGACAAGAGTCTATGAAAACACATCCTTCAATCATGCTCCACCAAAGTAAAATTGGTTCATATACAGTATGTTGTTTCTATGTGATTTATTGTTATTATATTTGTGATTATCAAATAGCCATTTAACTTTATGCTGTGAGAAATCGACTGAAGCAGATTACCACACATTAATACATCGTGTGATATTCAAAAATTGGTGGTATGTGTTTTGTTGCTTAATGGGTGACCAATAAACTTGAATTAGTTTGTATAACATTGTATTACATGAGCCTTATAGACAAACCAATTGTGCGATGTGTTTCAGGAAAGATGGTGGACTGCCTGACAGTTTCTTTTCAATAAAACCCCCTACTACAAAAGTCTTTATGTAATTATTCGCTTCCCTGTAACTCAGCCATGTTGTAGCCAAACACTCTTGTACCATTCAGTCACCATACAAGAGGGAATTTCAGATTTTTGGATTTACTTTTTAATATCATTCTTCATTTGGTTTGTTCTCATCCGTGGTCCATGCCCTACAGGGACAACACCACATGTAAAATCACCTTCAAATTGTGGTGGAAAGTCTTATTTAGAAGTGAACAAATAAAACATGATTCACACAAGGTTGACTTTGTGTAATTTAATAAAGTGGTAAAAGCAAGAAGCAAACAGAGTTAACCAATTTCAGCTGAAAGGCCAGCCTCTAACACCAGGCATACCCTGGCAGAGACTGACCAAGAGTCACAGACAAAGTTACAGTTTATAGTACACTCAGAGATACCTTGAGAAAGGGAGATTTTCCCAAAACAATATCCAGCTGGCCAGACAGCCTTGGATGTACCCACAACACCAGACATACGTCCGGGGAGCACAGAGTGCTTCTGTGCACAAACACTTTCACATAAATCAGCGATGTCACTGTATAAAAGCAAATCAAACAGTTCATTGTTTGGGCCAATGGTCATAATTCACAATGCTAAAAGGTGTTATAAACCTTATTTATTAAGTGTATAGGTCAATACGTGAATATGTGAAATACAATAGTGCAAGGTAATGCAAGTAAACAACAATATGTGTGCTTAAATGCAAATTATACATTTTGCTACTACACAAATCAGTGCAGGAAACAGTGAGTAATCTGAATGAATAAATCTACCAACCAGTCACCCTGGGAGTTTAGTTTGTAAAGTTTAAGTCTCGGGTTGCTGGGGGCCTCAATGAACCAAGTCATCATGCTGGGCAAAAACCCTCATTTGTATCACACTCCTGAGACAAAATGCCATAAAGAAAGCACAGCATCTGACAGCACTGGCACATATACTGCACAGTGACCAACACAGCTCCAGCATGTACGCCTTTATCGTTCTATCTACCCTTCATAAATTGCTTAATATTTTTGAGAATAAGATATATTAGAACGACTATGGGACACAGCTGGATTTGCATAACCTGCAACAGCACTCATGGAAACATAATACATGCTAAACGGCAGCCACCGGCAGCCGTAACAATCTTTTATTTGGGATCTGGTCCACCAACATCGATAATCTTCATCAACAGCAAGCAGACAAAAGGAACCATTTCCAAAAGTTAATGTAGCCTATAACTCACGGAAATAGAAGCTGCATGTAATTTATGCCGAATAAAAGAGAAGGTTTGTGTACAAGTTAACGACCTACGTCAATTCTGACCCAAACATGTCAAGTCATAGTTAATTAAAAGAGTATTTTCATTTTCCATATAACGCGAACCAGCGTTAATAACAGCAATGCCGCATTAAACAGGCAGATTTTCAGTGTTTCATTTAGCTGAGCCTAAGCCTATTGTTCTATATAACTTTAAGAAATTATGTCACCCAAACCGGGCAGAGACGACGTTAGCAGTCGAATCCAGCAGCTCCTAACCGTTAACGAGCTTACCTGTCTTGCCCAGACCGGTCTGGTGTCACTGAAAAATCACGAATTCGAACCACTTGGTGAAATGTTAGCACTTGCTTCACATGTATTCTCTTGGTGATTTCTGGTAGCTTTCCTATGATGGTCCACGATGGTGTTCCTCTGACTGTAAGTGTATTGACAACTCTCTCTCTCTCTCTCTCTCTCTCTCTCTCTGTCGTTTCCTCTATAAGGTTGACGTTAGCCTTCGTGCTTCTTCAGCTCTTTTTTCTCTGAATTTAAATGTCTCACATTCTGCTGGCCACGCCACATGGGCTGACAGCTTGGCTTGGCCGCACAGTCCAATGAGAAAAGAGGCAGAGCTTTCGGATCCAGCCAGTGATGGGGTAATTCGTTGAACGCCCTCATAGTCACAGAGAGAGAAAAAAAACGTTGAGACGGGGTTACTGGAGTTCAAACTGATTCTCCTCTCTGTCTCACCATCGCTCTAGCCATCGTATGACTAGACGGGAGCAGCTGCACCAGACAACAAAATGACACTGTCAATTTGACTAAAACCTAATAAAATGTAGTAAATACTTTTTGGTCGGCGCACTTGACGGCGGCTGATGGATTCTTTTCTGCATAGATTATTCGCAAAAGACGCACTTGATCAAAATACTTATATATATATATATATATATATATATATATATATATATATATATATATTTCATTTTGATTGCGCTGTTTAAATTCATAGGCCTATATTTCAGTTAACTGGACACTCCAAATTTACCCCGCGTGTGACAGATCTTGAGACTTTTTCAGATCGCTGCCGAGTTGCAGCATCTAACTCTGGATGGAGGTTAGGTTTTATTCCTGATCACCATTAACAAAAGTATCTTATTTGGATAACACTGATTTGAAGACTTTTGTCGGGTGATATGCTATGGAGAAACATCGTACGCGACCAATGCTCTAGTCGAAGCTTTTAGTGTAGGCTAATGTCCAGGACTCAGCAAAAACATTTCCAAAATGATTCGCAAGCAGCTGGAAAATTGGGCTATATTCTTTTTGATAATGGATTGGATTAGCAATCAATGGATACATGGATTAGGCCTATACTTTTCATCTTAAAATGTGGGTATATTTCTGAAAGTGCCATAGTGGCTCTGTGAAGTCACCCTCTAGTTTAAAGATCAGGGGATTAAGAGTTTTATAATTCATCCCCCAGGAGTCACGAGTGTATGTACAAAATTTCACCATTTAACAGTTGCTATGGCAGTTCACTCATAACCAGTATGTCAACCTCACGGTGGCGCTACAGGAAAAGTCAGGAGATCACCAAAGTAATTAGAATACAATGTCGTGAAAACTAAATATCTGTGCAAAATTTGACACAATGCATTCAGCTGCAGAGATATTTCAGATTAATTCAAGTCCAGGTGACCACTGTTTTAATTAGGCTACATAGACTGGATATAAATACTACTTCATTTGGTAATATCTTGTTTTCTTCTTACTTAACACTTAATAAAACAATTTCTGGAGCATCTACTGTAACTGATCATGGTGGGCTTTGTCACATAGGCCTACATCATCAGTTATATTTTGACCACTCAGGGCCTTACAACATGAACATGAATAAACTCTGATGTAGTCCTCTGTCTTTTCTTTTGTAAGCTCAAACGCTGTCTGTGAACCTTTATCATGTTTACTTTAACATTTCATAACTTAAATTGAACATGAAGTAACGACTAGTGGCTGCACATGTGGATAATTTAACTATTCCTGATGACATGTAAATTGGCCTATCACGAAGCGTGGATGTGATGCTTCATCCAATCACAATCCACTGAAGGGTGCTGTTGTGAGATAGGGTGATTAAAAGGCGGGGCCCAAGTGATGACGTAACCAGGAATGCTCGTCTGACTCGGGGTTACTGAAGTTCATAATTTTAGATAACATGATGTTCTAAAGAAAGTCTACTGACCTACTATAGCAGGGCAGTGATGATAACAGATTTTAAAGCACATAGTGACTCTGTGATCAATGGAGAAACAGAAAGATGGCTAAATAAGCTGAAATAAAGGAGTTCTGCTTTATTCTTTGGACCTGCATAAGAATTACAATTAATGCACACTAACTATAAAATGTGAGTTTAGTAGACATAATTTACAGATGATAATGTTTAATAGAAATTTCTATAGCCATATCGTTAATAGAAATACTTTTTATAGCCCATGTTGTTTCTCAGAATTCATTTCATGGCCCATGTGGTTTTATATAAATTCATTCCATATGTGCAAAATCACAGAACTGTGAATTGTGCTCTGCAGCATTATTTATGTATGAGGAGACCAATTTCTGAAACATCAGATAGTCTTAACAATGAAGGAGATGGTATTTTGCTCAATAAACAGCATCTGCATATTCTGAGAAAAAACACTGGATTTCTCTTCATATAGGCCATGTGGTACCAACAATAATGATGAGCTGGGGACATCACAGTTCATGGTTGGTAGACTTTGATTTCAAGCAATGAAAATAGATAATTTGACCAACAAATTTTAAAACTTTAAAAAGGCAAGTTTACAATGTTTACAATGAAATACAGGCACAAACAGAGGCTGAGAGGCACTCCCCATGACCAGCATACTGACAGACTATCCTGTATTTGTGTGTCAGTCTATGTTATTGTAATTTCTAATCTTGCTGGTCTTGTCAGGAGCTCCAGCTCTGCTGGTCTTAGTAGTGTTTGATGGTGTTGTAGAGGGGTTCCTCTGCTGCTGGACCTGGGTTGGGGGCTGGCTTTGGATGGTAGAACTAATACCATGCACTATCATCTGGACTCCAGCACCACCAGACTCAGCCACCTCTCTCCTGCTCAGCTCACCTTCACCTTTAGGTGCAAACAAAAGAGGTGCAATTTTAATGGCTGTTATGGATGACGCATTTTCTCTTGCTGACATGTTTAACCAAGTTTAAAATTTGCGGCTGTCTGATTTGATCAGTTATCTGATGTGTCTGATGTGTCAGGAACAGGAAAATTATTTAGATCCATCCCTTAGATAAACATTACAATTACATTACTTTTATTCAGCAGGTGTTTTTATTCCGCTAGACTCAGTTCCATTCAGGCCTGTGTGCCCTCCACATAATTGTCATCTTGTAACTCAGAACTAGGACAACATGTCTGGAACTTCACCAGAAGTCACCACAGAAACAGTCCAATGATCCACAAGTATGCACAAGGATTGTTTCCTTAATAACGTCAATGTGGAGTGCTACATTTGTTGTGTAAGTGGAGTGATAAAGATGAAAATAAAGTTGAAGATAAGCTGGAACAAAATTTGAAGGGAAATAAGAGCACGCGCCAAGAAACCAGTATTTTTTTTAATGTTATTTTTTATATTGTGTGTATTTTAATGCGAATGAAGATTTAGATACAGATATTATATTTCTAAACATCTCTGTCTCTTGCTCTATTTTCATGTTGCTCTGTTTCTCCTTGCTCTCAATGAAATAATAACTTAAACTTAAACAACTGTTTATTATCTGTAAGTGTACTGAAACCTTGTGTGAGGTTTGTCTGGTTTCACAATTATTAGATGGTATTATGCTTATCACTGCTCATCACTCAGCCTGATCTGGAAGCTGCTCTGGTTGACAAACTGTCCCCTGGAGAGCTGACAGACACTGCAGCCAAAAACACACACCCCTCCCTCCATCTGTCCATCACTGATAAAACCACTGCAATGGAGGGGTTGTGCATTTGCGTGTGTGAGCATGCTGGTTTTCTGACCTGACATATGAAAGACCCAAATTTTATCTTGAATAAATAACAGCAATATTATATTAAAAAAAAGTATCAATCTCCAAAGAAAGTTTTCAGTGTTCAAGCCAAGTTATTTCTGTGTGGTTACCTTCTGAGAAAATAGATGGACTCAATCCATTATCCAATCTTTCCCATAGTTCCTTTAATGATGGAAATGATTCCTCTGATGACAATTGTGACCTGGACAGACCTGAACAGTGCTGGGGCCCTACATCCAGGAACATCTGTAATTTGCTAGGCGAAGGAGTGTCGTCGTTGTTCTTTGAGCTCTAAAGAAGAAGAGAGTAAGTACATTTAAGGATGTTTTATCTACAGGGAATGTAATGTATCTAAATATATGTACATATACATTACAATACAACGTTAAAACCACTGATGGGCGAAGTGAATTACATCCATCCATCCATCCATCCATCCATCTATATGTTTATCTATCTATACGATACTATACAAAATACTTTATTAATACCCCAGGGGGGAAACTGAGTGTCACTATACATATAAGACAACAACAAGTAGAACAATAAAAAAGATATACACATCTCAAAGCTGTACAAAATAAGGGGCACAGCACCATAATGAATAGTGTAAACTATTCTAAACTTCACTGCAGCTGGTACAAAAAACTTCCTGAATCTCTCAGAAGAGAGCCACACCCCCAGCAAACAACAGCATAAAACAAAACACTAGCTAAAATACACTGATAAAACACATGCAGGAGTGGCTGGCTGACATCAAAGGACCTGAGCTTCCTGAGGAAAAATAACCCGGACTGGGTACTTTTTTTTTTTTTTCACCAATTTTTGGTACTACTGTCCTTTCCCAGTCCAGCGTATTATCCACAAGGACACCAATATTGTCATCATCATGAAAAATGGACCAGCATTCAAAGCAGTCACTCAGTTTCTCACATGCCTACTCTGAGGCATGTGCACCAATTTTGTGACGACGGGCTTTCTGTGTACCAGCAGGATATAATCGGATGACAGCAGCACCAAACTATGGTCCGAGCAGCCCAGGGGATAGGGCAGCAGATGAGTAACTATCCTTTACATCAGCATAGAAAAGATAGTTTATTCTGTATTTTAGTGTGGGGCAGATAACAAGTTAAGTCCCTGTCAATAATGGTCAGTGCATCAGGCGATCTGCTTAGTGTCAGTGGCATGTTTAGCATTGGCTGATGGTGGAATATAGACTATGATGTTGGAAAATTCACGGTGTAGGTAGTGACGTCTGCAACTCACCGCCAGCAGTTCAATGTTCTTGTTACTCACTCTCTCCCGCTCCGTAATATGCCCTGGTTGACACCACTTATTTTTCAAATAGAGGAACCCACCAGTTCCCAGTCCAGTCTTATCACACTAAATCCATCCCATTCTGTGTGCACGGTAGGGATCCGATCTGTGATTTAGATTTTGAACGTGATTTTGAATCCAGCCCTCAATGGGTAGATCATTTTGGTTTCCATTAACAAGGTACATCCGTAAAGATTTTTAACTTGAATAATTTGTTCAAGATCCGATGTGTGATTAAAGTGTAACTTTAATCTTAATTATATGTGTATATATATATATATATATATATATATATATATATATATATATATATATATATATATTATATGTATATATATATATATACACACACACACATATATACATTATGGCATGCCGTTTAGGAAATTAATCTTTGAATATATTGAATGAAACTTTGAATATATTGAATGAATCCTTGAATATATGGAATTAATTCTTGAATATATGGAATGAACTTTGAATATATTGAATGAATTCTTGAATATATTGAATGAACTTTGAATATATTGAATGAACCTTGAATATATTGAATGAATTCTTGAATATATGGAATGAACTTTGAATATATTGAATGAAACTTTGAATATATTGAATGAACAGAGCTTGGTAACTTGACTCCACCACGTTCGCGCTGCGGTGTCGGACGCCATCTTGGTTGCTCAGGAAGCCGTAGCGAGAGCGAGAGAGAGAGAGCTATCGATAACCACACACTAGAGAGTTTTAGTCATGGGAAGGACCTGTTGGGTAGTCAGCTGCAATGCCCGTTCACACGACCATTAGGAACGAAAACTCGACAACGGACTATCGTTTTATGGTTTTCCTTCATGGAAGCAGCTTCAAGGAAGCCTTGAGTCCGACATTACGAAGAGGAGACGGTTGGCTTAAGGCGCCCTGACAGCAAGTTTGCCAGCATCCCGAGATATATGAACGTATGCTCCAGAAATTTTCACGCGGGTGAGTGTTTTGATTGTTTACTATTGGTCATGTGTTAGCGCAAAATCTGATTTTACTCCATAATCATAGCTACCGAGACAGCCAGTTAGCCGGATAGCCGGCTGTCTCTAGCTGGCTTGTTAACCAGCTGGTAGATGAATAGATGAATAGATCGACAGACATTCACTTTTCTGTTGCTGGCGAATATTTTGAGTGTTGATATGTTGTTTCAGTACAGGTAAACCAGCATAAGAAATGGATGAGTCACACCCTGACTGGGCTCCATCCCTGCGCCTGGGTCACTCTGATGTTACACATCCAGACTGGTACTCATGCAGACAAGAGTGACTTAAAAGAAGAAACACCAGGCAGACACACATATGGACAGAAGATGAGGAAGATGGAGACAACGCAGAGGCACTTACCTGTATGCAACGCATACATCTGTATATCTTGTATATTTTGTGTACTTTATTTTATGAAATCGTTGTTTTTTGTTGCACCTAATACAAAACAAATGTTTCTTAGCTGTATAAGTGTCTATAAGTGGTGTAATTCCCTTGCAATAAATGCAATTCTGATTATCTAAAAACTTTGTTTTATTAGAAATGTCATTGTAATTGTGCAGTTGTTTGGGTGCATGTTTAACAAGAAATAGTGCAGAACAAATTGTGCAAAATAAGTTAACATAAGTAAACAATGCAGTCAAAAAGTGAAACATTGTGTAATAACCTTCAATTTACAAACTATTTACAAATATTGCATAACAAATAGTGCAAAATAATAAGTTAACATAAGTAAATACATCAATCAGCCATAACATTGTGACCACTTGTGCAATCTAATGTGATCCAATACAACAGCTCTGCAACAAATTTTGCCTTTGCAAAGATCATGTTCAGTTTTTGATTGACATTGCCAGAGAGGTATTAATTACCTCTGGAACTCCCTCCCCCTGGCCATCCGAAACTCTGATTCACTGCCGTCTTTCAAAAGTCATCTCAAAACCCATCTCTTCAACATCACTTACAAGACCTGACAAAATCATCTTCCACCCATCTTTCTTTCTTATTTTTCCTGTCTACTCATTTATTTTCTGTATTGCTGTTTATCTACCTTTGTCACACCGCGGTGAGGAGTGTCCTGTCTTGTCCTGCCTTGATCACTGCCTTGTTCATTGCCAAGTTAAGTATTGCCAAGCTTTGTTTTTTGTTTAGTATTCCTCTGAAGAAGAGTGATTTTTTGTTAATAATATTTTTGGTCAGTCTTTTGTTTCAGTCAGTTAATTTCGTAGCGTTTGTTTCTCCCTCCGTTTGGAGCGCTTTTCTTTCATGAAGTTTGTAACTCAGAGTAGTTTAATTTTATAGCCTGTGAGCTTTCCTCGTTGAGTGATTTTCTGTTTGTTAAATTTTCATAGAAATAGATTTTGAGATCAGTGTAGTTGTCCTTTGTGTTGTTATTTTGTGTTGTCTGTTGTTCTGTGTCTTGTCCCCTGGACACTTAGATTTTCATAGTCTGTTATTTTGTCATTCTGTCTGAAGAGTTGCTAATCAGAAAATAAAACCTGTCATTACTGCTACCTATCTGCATCTGAGTCCTCTTTTTCTGCCAAGCCTGACAACCTTTGTTTGAGTCCCTATATGTGTATGTATGTATTGTCTGTTTGTATCCTTTTGTTTTGTGTTTTTGTAAAGCGTCTTTGGGTACCCAGAAAAGCGCTATATAAAACCTATGTATTAATATTATTATTATTATTATTATTATTATTATTATTATTATTATTACATGGTGATTATTGAAGTTGTATTTTGAACTGGTGTTGAACTGGAACAGAGCATCAACATGAGTGCAGGTGTCCGCAGCTCCGGCCGTACAGGTGCAGTGGGCTCACTCCACCTTCACAGTGCTGCTCACGATCGTCTAGGGCTTTTAAGGCGGCTCGCTGAGGCGCTGCAAGTTCAAAACCTAAGTACAGAAATAACAACAGTACATGTAAAACAGTAACAGTAAACAGTAAATGAAAAGACAGAGCACAGAATGAATAAGTAATGTATTCTCATTAAAAACTAGCTAGCTAAGCATGCTAAAGGAAAGGTAATGAGTTGAGGATGTTTACCTACCTTTAATCGCTGACGATGTTTATAAATCTCTCTGTCGTAAACCCCTCCATTGGTAAATTGAACGTGGGCTTCCAACAACTTATAAGAGCGAAACTGCTAGGCGGTGTAGGCACTCACACCACAGACAAAGTAACTGTACAAGTCTGGGAAAGTGAGCGGAGGTGAGGCGATCTCATATTGGTCCATAAATAAGACTAAAGCGATTTTTTTTTGATTTTTTTTTCCAGGCATCGCTTCTTTGTCTCTGGCAGGAGTTTCTCACGGTAAAGTCCATGTTCTTTAAGTTTGCTTGATAACAATAATAATGTGTTCTATGTAACAGGGAAATAATGAATAAATGGGTTCATTCACAGGCTATCAAAAAGGCGGCGGGTATCCCAATATGCACTGCGCTGTGACGTCAGCTGCCAATATGGAATGAACCTTTCATTCAGTATGTTCAAAGTTCATTCCATATATTCAAAGTTCATTCAATATATTCAAGAATTCAATCAATATATTCAACGTTTATTCAATATATCCAAGAATTCATTCAATATATTCAAGAATTCAATCAATATATTCAAAGTTCATTCAATATATTCAAGAATTCATTCAATATTTTCAACGTTCATTCCATATATTCAAGGTTCATTCAATATATTCAAGAATTCATTCAATATATCCAAATTTTATTCCATATATTCAACGTTTATTCAATATATTCAACGTTAATTCAATAAATTCAACGTTTATTCAATATATTCAACGTTAATTCAATATATTCAAGAATTCATTCAATATATTCAAAGTTTCATTCAATATATTCAAAGTTTAATAATTTCCTGAATGGCATGCCATAATACATATACACACATATATATATACATATACACACACACACACACACACACATATATATACATATATATATATGTGTATATATGTATGTGTGTATATATATATATATATATATATATATATATATACATACATATATACATACATATACACACATACACACACACACACACACACACACACACACACACACATATATATACATGTATATATATATATATATATATACATGTATATATATATATATATATATATATATATATATATATATATACACACACACATATATGTATATATGTATGTATGTATATGTATATATGTATGTATATATATGTGTGAGTGTTTTTTTTGCTGTGAGCGTTTTTTAGCTCATCTTTCTGGGACCGCCAGCGTCGTACGTTGCACTCAGTCACATCATATCTTTTTCCTGCCCTCACGTTATTCGTTCTCTCAGCTTCATTTACAACCATAAGTTTAAAATTGCATCATAACTTCTCCTCTGATTTTTATTCACCTGACCGACTTTGGAAGCACTTTCAGTAGCTTATGCAAATGAAGGCTAACACACCCACTCCAGCCGAGTTGTTTACATGCTTGTTTACAGGATCACGTTAGGGTCACACTGCACTAAACGCTGACAGAGAGAAAAGTGCTCATATGGCGCTACGTATTGTTTTACATGGGTTACTCCTTAGTATACATATATATATATATATATATATATATATATATATATATATATATATATATATATACTTTAAGGACACGTGTGAGCTCTGAGTTTCAGAGTCATTAGGGCCGATTGTGGGTCGTTGACTTAACTTGCCTTCATGAGGGTTGCTAGGGCTAAGTGAGCCCAGGTGTGAATGGTTGTTAAGCTGTCTGGGGAGGGAACTCAGTACTGCATTGTAGGTGGATGATAAGTAATGTTGTAGGCCACCTCCTCTGTTCATTTATGGAGAGGTTGTCGTCATTGGGGAGACAAAACAACCTCAGGAGGGGCCAACTCCTCAGTCAAGACTCTGCTGTTCACTTACATCTGAAGGAGAAAAATCATTCCTTTGAGGACGATAATGTGAACATCTTAGCCAGAGAAGACAGATGGTTTTGAAACCATGTCAAACTGGAACAGCCATCTTTGAACAGAGAGGGTGGCCTACGACATTACTCATCACCCACCTAAATGCTGGGTCAAAAATATATATCCAACAACTTGAACGGTCAATTTTGTTGATTATAGAAAGTTGTGTCAATCAAATTTGCTTTGTAAGCATGGCCCTTAACTTCTTCTGAGTGATTATGATTACAAACAGCTGATGACTTTTCCTGGCCCATTTTAATAATTTGTTTCTCAGCCATAAACTACAATGGGACATGGGAAAGTCTAAGGAGGTCAGTAATCTGTTCTAGGGAGGAGTTTGTCTGCAAAAGTGCAAGCCCTCTGTCCCTTCAGGAGCTGCAGTACACACTGGGACAAATATATTACTAGACCCACTCTGCTCTCTGGAGGTAGCACAGAAAAGTACACAAGACCAGGGACAAGTGTCATCTGTAAGTTGTGGCTGTCTTTTTAATTTATGTTTATTTATTAGTTTGTCTTTCTATCTTCTGTGTTAGGGTTATGTCACCAGCTTCTTCTTCTTATCTGCCAGTATTGAGCTTCAACTGGAGGGCATAGCACATGGGTTGTTCATGCTAGTTTATTCCCCTAGTTTCTCAGTTTCTTAAAGATTAATTTACCATTCTTTGATAGCCCTGTCTTTTGTTGTTAACCCTCTTTCCTGACTTTCTGTAAATATCAATCAATCCAACTTAATTTGCATAGCACTTTAGCAATAAGAAACGTAGGAACCGAGGAAGCGCTATCTTGAGTAAAACACATGAATAAAATGTAATCATTAATAAAAATACAGTGATAAAACACTTTCATTAATGAAAATCGCCTTAATTATTAAAATACATACAGTATAGCAGGGTCAAAAAGTCTGAGACTGCCTGTCAGAACACCTCCATGCAGCACCAAGCCAGAGCGCAACACCACCCTCTCCACTACAAACAACAACACAGGCCCGATAAGCCAAGGGAAAAGCTGAATCCCTGAAAAATGCACATAAATTTCAGGATATCCCAGCCCCCATTACACTGCCCCTCCCACATACACACACACAACAGCATGCATCTGAGCCGGTACAGATCTCCGCACAAAACCCAACAACCTATGCCAGCCCGACACAACCCAGGTTAGAGGAGATTCAAGCGAAGCCACAGAAGGGTCGGCCCCCTATCTCCAAGCACCCCCACAAGTACCCAACACGGTCAAGGCCAAGCAGTTCCCACAGAGGTCATAGCAAACCCCCAGTCCAGTCATGATACGATATGTACTGCTGAAACACTTACTTCTTTGTCACAAAAAACGTTCATGAAGTTTGGTTCAATAATGAATTCAATATAAATCTTCTGATAATGTGACCAAATCTGCTGGGTCAAAAATATACATACAGTAATTTGAATATTTGGTTAAATGTCCCTTAGCCTTTTTCACACCAATTAGGTGCTATTGATAGCAATTTATCTGTTAGTCCTCTGGCTGAATTTTTAACCACTCATCTTGACAGAATCAGGGGAATGCAGACTTGTCTCTTCAGCACAGTCATGTTCTCGGTGGGGTTCAATGTCAGTCAGGCCATTCCAATACCTCAATTTTCGCTTGATTTAGCCATTCCTTTATTACTTTTGATGTGTGTTTGGGGTTACTGTCCTGTTGGAACACCCAACTGCACCCAAGACCCAAACTCTCTGGCTGATGATTTTAGGTATTTCTGAAGAATTTGGAGATAATCTTCCTTCTTCCTTATTTCACTTACTTTCTTTAGAGCACCAGATTGGCTGGCAGCAAAACATCCCCACATAATAATACTGGTCCATGCTTTACAGTAGGTGTTCTTGGGGTTAAAGGCCTCACCTTCACC
Source organism: Pagrus pagrus (assembly GCF_965226575.1). Classification (NCBI taxonomy): domain Eukaryota; kingdom Metazoa; phylum Chordata; class Actinopteri; order Spariformes; family Sparidae; genus Pagrus; species Pagrus pagrus. The sequence goes on from NC_140208.1 coordinate 26,625,863, forward strand.
TCCACACATATTGCTGGTCATTGTGGCCAAACAACTAAAATTTGTTTCTTTTGGAGTTTTCCTACAGAAGTTTTTTTCTTTGATCCATGTGATCAGCAGCAAACTTCCATCGAGCTTCGGCATCCGGAGCAAGGGCTTCTTTCTTGCACGACAGCCTCAGTCATGCCTCTACCGGTTTGTCCCTTGGGACCTTATTTTCGAAAGACTTTGTATGGTAGTTCATGGAGAGAAACAAATAATTTTTCAATCCCGCTAGAGTTGTGCATTGAACTACACATAGGATGTTTGTCAATTTAAAAAGATAATTTTTCAAGTCAATAAGGTTTGTGATAAAACTAGTGAAATATAAGACTGAAAATACATTATTATAAAGACTACACATCCAACAGTCACAGTTTTTCTGAAATGAGGTCCCGTGGGGTCCACCGGAAGGGCCGTGACCTGACCAAGTTTTTTCAATCAGCAGCAAGCGATAGTTTGCATTTTCTTCCAGATCGTGTCAGTAACACAACTGTGCCATGCACTTTAAACATAAAAAACAATTGCAGTACAGTTGCTCTTGGGACCTGTACCTGCTTTTAAATGGCTCCAAGTGACTTTCCTGACGTTCAAATCAATAATGCGCTCTTTCAGATCAATGATTAGCTCCTCAGACTTTCCTAATGGGTCTAATGTGTGTATCAAACAGGCCCTATTTAAATGGGCCTAGAAAAGTCATCAGCTGGTATTAATCATATCATATCACTCAGAAGAAGTTAAAAGGCCATGCTACCAAAAATATTCAATTCACACAACTGTGTATGATCACCAACACTAATAGAGTAGGTTGCTTTATGTATAATTTTTACCGAGCAGAATTGGTCACACAAGACCTATAATAAATAATGAAGGGATGTAGCACTCGGCAGGTTGCAGGTGACTAGAGAGAGCCTGCTAGTGATACAGTTAGTGCTGGTGTGGAGTCTACTAGCCTAGTTAATATGGCTAGTCAGGGATATAGTGCAGAATACCGGACTGATAGCTTAGTTAACAACATTGAGACTATCACCTTCCATTGCCATTCTCTCACTGAATCATCTTCTAAATTTGTAATTCACAATAATCACATTTTGATCTCCACCTCTGACAGTGGGGAAATGTCTCAGCAAGCATCTTACAGTCTTACAAATTAAAATACCAAAGCTAATCACTACTGCATCCCATCATCCCTACCTGCATAGGCAGCCAAAACATACTATTACTAAAAGGTACCTTATTCCAATTCATAAATTATCTACTATAAGCTCCACTGAACGGCCTGTCACTGGAAACTGCAGCTCCAATGAGCTTAAAAACACTCAAATTTGGCTTTATTAATATTAGATCACTGTCCACCAAAGCCTTACTGATTAATGATTTGATTACTGAGCATAAGCTGGACATGATTGGCTTATGTGACACATGGCTGAAACCTAATACTTTTCTGCCATTAAATGAAGCCTCCCCTCCTGACTATAACTACGCCCATGTTGCTTGGGCCTCTAAACAGGGGGAAGGTGTTACTCTAATCTTCAAATCAATTTTCAGTTTAACTTCCAACTAGGATATTAAATTGACTTCATTTGAGGCTCTGGATTTAAAACCATCTTCATCAAGTAGTAATGGCTTTCACCTGGTGGTAATCTACAGACGTCCAGGGCCTTACTCCCAATTCTTAGAAGAATTTGGCGAAGTTATTTCAGATCTTGTTACTTGTAACAAAATACTAATTATTGGGGATTTCAATATCCACTTAAATAAGCCTTCTGACCCTTTAAGTAAAGCTTTTCTGGCACTCTATTCCTGACTTCATTCAGCTTGTTCAAGAACCTACTTATTCCAGTGGTAACACTCTGGACTTGATCCTTTTCCATGGATTAGATGTGTCAGCCCTGAATATCACTTCTGTCTCTCCTGCCGTGTCTGACCACTTTCTTATTACATTTAAAGCATCATTAGCCTGTCCTTGTACTGGTGACACTAATGACTTTACTTCTCGTCATATCAGCCCGGCAATCATAGTGACACCCAGTGAAAATTTGCCTGGGGTCTTGGGTCCTTTTGCGACAGTGACAGAACCTGTGGAAAAATTCAGTAATGAAGTAAACTTAGTACTTGCTTCTCTCATTGATTCTGTGGCACCTGTCTCTAGAAAGACAAGACGACCAAAGAAATCTACTCCCTGGTTTACCCATGAAACCCGAGATCTCAAGTAGCCCTGCAGGAAAATGGAATGTGCATGGCGAAAATCTAAATTGAAAGTTTTTTATCTTGCATGACGTGATAGTGTACTTTATTATAAGCAGGCTCTTAATGCTGCTAGACAATAAATAAAAACAACCCCAGATTTCTCTTTGACACTATGGCTAAATTTACTCAAATACCACAGTCTGTGAGCTGTGCACCCTTTAATGCAAATGATTTCTTAGGGTGCGTTCACGCCAGCCTTGTTTAGTCCAGTTAAACTGAACTGTGGAGCGTTTGCCCCATGGTGCGGTCCGTTTGGGTCGGTGTGAACGCTGGCCGCAAACTCTTGTGCGGACCAAACAACCGCACCATGGTCCGCCTGGGGGGGGGGGGTCTACAGTATAGGGGCATTCATTAATTCATTCGTTCATTCATTCAGGGAGATGCATGAATTCTATAAACAAGAGCTGCTTTTATGATGAGCCAACTATGTGATTTTTACACGTTTGTGATTGTCTGCTTCCCTCACTGGTCCCGCTTGTGTAGAAAAGACGTCATGGTAGGCCCTCATATTGCCTGTCGTCTACTTCTGTACGATCGTCGTATCGCATAGCGTCTTCGGTGAAATGCATGGATCAAGACATTATTAATGCCTGCTGCTCAATGAGCCGTTCATACGCGCAGTCCATTAAAGTTTGCATGTAAGCGCTCCAGATCAGCACTAATGTAAAAATAAGCAGAGCTCCATGATGTACAGTAGGCTGCTGATCTGATGTACAGATTTGCTGACTACCCACCTAAACAGTTTGACCAACAACAGAAGGGCGTTGCGGCCACGTGAGTTTTGTTTACAGATTTTGGACCGTTTGAGTTTGGCCTTTGTGAACGCAAACCGGACCGACTCAAAATTGAAACGATGTATCATCCTCGCGTTGGTTCGGATCAAAAAACGGACCTTTCACGGACCTTTAGGTGTGAACCCGAACTTAGATTTCTTTTGCAATAAAACTGATTGATTCGAATCAAAATTGTCTCTTAGAATCTCTGGCTTCCTCTGCAAAGCTGATTGTAAAACACATACCCAACCCATAAAACACAGGAGGTTGCACCTTGGTATAACTCGGATACCCGCAAATTGAAGCAAACATCACGGAAATTTGAAAGGAAATGGCGTTCCACCAATTTGGAAGAATCTCGCTTAGCCTGGAAAGATAGCTTTAAAATATATAGGAAGGCCCTCCGCAATGCCAGAGCAAGCTATTACTCGTCATTAATAGAGGAAAATAAAAACAACACCAGGTTTCTTTTCAGCACTGTAGCCAGGCTGACAGAAAGTCACAGCTCTACTGAACCATGTATTCCTACAACGCTCAGTAGTAATGACTTCATGAGCTTCTTTAATGATAAAATTTTAACTATTAGAGACAAAATCCATCATCGCTTGCCCTCAACTGGCACTATTGTATCTTTAAACACAGGAACCTCAGAAACAGTTGCAAATTCTGACTTATATTTAGACTGCTTCTCTCCCATTGACCTCCACCAACTAACTTCGATGATCTCTTCATCTAGATCAACAACTTGTCTCCTAGACCCCATCCCAACTAGGTTGCTGAAAGAAACTTTACCTTTAATTAGCTCATCTCTACTAGAAATGATCAACCTGTCTCTATTAACAGGATACGTACCACAGTCATTTAAACTAGCTGTAATTAGACCGCTTCTTAAAAAGCCTAATCTTGATCCAGAAGCTTTAGCCAACTATAGACCTATATCCAACCTCCCTTTCCTCTCCAAGATCCTTGAGAAAGCAGTCGCCAACCAGCTATGTGACTTTCTTCATAACAATAGTTTATATGAGGTTTTTCAATCAGGTTTTAGAGCACATCATAGCACAGAGACGGCACTGGTGAAAGTTACAAATGACCTCCTAATCGCTTCTGACAAAGGACTTGTCTCTGTCCTGCTGTCCTGGTCTTGCTAGATCTTAGTGCTGCATTTGATACCATTGATCATCACATTCTACTACAGAGACTTGAACACTTAATTGGCATTAAAGGACCCGCATTAAACTGGTTTAAGTCCTATTTATCGGATCGATTTCAGTTTGTACATGTTAATGATGAGTCATCCCTGTATACCAAGGTTAGTCATGGTGTTCCTTAAGGCTCCGTGCTTGGACCCACTCTATTCACCTTATATATGCTCCCTCTAGGAAATATAATTCAGAAACACTCCATAAACGTTTTTGTTACGCAGATGATACCCAGTTATACTTATCAATAAAGCCAGATGAAACTAATCAGCTAACTAAACTCCATGCATGTCTCAAGGACATTAAGACCTGGATGACCTGCAATTTTCTGCTGTTAAATTCAGATAAAACCGAAGTTATAGTACTTGGTCCTAAACACCTTAGAGATGCATTATCTAATGATATAGCGAGTTTGGATGGCATTAACTTGGCCTCCAGCACCACCGTCAGGAATCTGGGAGTTATCTTTGATCAAGATATGTCCTTCAACTCCCACATAAAACAAATTTCAAGGTCTGCATTTTTTCATCTACGTAACATTGCAAAAATCAGGCCCATCCTGTCTCAAAAAGACGCAGAAAAGCTAGTCCATGCATTTGTTACTTCCATGCTGGACTATTGTAATTCTCTATTATCAGGCTGCCCTAACAAGCCTCTAAAGAGTCTCCAGCTGGTCCAGAATGCTGCAGCACGTGTACTGACAGGAACTAAGAAAAGAGATCATATTACCCCTGTATTGGCCTCTCTGCACTGGCTCCCTGTAAAATTAAGAATAGAGTTTAAAATCCTTCTCCTCACTTACAAAGCTGTTAACTTTTTGGAGTCCCTGGATGCGCCCCTGCGTCTTTATCACGTGACAGATTAATGACGACGTAGCAGCAAGACGCAGCTCCCAGTCTGTTTCAACTTGTGTCGAAAGTGCTGACCACAAACTATATATTTGTTTTTAAATTGTGTTGATAGGCCAAATAAAACCAGATTTATGATACATTATTTACACCATACTTTTTCCTGAATATTTTCGTCACCTTCGATGCACGTTCGGTGCATTTGGAGACCGGAAAAGCGAGTAAGCGAGTGTAACGAAAGTGCTGGCAGCAAAAAAAACCAAAAAAAAAACCATGACAACCCCTCTCCTATTGGTGGAAAAATGCACCACATCGATCAATCAAAAAATAATATGGCAAAGCGCGGTATTTAGTTGCTGGGGAAAAAAGGGAAAGTTGTGGGAGTTACGGCGGCGATAGATAGAGACAGAGATAGTGATAGTGAGTTTTGAGATTGGAGTTATTTGTGACATTTAGCGTATTTTGAGTGCATAGTTAGTGTGTAGTGGTTTAGTGTAGTGTGTAGTGTCCTGTTTAGTGTGTAGTGCAGTCGTTTTTTTGTTTTGTGTGACAAAACAATGAGACGGTTGATGAATGTGGAGCGGGCGGCGGGGCTCTTCTTTGAGCTGGACGAAGCGGCAGAGCCCGAGTCTGACTCTGAGCCGGATCCCTCGTTTGTTTTGGAGGAGGAGAGAGAGGAAGAGGAGCCGCCGACGTGTGTACGGAGTCGGAGATCCGCCCAGAGGACGGGACGGCGCGGCACGTCCACCCAGAGGACGGGACAGCGCGGCACGCGCACCAGGTCCCGGATCCCACTGGCTCATGCAGCAGAGCCACGCAGCAGCTCTGAGCCCTGGAAGACAGAGGAGGATGCTGACACTGCCCCAGCAGTAAGCAGGTTCCAGCCTCACAGACCACCAGAAGTCCAGGTAGAGACACTTTCCCCCCACAGTCCACAATACCTTTTTCTTTTGTTTTTTGCCACTGACACGGTCAATACCATCTGCAGCAAATCCAACAAAAATGCTGCAAAAAACAAAGAGTCAGGGAAAAAATACAAGTGGACTGACATAGAGAAGGAGGACCTGTATGAGTTTTTTGGTCTCCTGATCTACATGTCATTGGTGTCGCTGCCGAGTCTCCAGGACTACTGGAGACAGAATCACATTTTTTCTGTGCCACTTCCAGCCAAAGTGATGACCAGAGACAGGTTCAGGTCCATATTCTGGAACATCCACCTCAGTGATCCCGAGGAGGATGCAGAGAACGACAGGAAGAAGGGAACACCAGGCCATGATAAACTGTTCAGAGTCAGGCCTCTGTATGATGACATCCTCCTTGCCTGCCAGTCTTATTACCACCCGAGGAGGGAGCTGTCAGTGGATGAAAGGATGGTGGCAACTAAGGCAAAGACCGGCATGACACAATACATGAAAGATAAGCCAACTAAATGGGGGATGAAACTTTTTGTATTGGCCGAGTCAAGCAGTGGCTACAACATCAAGTTCAGGATTTACACAGGGAAGGCTGTAACTGCAAGTGAGCATGGGCTGTCTTATGATGTAGTCATGGACCTCATTCATCCATCCTGTCTTGGCACTGGGTACCATATCTTCATGGACAATTTCTACACCAGCCCCAAACTGTTGATGGACCTGGCCAGCATTAAGTTCGGAGCATGTGGCACCTACAGGGAGAACAGAAGAGGATGCCCCAGAGGGAGGGCAAATGCTCTCACCAAAAAATGCGGAAGAGGATCAGTGAGATGGATCAGAGAGGGGCCACTGGTTTTTGTGAAGTGGATGGATACACGGGAGGTGTCTGTGTGCTCCACCATCCATCCTGCATTTTCAGGTGAGACTGTGCAGAGAAGAGTGAAGGATGGAGATGGACGCTGGGCTGTGAGAGACATCCCCTGTCCCACACCAATCATTGCCTACAACAAGAGCATGGGTGGGGTCGACCTGTCAGACCAGCTCATCCAGTACTACTCCACCCACTGAAAAACTGCTCGCTGGTACCGGACCGTGTTGCTGCACTTCCTGGACATTGCAACAACAAATGCCTTCATCTTGTACCGTGAGATGAGCAATGCCAAGCAGGTGCAGCCCATGACACACAAGGACTTCATGGTGGAGCTGGTGTCTCAGCTTTGTGGCATGGACAAAGCAGGTGTTCCCCAGAGCAGGAGGGCTGATAACATTCCTGTGCCCATCACCACAGCCACAGATGCTGGCCAAAAAGCCACCAAAGGCAGACTGAAATGCAAGCGCTGCCTTCAGGTGGACAACAGGAGGAGTGACACACCCTGGAAGTGTCAGGCCTGTGATGTGCCCCTCTGTCGTGTGGTGGACAGGAACTGTTTTTTTGAGTGGCACAAATAATTTGTGTGCCATTTGTGAGTTTTGACATTGTTTTGTAAATAGTTGTACAAAAAACGCCAGAGGCATTGCCTGCATTTTAATGTAAATAGTGGTAAATTAGTCTGTTGTGTGTTAAAATTGTACAAAGGTTTTGAATTTCACAATTTATATTTGCATTATAAGTTATAAAAATGGTTGGTTAAACATATTTGTGGTTTGCACAATAAAAAATATAACTTTTTTCTACTCGGATTTTATGTTTTCTGTGTGATTTTAGGTCCACTCTGTTAGTATAGTGTGTCAAACTTGAAAAATAACTGTAAATCCACACAGGTGAGGTTGTGCTGAAAAAAATGACACCAACCAAGGCAAGGTAAACAGTTTTTAAGGTGAAATATAAAGGTAAAATCAAAAGTAGTCAAAAACGGCCAATTATACCCTTGACTCTTAAGGGTTAATGGTCAGGCACCATCATATCTCAAGGAGCTCATACTACTGTTGGGACCCACAGATGAAGTCATTCATTGCGGATTTCAAAATGGACTCTGAACTGAACTCAGTGTCCCAGAATTCCCCATTCTTCATACCTAGGTGCAAAATCCAGCTTTGAGCTACTATTGGTCAGGGTGACAGACCCCCCTCTGATCAGAGAGTCAAAACTCCAGCGCCTTCCTTTGTTCTCTCTCTTCTCCTCAAGCTCTCTTCTCCTCAAGCTTCTGTTCTCCTCCAACTTCTTATCCTCAAGGGCTCTTCTCCATCTCCCCCCCCACGGGGCTGCCTGCCCTCAAGATCTCTTCTTCTGGGCCTAACAGCTGCGGAGAGCTGCAAGCTTCATTTGCAGCAGGCCCAAAGAACTTCTCCTCACTGCAGCGACACAAGGTCCTGTCAGTATTCCTGATCAGTTAGCACCAGCAGCTGCGACGCAAAGCTTGCCAGCTAACTTCACAATCTGAGGAACACCAAGCAAGTTAGCACTGAGCTGCTATCCCTGCAAAGGAAAGGAGCGAACCGTTTCCTCCTCTGCCGACTCATCAGTCCTTGCACAGCAAGAACAGGATTCAACATTGGAATCCCAATGTTCTCCTGCAACCACCAGCACCTTTTCTTCAAAGACTGGTAACGTTGAACTGGGCTTAGATAGCATAGCATAGCACGGCTAAGCACAGGACTTTAAACTCTGGTTGATGTAATGCATATGTGTTCAATTTATGTGCGTCCACTGTTTGAGTGTTATTGTGATCTCAGGTCAGGTTATTGGTAGTTTGCTTTCCTAGATGCTAATTCGACGTAAGTCGAATGATGCTTCACACAGACTCAGGGTCTTTGCATGCAACTAACCATCTTCTATAACCTGGCATCACGTCACACACACACACACACACACACAGTCCTTGAGCCTGAAGCATATCACACCCACATGCGAGATCAGTGACCACCATTGTTTCTTTGTTCTGCCAGACACACACTCACACACACACATACACATACACACACACCTGTATATAGTACATGTTAGTTAGTGTGTTTTCATCTTTGTGTTGAATAAAATACTTTTTAATCCACATGTTGTCTATTTAATATTGTACAAGAGTGAATGTTGCCAACCTCTACTCTGTAAAGAGCTCCAAAGTCCTTCGACCATTACTAGCTGTTATGGTAATATTGGTTGTAGTTATTAAGTTAATTATTAATCAGAGTTACAAACAGTTTAGTACCTTTTCTGAGACTGATTTGGTGAATTGGCTATATTTTCCCTTCTTCAAGGGTGGTCCCCCAAGGTGATCTAATGTAAATTGGATCTTATTAGTATTCAGAATTAATAATTATCCCTGATAATCATAAATTATTATTGATAGCCAAATTTAACCCAAAGCTCTTGCATGAAGCACTACATTATGGTGCCTCGTGTGATGTGAGCACAACACTACCCTATTAGAGCATTACGCTCCCAGAACGCAGGATTACTTGTAGTTCCTAAAGTCTCCAAAAGCAGAATAGGAGCCAGAGCCTTCAGTTACCAGGCTCCTCTTCTGTGGAACCATCTTCCTGTTTTGGTCCGGGAGGCAGACACCCTCTCTACCTTTAAGAGTAGACTTAAGACCTTCCTTTTTGATATAGCTTATAGTTAGGGCTGGCCCAGGCCTGTCTTGGACCAGCTCTTAGTTATGCTGCTATAGGCCCAGTCCGGGGGACAAATGATACACTGAGCTTCTCTCTCCTCCTCTCCTCTCCATCTGTATACATTATGCCTGTATACATGCCCCATCTCTGCATGTCACTGACTTCACTTCTTCCCCGGAGTCCTTGTGCTTTCTAGTCCTACAGGCTCTCATGGATCCTGGCCGTGCCCGGGTCGTGGATCGTGGATGCGCCTACTGCCATGGCCCTGCCTGACACCCACCACTACTGTTGCTAGTATTAGTCATATCTCTGTTACATATGTTTCACTACTATTATTGTAATGCATTACTACATACTATCCTTACCGTTAACCACTACTACTGTTATTACTAGTAGTCACATTCCCATTATGTGCATTTCATTATTATTGCTGTAATACCTCTTTATGTACTTTCATTCCTGTCAACCATCTATTATAATTGTATACATTGTGATCTTGTTGATCTGCTCTTTACATGCGACATCTATTGCACGTCTGTCCGTCCTGGGAGAGGGATCCCTCCTCTGTGGCTCTTCCTGAGGTTTCTTCTGCATTCTTTCCGTGTTAAAAGGGTTTTTTTGGGGGCAAGTTTTTCCTCACTCGAATCGAGGGTCGAAGGACAGAGGGTGTCGTCTCTGTACAGATTGTAAAGCCCTCTGAGGCAAACTGTGATTTGTGAATTTGGGCTATACAAATAAAATTTGATTTGATTTGATTTGAAAACATCCTTCTGCTGATTGACAGTTCGTCTCGCTCTGAACACTTATAGTCAGTATCTCAAAGCATCTCTTGAGACACTGTCTAAACTAGTCTCAACCTCAAAACGAACTACCTGCGTCCTGGACCCCCTTCAGGCAAAACTGTTTAAGGATCTATGGTCAGCACTGGGACCTACAATGTTAAATATTGTTAATTTATCACTCAGAACTGGTTTTGTCCTGGCTAGTTTTTAAGTGTGCTGTGGTTAAGCCTCTACTTAAGAAACCGCATCTTGACCCAGGATCTCTAAAAAATTATAGACCAGTATCCTACCTTCCCTTCTTCACTAAAATCTTAGAAAGAGTTGTGTCCCAGCAACTTTCAGGCTACCTACTTTATAATAATCAGAGACCATCGCCCCGACGCTCCCTGCGGGTCGAGCTGACGGTACCGCCGACAACAGGTGACTCTTCACGGGCTCACGGTTTGTTTTTCCCCCATGACAGCCCAACAGACTATCCAATATGGGCGGCTTAAATCTGTTTCACAACTGTTTAAAACTGTGTTTTCCCATTTAAAGCCGCCAAGTCAATTCAATTTAATATATTATATTATTTGATTAAAACTCTGGTCTACGATCTGAGAAAGGTTTGAAAAAAGCATCCCCCCCACACACACACCCCTCCCCTCTGTGCTCCTTAATCCCTCCCCTCCGAGCTCGTATCGCTCTCCCCTCGGAGCCTCCCGCAACACACCCCCTCCCGCAACAAACAACAAGAGCAACAAGCCGGCCGGCAGAAACCAAATACAGCCCAGCTTTGAATGCGGAGTAACGATGTCGGATTCACAGGTAAAGTTATTACAATGCACGTTGAAAACTCACGTAAATCTTGTAAGTCATTACAATGTCCACAGCTAAGCTCCACAGCCAAGCTAGCGTAACGTCATTAGCATGTTACAGCTATGTTAGCTTACAGCTAGGTAATAAGTTACAACAGCTAAGTTGGCCACTTCTAAAAGTTAATGAGGGCCAAGAGACTAACAGATGCTGCCGTCAGCTTTCATCACAACGATCGTTTCCACATTGTGGCTGAAAAATAAACCTGTGTGAGTCTCGGACCAGCTGTGTGTGTCCCACTGTTGTCTGAGTAGCACCAGACCGCGACACAAACGTGCCCGTAAACAGTAATCTCTTGGTTATGACAGATAAGAGACACAAATACACACATTGTAACACGTTTATGATAATCCATCATATTGATTTAGCAAAGGCTTCGTTGAAAACAAACGGACAAGACTGGGAGGAGGGTTAGCAAAACAGCTGAGTAGTGACCGGGCGAGAGGTTGTTATGGAGAAATAAATCCGGACAAATAAAATAAATATGGATGAATGAAACCCCTCCGCTTCGCGTTGGGGTTTCTCTCATCCATTCATTCATCTTACTTGCTGCTTCATTTAGCTGCCACGAGCAATTAAATAGGCTAATTTGGTGTAAACGGGATAGCAATGTTAGCTTGTTGTTAGCTTACAATGCTAGCATAGAGGCTAACATCTCCGTCGAACAAGTAAACAAGTGTTGACAATACTGCAGAGACAGACACCGTCTAATAACACAGAAACAAACTAACGGCAGCTTTCACAGTCATAAACCAAATCAAATCAAATAAAATTTTATTTGTATAGCCCAAATTCACAAATCACAGTTTGCCTCAGAGGGCTTTACAATCTGTACAGAGACGACACCCTCTGTCCTTCGACCCTCGATTCGAGTGAGGAAAAACTTGCCCCAAAAAAGGCCCTTTTAACAGGGAAAAAAATGCGGAAGAAACCTCAGGGAGAGCCACAGAGGAGGGATCCCTCTCCCAGGACGGACAGACGTGCAATAGATGTCGCATGTACAGAGCAGATCAACGAGATCACAATGTATTCAATTATAAGCGATGGTTGACAGGAGTGAAAGTACATAAAGATGTATTACAGCAATAATAATGAAATGCACATGGAAATGTGATTACTAGTGATAACAGTAGTAGTGATTAATGGTAAGGATAGTATCTAGTAATGCATTACAATAATAGTAGTGGAACGTATGTAACAGATGTGACTAATATTAGCGACAGTAGTGGTGGGTGTCAGGCAGGGTCATGGCAGTAGGCACATCCACGATCCGGCAGGGTCATAGCAGTAGGCGCATCCACGATCAGGCAGGGCCATAGCAGTAGGCGCATCCACGATCAGGCAGGGCCATAGCAGTGGGCGCATCCACGATCAGGCAGGGCCATAGCAGTGGGCGCATCCACGATCCACGACCCGGGCGCGGCCAGGATCCATGGGAGCCTGTAGGACTAGAAAGCACAAGGACTCCGGGGAAGAAGTAAGTCAGTGACATGCAGAGATGGGGCATATATACAGGCATAATGTATACAGATGGAGAGGAGAGGAGAGGGGAGGAGAGAGAAGCTCAGTGTGTCATTGTCCCCCGGACTAGGCCTATAGCAGCATAACTAAGAGCTGGTCCAAGACAGGCCTGGGCCAGCCCTAACTATAAGCTCTATCGAAGAGGAAGGTCTTAAGTCTACTCTTAAAGGTAGAGAGGGTGTCCGCTTCCCGGACCAAAACAGGAAGATGGTTCCACAGAAGAGGAGCTTGATAGCTGAAGGCTCTGGCTCCCATTCTACTTTTGGAGACTTTAGGAACTACAAGTAATCCTGCGTTCTGGGAGCGTAATGCTCTAGTTGGGTGATAGGGTAGTATGAGCTCCTGGAGATATGATGGTGCCTGACCATTAACAGCTTTGTAAGTTAGTAGAAGGATTTTAAACTCTATTCTTGATTTTACAGGGAGCCAGTGCAGAGAGGCCAATACAGGAGTAATATGATCTCTTTTCTTAGTTCCTGCAGCATTCTGGACCAGCTGGAGACTCTTTAGAGGCTTGTTAGGGCAGCCTGATAATAGAGAATTACAATAGTCCAGCCTGGAAGTAACAAATGCATGGACTAGCTTTTCTGCGTCTTTTTGAGACAGGATGGGCCTGGTTTTTGCAATGTTACGTAGATGAAAAAATGCAGACCTTGAAATTTGTTTTATGTGGGAGTTGAAGGACATATCTTGATCAAAGATAACTCCCAGATTCCTGACGGTGGTGCTGGAGGCCAAGTTAATGCCATCCAAACTCGCTATATCATTAGATAATGCATCTCTAAGGTGTTTAGGACCAAGTACTATAACTTCGGTTTTATCTGAGTTTAACAGCAGAAAATTGCAGGTCATCCAGGTCTTAATGTCCTTGAGACATGCATGGAGTTTAGTAAGCTGATTAGTTTCATTTGGCTTTATTGATAGGTATAACTGTGTATCATCTGCATAACAATGAAAGTTTAAGGAGTGTTTCCGAATTATATTTCCTAGAGGGAGCATATATAAGGTGAATAGTATGGGTCCAAGCACGGAGCCTTAAGGAACACCATGACTAACCTTGGTATACAGGGATGACTCATCATTAACATGTACAAACTGAAATCGATCCGATAAATAGGACTTAAACCAGTTTAGTGTGGGTCCTTTAATGCCAATTAAGTGTTCCAGTCTCTGTAGTAGAATGTGATGATCAATGGTATCAAATGCAGCACTAAGATCTAGTAAGACCAGGACAGAGACAAGTCCTTTGTCAGAAGCGATTAGGAGGTCATTTGTAACTTTCACCAGTGCCGTCTCTGTGCTATGATGTGCTCTAAAACCTGATTGAAAATCCTCATATAAACAATTTTTTTGAAGAAAGTCACATAGCTGGTTGGCGACTGCTTTCTCAAGGATCTTGGAGAGGAAAGGGAGGTTGGATATAGGTCTATAGTTGGCTAAAGCTTCTGGATCAAGATTAGGCTTTTTAAGAAGCGGTCTAATTACAGCTAGTTTAAAGGATTGTGGTACGTATCCTGTTAATAGAGACAGGTTGATCATTTCTAGTAGAGATGTGCTAATTAAAGGTAAAGTTTCTTTCAGCAACCTAGTTGGGATGGGGTCTAGGAGACAAGTTGTTGGTCTAGATGAAGAAACCATCGAAGTTAGTTGGTGGAGGTCGATGGGAGAGAAGCAGTCTAAATATAAGTCAGAATTTACAACTGTTTCTGAGGTTCCTGTGTTTAAAGATACAATAGTGCCAGTTGAGGGCAAGCGATGATGGATTTTGTCTCTAATAGTTAAAATTTTATCATTAAAGAAGCTCATGAAGTCATTACTACTGAGCATTGTAGGAATACATGGTTCAGTAGAGCTGTGACTTTCTGTCAGCCTGGCTACAGTGCTGAAAAGAAACCTGGTGTTGTTTTTATTTTCCTCTATTAATGACGAGTAATAGCTTGCTCTGGCATTGCGGAGGGCCTTCCTATATATTTTAAGGCTATCTTTCCAGGCTAAGCGGGATTCTTCCAAGTTGGTGGAACGCCATTTCCTTTCAAATTTCCGTGATGTTTGCTTCAATTTGCGGGTATCCGAGTTATACCAGGGTGCTAACCTCCTGTGTTTTATAGGTTTCCTTTTCAGGGGGGCAATAGAGTCCAGTGTTGTTCGCAATGAGCCTGCAGTGCTATCAACAAGATGATCGATTTGTGAGGAACTGAGGTTAGCGGAGGAGTCCTCTATTATATTAAGACATGGCATTGAATTTAGTGCCAGCGGTATAATTTCCTTAAATTTAGCTACAGCACTATCAGATAGACATCTAGTGAAGGAGTTTTTGCCTAATGGTGTGTAGTCCAGTAATAGAACTTCAAATGTTATTAAGTGATGGTCTGATAAAAGAGGATTCTGTGGAGAAACTGTTAGATTTTCAATCTCGATACCATAAGCTAGAACAAGATCAAGGGTGTGGTCAAAACAGTGAGTTGGTTTATGTACACACTGAGAGAAGCCAATGGAGTCTAATAATGAGATAAATGCAGTACTAAGGCTATCATTAACAACATCCACATGAATATTAAAATCACCTACAATAATTACTTTATCTGATTTGAGGACTAGACTTGATAAAAACTCAGAATTCAGATAAAAATTCTGAGTAAGGACCAGGTGCTCGATACACTACAACAAATAGAACTGGCTGTAAAGTTTTCCACGTTGGATGTGAAAGACTCAGAACAAGGCTTTCAAATGAGTAATAATTTAATTTAGGTTTAGGAATGATTGACAGACTTAAGTCATAAATAGCTGCAACACCACCTCCTCGGCCGGAGCCTCGAGGAATGTGAGTATTAATGTGACTGGGTGGAGTGGATTCATTCAGGCTGACATATTCTTCAGGATGCAGCCAAGTTTCAGTAAGACAGAATAAATCAATATTACAGTCTGAAATTAAGTCATTTACTAGTACAGCTTTCGATGACAGGGATCTGATATTTAGGAGTCCGCATTTAATTCTCTTGTCTTGTTTTGAGATTGCAGAGTTGCTGTTAATTTTTATTAGATTTTCATGCACAACTCCTCTTCTGTGGACTTTTGATTTGATTAATTTAATTAATTTAGGTGGTCGGTGGGCAGACACAGTCTCAATGAAGTTTTGGGTGTGCAACTGATCTAGTGGAAGCTCAGAGAAGCGTGTAAGACTGCAGCTCTGCCTCTTGGTCTCAACTCTGGGTTGTCAGGCTGGTTGTTGGCTAATGAAATGGGTTAAATTTCTAGAGATGAGAGCCGCTCCGTCCAAAGTGGGATGGATGCCGTCTCTCCTAATGAGACCAGGTTTTCCCCAGAAAGTCCGCCAATTATCAACAAAGCCCACATCGTTTGCCTCGACAGCCAGCGGTTGAATGATGACATGCGGCTGAACATGTCATCACTGGTTAGGTTTGGCAGGGGCCCAGAGAAAACTACGGAGTCCGACATTGTTTTGGCATAGTTACACACCGACTCAACATTAATCTTAGTGACTTCCGACTGGCGTAGCCGGGAGTCATTACCGCCGACATGTATTATGATCTTACTATATTTACGTTTAGCTTTAGCCAGCAGTTTCAAATTTGATTCGATGTCATGCATTTCATTATGGTCGCTGGTGCCGCTAACTTCACGTTTCGTACTATGGAGCTGCCAATGACCAGAGTAGGTTTCTCAGCGGGTGAGTCGCTGAGTGGGGAAAATTTGTTTGAAACGTGAAGTGGCAGGTGGTGTAACGTGTGCTTCGGCTTGGTATTATGCTTCCTTCGTTCAGTCACCCAGCCGCCCTGCTGTCCCGGCTGCTCGGGAGTTGCCGAGGGACGGCTAGCTGAAGCTACGGTTGCTCAGTCCGCACTAGCTAAGTGGCTAACTGCAGCAGTTACAGTCGGAGTTTCCATGCTGCGGAGCCGAGCCTCCAACTCACTGAGCCTCGCCTCCAACGCTACAAATAAACTACACTTAATACATGTACCAGTATCACTAAGGGAGGCAGAGGTGTAACTAAACATCTGGCACACTGAGCAGGAGAAAAGAGGAGAGCGAGAGGGAGAGAGAGAAGCCATCGCTAGCTGATAGTGGCTAAGCTAGGACACGATAGATTAGCCAGCAGAGCTAGGAGAGCTACAAACAGCAGCAAGCCTGGCGACCAAGCTATAAACACAGAGTATTGTTGAATGCCTTAGTGGACCAGCAAGTGCCCGATCACAAGCGGGATCTCGGTCGCTGCAGAAAGGAATACAACAATAATCTGCTCGGACGAGCCGGAGCAGCACAGCTATCAGTCAGTAACACAACAACAGGAAATGACGCAATGACGCAATGACGCAACACGCTTACCGTAGTACATAGTACAGCATCGGCATGAAAGTTATCTGTCACAACATCCACAATAAAGACGAAGATTACCTGCTCAACAGAAACGCCACTGTATCGGGTCCATATCTTCACGGACCTTTCGCCACCATTCAAATGATGACCCGATGTTTATTCGGTTTGAGCCCTCCTTATGGTCACATCTCCGCTTTGTGTCTTTTCCGTGACAGACTTTCTTTCTTTGACTCTTTGTCAGTGGGGCAAGCAGAGGCAGCTGAACTGCTCAGGGCAAAACAAACCTCTTGTCCGCTTGTAGTTTCAAATGCGGAAGTGGGTCGGGACCAGACGTGAGCAGGAGCAGGAGAGTGAGCAAGGATTGGATCGGAAAATCAATCAAAATTGTTCTTCTCCACACGTTCTTACTGTTTTTATGTCTTATTTTTTGTTTTGGTCTTCTCTACAGAGTCTTGACATAATATCGAGGGTTTCGGCCAGATTTATTGTATCTGCCGATTGGGATTATGGTTGACAACACCACAATTAGACTTTGCTTCTGGAATGTCCATAAGATTCACGGTCCTATCAAACGCAAGAAAATACTTAACTATTTAAAGAGAGAAAATGTTCAAATAGCTCTGATCCAAGAGACTCATTTGGATGACAGCGAACATTCAAAACTAAAGAGAGAATGGGTGGGCCAGATTTATTCCTCTTCTTTTACCACTAGGAGCAGGGGTAGGGCCATCCTGGTTCATAAGTCCTTGCCCCTGACAGGGGTGGAGGTTAGAGCTGATAGTGCGGGCAGGTATGTTATGATTAACGGGACATTATATGGGGATACAGTCGCCCATTTAAATGTATACGCCCCCCCTGTCCGTTCTTCTGACTTTTTTACTAAAGTGTTTTCCTTGTTCTCACATTGGATTGTAATCCTCTGTCATTGCTGGCGACTTTAACTGTTACCTAAATCCACGGCTGGATAGATCTAGTAAAAAAATCTAATATAGGGCAGGGCCAGTCTTTACTTCGTTGCTGCAACGACATCCATTTTATAGATACGTGGAGGACTCTCCATCCCACCGATAGGCAGTATACATTTTATTCTAAGGTTCATAATTCATCCTCTAGAATTGATTATTTTTTTACTCCTAAATCTGCAATGCAGAATGTGCGCTCCTGTTCGATAGGTAATATAATTATTAGTGATCACTCGCCAGTATTTTTAGTCATGTCCAGTAAAGTACAACGCCCCAAGGCACAGTGGCGGTTCCCAAATCATCTTCTGAAAAACCCCAATTTTAAATCGCATCTTACTGTTCAATTATTTTATCACTGAAAATGACACCCCTGGTGTTTCTCCTAGTCTGCTTTAGGAAACCGTGAAGGCTGTTATCTGTGGTCTTACTATATCATTCTCAGCAAGTGTAAAGAAAAAACAGAGGGCAGAACAGCAGAAGCTTGAACAACAATTATGTGATCTGCAGGGAGAGTTTAACCTCAACCCGTCAGAGGATTTGAGACTTCAAATTGATGTTACTACTGCAGCTCTGGACACTCTCCTCTCTAAAGAGGCTTAAAGATCCATTTTGTTTGCGAAGCAAAGGATGCATGAATTCGGGAACAAATCAAGTAAATACTTAGCAAATTTAGTTAAGGCAAGGGCTGATTCTCAGGCCATCCCAGTTATAAAAGACAGTTTAGGCAAAAAAGTCTATGATAACAAGAATATTAACAACTAATTTTCAGAATTCTATGAATGTTTATATAATTCTGAATCTGGTAGTAATTTGGAGACCCTGATGAATAAATTTTTGTCATCCATCAATCTTCCTCGAGCGTAAAGAAACTGACTATTGACATGGCCAGGTCATGATCTGGACGTCCATTGACAGCCAGAATTAGTTGAGAATAGACGTTCATACTGGCTATGATCTGGACATCCACTAACAGCCAGAATTAGTCGATAAACGATATATAAACCTCTATACAACGTCCAGAAAAGACGTATAAAAAACTTTCATTCTGGCTCCCCAGAGGACGTCTTTTAGACGTCTTGGATGTCCATAAATGACGTCTAAAAGACGCGATCTAGACCACACGCTTAATCACAGCCAATCAGTGCCACACACACCTGATTGCAGTGAGTTGATTCTCTCACCACTCTCACAGAGCATGATTGAGTGGCCTCACAACTTACTTTGGACTCAAACTCTACATTAGTGCTTCTGTTACTGGATCTCAGCGCTGCATTTGATACCATAGATTGTGGCATTCTGTCAGACCAACTTGAAAGTAAATTTGGCATCTTTGGTCTGGCTCCCACTTGGCTAAAGTCTTACCTATCGGAAAGAAAACAATGTGTTTCTTATAATAATACTACATCAATATTTACTGATGTCAAGTATGGAGTTCCCCAGGGCTCTGTTCTTGGCCCTTTGCTCTTCTCTTTATATATTTTACACATTATTTTATATTCGGAGTTATGCGGACAATACTCAGCTGTATGTGTCCATAAAAGCTGATGATTAATCTCTAATCACGAAATTAGAGACCTGCTTGTATGCAGTGAAGGAATGGATGTCAGAAAACTTCTTGCTTCTGAATTGATAAAACTCAGATGCTGGTCATTGCCCCCGCTCGGCATAGACACCACTTTAATCAGGTGACGGTAACTCTTGCCAACTGTTTTATTTCTCAAAGTTCAACTGTCAAGAATCTTGGTGTTACATTACCTCTCTTTCGATCAGCACATCAAAGAAATGACCAAGATTACTTTTTACCACATGCGCAACACAGCTAAGGTTTAGGTCCTTCTTGTCCACGGCTGACAGAGAGATCCTGATTCATGCCTTTGCTTCGTCTAGGCTGGATTATTGCAATGCCTTATTTTCGGGTCTGCCTTGTGAGAGCAATAAAAGTCTTCAGATGGTTCAGAATGCAGCTAGAGTCTTAACAAAATTTTATCATATTACACCAATCCTAGCCTCACTGCATTGGCTTCCAATTAATATAAGATCAGACTTTAAGGTGCTGCTGATGACATACAAAACTGTACGTAGCCTGTCCCTGTTGTACATGTCAGATCTCATTATACCATAAATTCCACCTTGTGCATTACGCTTTCAAAATTCAGGGCTCCTGACAGTTCCCGGGGTTTAGAAGAAGTCAGCTGGGGGCGCGATGGGGGACTGACACATTTACCAATCGCTCCCGATAAAACTTTTAAAATATGTGAATTTAACTGCAAACATGCCTACTATTTGTTGAAAGATTTTTATTGATTGATTTTCAACCACTTTCAGGCAGTCAAGCGGTGAGTCTGATGCCCAGAGGGAAAGGAAAAGCGAGGGGCGATAAAGGCCTGCCTGACTGCCACGACACAACTGTAATTGCGGCCATCCGTGGCCTGCGCTCCGAGATAGTTTCCATCAAGGCGGACTTGTGTACTACGATTGATGTCCGAATCGACGCTGTGTCTCAGGTGTTTTGTACCGAAATAGACTCCCTCAGGGATGAGTTTCACTCTGCAATTACCGTGCTCAAACTCAGTTCATGAAGGATTATAGCCTGTGTGAGATTTGGAGGTTTACACACCCCAAAGATAGAGAATACTCATTTTAATAGACTATTTTATTATTCCAATGTCTACTATACACAGAGTCGTCAGCTGCGATTACCTGCCCTGGGTCATATCAGATCATGCTATCTCATTATCAATTCTACCAAAAGAACATCTGCCAAGTTTTTATAGATGGGGAGTAAATCCCCATCTTTTACACAAATCTAAATTTGAGGAATTTATATTGTCACAAATCCACCTTTTTCTAGAAATTAATGCTCCGTCTGCTCCTTCTTCCTCTATCCTTTGGTAATTCTTAAAGGCATATTTAAGAGGACAGATTATTTCATACACTGCCAGGATAAAAAAAAGTCATATAAACACTTGGAACAATAAGAATCAGATACAGAAAACTACAAAAGGAGCACTCCTGCACTAGATCAGCAGGATTACATAAAACACTCTCAAGAAAAAGAAACCAATACGACTCCTGTAACACTTATAAAGCAGAAAAAGCCACGCTGAGAACAAGGCAACACTTCTATGAGCTGGGACATAAGGGTCACAAACTTTCGGCCTGGCAACTAAAGAAGAGATGATGTCAAACTCCTGTATTCAGCAAGTGAGGAAACCAGATTCCACACTGACCTATGATCCAAAAGAAATTAATGATTGCTTCAAAAATTACTATGAGCAGCTGTATACATCAGAAAGTAACAATACAGCCCAAGACTTTCGGTGGGACGGTAGAGCAGCATGGATGCGTAAGCCAGGAGCTCCTGCATGCCAACATAATAAACCCCGCTAAAACTCGCAACTAACTTTGAAACTGAGAATATTGGTGGAGGTTCAACAAAAACAAAGAATAAAAAGAACCCGGACACCCAAGATAAAGAAATAACCCACTCAAGAGCAAGCTAACACCTGAAGCTAGCATGGCCACATTTCAAAGCAGCGGCATTAGCAAACAAATCCAAGCCCTGCAAGATGAACTTAAAACGGACCTGAAAATATTCAAAGACGAAATTACAGCTCAATTGAGAAATGAGCTGACAGAACTCAAAGAAGACATCGATCAGAAGTTTGCAAAAATAACCATAGACATCGGAGAGCAAGAAGGGAAGATAAGTGCTGCCCTGACGTGCACAGAAGGAATCGAGTCGTCGACAATCTGGAGTCGAGGTCGAGACGGAATAATTTACGGATTTATGGCATACAAGAGGAGGCAGAGTCAAAGAGCAACTCGGTTGCACAGTTTATGGATAAATGGCTCTGTGAAGAATTTTCTATAAACTCTGACCTCCAAATTCAACGCGCGCATCAAGCCTTAGTCTCAAAGCCAAAAACTGGCCAGCCTCCTTGATCGATTGTCTTCAACTTCCAGCAGCTTGCTGTGAAGGAGATGATATTGAAAAGAGTTAAAACCTATGGCAGTGCAGAAGAGGCAACCAGCGACCTGCGGGAGAGAGGATACGGTGGGGATAATGCAGGGATCAACACCAGGGGAACCACACTCAATTCAAATGTATGGCTACAATGGATTGTCCACACAGTCCGAAACAGCAAGTTTTCCTCTTCCAGCTGTCTAGCCTGTGCAGCAGCCAGGCCGGGGTTAGGCACAGTGCCTTTTCCCCTTAATCCAGAGAATTACCCGAAAGGTTTTTGTTGCATGCTAGACTTATATAACTCAGACAGTGCAACTGCACCACATTGAAACTTTTGTTCCCACCAGTGTCACCACAGATTAAACCACCTGGTTTACCCCGTACACCGGGAATTATACCTGCTTGACACGAAGTAAAGGTACCGTGTCAGTAGGGATGTTGACAACCTGCAAAACCACCACTGATGTAATCAAGGGCGAGAGCAATGTCACTGATAGCGTAGTGAATGATCACACCATGGCCAGAGCTGATGTGTGGTGGTTCTGCGGAGGAAGGACACTGAGAGCAAAATTACCGACTGATTGGAAGGGAACCTGCGCCATGGTACAGTTACTAATGCAAACATACATCCTACCATATGACACGACGACATTAGAGAAAGTGACAACACATAACTTACATATTACAAAGAAAAATGCACCAGCAGGATTGTTTGATAACAGAGTTTACATAGATGCAATTGGTGTTCCTCTGGGTGTTCCTGACGAGTTTAAAGCCAGAAATCAGGTCGCTGCAGGGTTTGAATCACTTCTGGCTTGGTGGGTAACTGTTAATAAAAATGTGGATTGGATAAATTACGTGTATTATAACCAACAGAGATTTCTGAATTATACTAAGGAAGCAATTGGGGGCATACATCAACAGTTAGATAAGACTAGTTTAATGGCATGGCAGAATAGGATGGCGTTAGACATGTTGCCGAAAAAGGAGGAGTATGTAGAATGTTTGGAGATATGTGTTGTACGTTTATCTCTAACAATACAGCACCTGATGGCAGCATTACCAAGTCATTGGATTGATTAACCTCCCTATCTGCAGAGCTAGCTGAAAATTCTGGTTTCTATGATCTGACAGGATGGTTCCAGGACATTTTTGGAAAATGGGCAGGTTCTATAAAAGCTATGATGTTATCTGTAGCCGTAATGATTGCTATTCTAATCATTTGTGGATGTTGTTGTATCCCCTGTTTGAGAGGACTGTTACAGAGACTCATTGACACTGCTGTGACCAAAACGACAATGCTGTATGAAAGGGTCCCCACAACTGATGATTACCGAGGGGACTATGAGAGTACAGCACAAGAATATGTTTCATTTGATCTGAGAGATGACGATCTATATGGTAACCTCTTTAATAAAGATGAGGATACAACGGTTTAAGGGATAATTGCTGTTTATGTGTTTATTCTACTGATTATGATAGAACTACAGAGAAAATCTAACTGAAGTTGTAGCTTTTTGAATTGGCTAACTAGAGCCACTTAGGAGAAAAATACGCAAAGCATTTGTGAATACTGTACATATTAAAAGTGACCCCATCTTTTATTCTTTTACGTGCAAGGGATAGCTTAGTTAGGTAGGGACAGGTCCGTAGCCAAGTACGATGGGTTGACCAGCTTGGTGAGGACATTTATGTTTTGTTTTGGGGGTTACATTGTGGTAAAAAAACGTATGGTTATTTTTATAACTTCTTTGCCTTGAGAAATGGAGTACCTATGTGTGGTTGCCGGGGCAGCGGAACAGTGAGAGAGTTTCCCTATCTAGAGGGATAATGGATAATAACTAGAATGTTTTGAACTGCCTGATAGGGTTTTCACTCTCACACTCCACAAAATGTATGTCATAATTATGCTTAAAGTCAGCATAAACAGGAGGGATATGTGATGAGAATTTTGTACTTCATGTAGAGGAATGTGAATTGACGTTTACACAGCCATATTGAGAGAGACCGTTAAATGTGAACTGTGACCTGTAACTTGTGACCTCTTTTATAACCTTGTTTTATTACTTGTTTTATATTGTTTTATGACCTATGTAAGGTACTGAGTAATCACTGAAGGTAAACACTCTCTTCTCTGCAGGAGGGCATGAATGAGCAGCTGTTAGAGTGAAAACATACCCACAGAGATAGATATAAACCAAGCCTTGCTCTTCTGATATTGAGTCTTCACTTTATAACTGAACTGCGTGTTGCTCTGTGAATGCTCCACTTGTACAAGATTAAAACCCTTGTTTGAACTTTGAGCTGACTCCGATCTCCTTCCTCCAGTTCTAAATTAACGCAGAATTATTTTAACAAGAACCATGCTTCTGGGCTGCCCAAATTAGGCCTCTATGTTACTGGTTTGATAGGGAACGCTTCCCTGCATGGGCCCAATCTGAAGGGCATATCCTCAAAATTAAAGACCTATCCTACATTCCTTACTGTTTCACATCAAAAAATATTAATACATTTACAGCTAATGCCATTACTTGCCACTCAGTGGGGGTGCGGGAGGATGTGCATAAATACATGAGACAACCTGAGACAAACAGGGAGGCTTCCTAGATAGGCCCGAGCTTTCCCTGTTAGTCTTTGTTGCTCAAGATTGATCTGAAGAAACATATATCACAAATATACAAATTGCTATCAAGCCAACTACTCTGTATTAACAACTGTATTAACTCTAGAGTTAATACAATATCACTTAAAGTGAAATGGGAAAAGGATCTTGAAATACACATAACTGAGGAACAGTGGAGTGAGATTTGTGAGCAATCACAAAGAAATTGTATTAATACCAGACATAAGCTCTGCAACTACAAATGTACACACAGAGCATATCTCACACCGGAGAGACTGAACTGCTTTAAGACAGATCTATCCCCTCTCTGTCCTCGTTGTAAATTGGAGACTGGTTCACTTGTACACATGGTGTGGTCTTGTGTGAAACCTAAACAGTGGTGGCTGAAAATTGAGAGCACCCTTAGGAAAATTCTGTCAAGGGAAGTATCTCTCCCCATCAATTACAATATTTTATTTTTTTATTCTTTGGCAATGATGCCATCTAGCAGGTTTCTGATCCATTATTTTCAGTGCCTGTTTGTATAAGGATTGTATTGGTGTCATTGGTGTTTGGTTGGCTTGACCCCAGACGGTTATACAGTATGACAAATGTGAAAATATCATGGCATGCATAAATTGTTGTACTGCCTTAAGAGGTACAGTACAGACCAAAAGTTTGGACACACCTTCTCATTCAAAGAGTTTTCTTTATTTTCATGACTATGAAAATTGTAGATTCACACTGAAGGCATCAAAACTATGAATTAACACATGTGGAATTATATACTTAACAAAAAAGTGTGAAACAACTGAAAATATGTCTTATATTCTAGGTTCTTCAAAGTAGCCACCTTTTGCTTTGATTACTGCTTCGCACACTCTTGGCATTCTCTTGATGAGCTTCAAGAGGTAGTCACCTGAAATGGTCTTCCAACAGTCTTGAAGGAGTTCCCAGAGATGCTTAGCACTTGTTGGCCCTTTTGCCTTCACTCTGCGGTCCAGCTCACCCCAAACCATCTCGATTGGGTTCAGGTCCGGTGACTGTGGAGGCCAGGTCACCTGGTGCAGCACCCCATCACTCTCCTTCTTGGTCAAATAGCCCTTACACAGCCTGGAGGTGTGTTTGGGGTCATTGTCCTGTTGAAAAATAAATAATGGTCCAACTAAACGCAAACTGGATGGAATAGCATGCCGCTGCAAGATGCTGTGGTAGCCATGCTGGTTCAGTATGCCTTCAATTTTGAATAAATCCCCAACAGTGTCACCAGCAAAGCACCCCCACACCATCACACCTCCTCCTCCATGCTTCACGGTGGGAACCAGGCATGTAGAGTCCATCCGTTCACCTTTTCTGCGTCGCACAAAGACACGGTGGTTGGAACCAAAGATCTCAAATTTGGACTCATCAGACCAAAGCACAGATTTCCACTGGTCTAATGTCCATTCCTTGTGTTCTTTAGCCCAAACAAGTCTCTTCTGCTTGTTGCCTGTCCTTAGCAGTGGTTTCCTAGCAGCTATTCTACCATGAAGGCCTGATTCACACAGTCTCCTTTTAACAGTTGTTCTAGAGATGTGTCTGCTGCTAGAACTCTGTGTGGCATTGACCTGGTCTCTAATCTGAGCTGCTGTTAACCTGCAATTTCTGAGGCTGGTGACTCGGATGAACTTATCCTCCGCAGCAGAGGTGACTCTTGGTCTTCCTTTCCTGGGGTGGTCCTCATGTGAGCCAGTTTCTTTGTAGCGCTTGATGGTTTTTGCGACTGCACTTGGGGACACTTTCAAAGTTTTCCCAATTTTTCGGACTGACTGACCTTCATTTCTTAAAGTAATGATGGCCACTCGTTTTTCTTTACTTAGCTGCTTTTTTCTTGCCATAATACAAATTCTAACAGTCTATTCAGTAGGACTATCAGCTGTGTATCCACCTGACTTCTGCACGACACAACTGATGGTCCCAACCCCATTTATAAGGCAAGAAATCCCACTTATTAAACCTGACAGGGCACACCTGTGAAGTGAAAACCATTTCAGGTGACTACCTCTTGAAGCTCATCAAGAGAATGCAGAGTGTGTGCAAAGCAGTAATCAGAGAAGCTATGCAATTGACAAGTAAATCAATTAAATGGCATACTCCTGTGTTTCTATCATAACAATTTATATCATTTTTTTCCAGACAACAAATGTTAAAAACTACTAAGCTTTTTTGAAACAGAATTCATGGCAATGTTGCTGTTCTGAATGGCATTATATTGAACAGATGTGTCAAAAGAAGTGGAATATGAGTATGAGCAGGTTTGTGACATATGAAACCCTGGCTGTTTGAATCTGTTCATTCAGACTGTCCTTGGAACACTGCAACTCTAAAGCAGAAACCATAGCATTGACAGGTTATTTTGCCTAAAATATGTCTTGTATAATATAAAAAACATTATTTGGTTGAAAAACTCTCTTTTCGTCAGAGGGGGTCTTGACCAGATTTAATGTCAATCATCTACAGCTCAACACAAGTATCAGTAGTGTCATACAGCTCTAGAAAAACTCAAGAAAAACATGACTTAGTTCTGCCATCTTTGTGTTTTCTGCCCTTTACTGGGCTGTGACAACTACACACCACAGACACCTGATATTGTTACAAGCTACCTAGCAGCCTGCCACTTATTCCTAGTAAAATCTTTTGACTTGTTGCTGCTCATTTGCTGTGTCTGCTGTGTTTTGGCTGAGCTGAAGTCCCAGTTTTAATAGTCCCGGTTCGCTACTGCACTGATGTAAGACATTATTACCTAAATGTATGATATAGAAGAGCCTTTGAAGGGACTGAGAAAAAGGAGCAGTTGATGAGAGACTAATTTGAAGATACTTGGGAAACCGAGTTGAAAAGGATACCTGTGTGGTGAGCTGGTATTGTAGCTGTTCCAGAGCAGACAGTTGGTCACCTTGGTCTCTTAGTTTCTCTGTGGAGGAGTCCCCCTCTGTAAAGCACCCTTTGAGAGAATATAAACAGCCTATTAGTAAAGCTATGGCAAATGGAGAAACTACAGCCTTGAAAATGACCACAGAATCAGTACATCTCTTGAAATGAACTCAATTTAGCTATGTTTACCTAATAAATAGACTCCAATTTTTTCATGTGTTCGTTTCTCTGGTTTGATGTGTGGAAGAGAAAAGAACAAGGAAGTTTGTGCATGGCCAGAGGTAAAATGGTTACAAGGAGTGAATAATAAGGATAGAGGGACAAACACTAGACTAGAGGCATCACAGTAGCAGGATTGTCAACATCTAGCATGAGCATGAGAATGTGTACCTTTAAGGTGTAATTTGTAGAATATGGCCAAAATTGAAAGGTACATTACAAAATGTTCCTTTAAGATATTTGCTGGTACAAGACTTGAGTGGTGTATGACATCATCACTACATCATATGTAGCACCTGTGGGGAACACTAAACTGAACTAGTTAGAGGTCTATCATATTGATAACATTTTTATGTACACAAATAATAATAATAATAAATACTTCTACAGAGCTTGTAGAAAAGTGTAGAATAAAAGTATGTCTATTGCTTGAAAACATTATTATGACCATGAATTGATAGTTTTGAAAATTGGGTCTGGTCCAAAATGATTGTTTTGCTTATCGCTGTGTATATATTATTTAGAATAAGTTAAGTTAGTTTACTCTAAAAAGGTTTGTGAGCCAATAGCATACTGCTGTTGATATCTTGTGGTGTCTGTGACTTGTCAACATCAAGAGAATTGGTAGATGCCAGTTTGTGGAAAAAATGTAAAAAAGGTGAAGGTGTAGAGTTCTACAGCATGCGCACAGCATACTTTTAATATTCATGTGGCCATCTATAATGATAGTCTTAGTACAAGGTAGGCTAATTTAATCGTCATTGTACAACACAGGGTTGCTTAACGAAATGGAAGATTATAAAGTCTTTCATGCTACATAAATAACAAAATGTAAAAAAAGTCATTTATATAGAAAATATACATAAGCACGTAGTGCATCTTTTGAATTTGTGTCAGGGTAATTGTAAATAGCAGCAAAATGAGAAAAATCATTGAGGATAACAATGTAAACATCTTGGCCAGATAAGACAGATCGTTTGAAAGAGGAGTAAAAGAATCCATCTATGTCAAACTGGAACCACAGTCTTTGAACAGAGGAGGTGGCCTACGACATTACTTATCACCCACCTACAATGCAGTACTGAGTTCCCTCCCCAGACAGCTTAACAACCATTCACACCTGGACTCACCTAGCCCTAGCAACCCACATGAAGGCCGGATGGGTCAACGACCCACAATGTCTCTGAAACTCAGAGCTCACAAGTGTGGTTGTTGATAATCCTACAGGCAAAATTTCCTACATGTCTATCTGACAGTGGTGTAGCCTCATTTAAGTCGGGGTTCTCACACTCAAATTAGCTCCTCTGTTCAAAGACTGTGGTTACTGCTGATATTGTCATCTCATAGGAGGGCCACTTCAGCGTTTAAGTACAAGAAAGTGCAATATTTCTAAAAATGTAGTTTTTAATTTCCATTATTAACATAATAATGTACTCCATGTAGCAGCGAGGCCAGGAGCAGCACAGTGGACGGAGGGGCCAGCAGTTTGAGACACCCAATCCAGGGGTTTTAGCCATCTACAGATCAAACGTTCTCTTTCTCTCCAAGAGCCCATCGGTTGTGTTACTTCCTACATAACAACAATTAACCTGAGGATGTTACATACATGAATCAAGCCAGAAGAAACCAAAATTGAAGTTTTTGTAGTTGGCATGACACACCTCCAAAACACATTATCGAAAGATTAAGTTATTCTTGCTGGCATTGCCCTGCTGTCCAGCACAACCATAAGGAATCTTAGAGCTTTCTTAGATCAGGATTTATCATTTAGCTCCTTAAAACATTTATGGAATACTAATAGTAAAATTTGTATATATACATATATTAAAAGAATATCAATTAAAGCGTTTTGGGAGTGGGTGGGTTGTGTTTCCTAGCATGCTTTGAGACGATGTGTTTGTCACCATAAGCCAAAGTAAACTGTGTTAAATGTGTTCTAAATCAGCACAAATGTTACCTGCTATGCAGTAATTAGTGTTGATGTTCTTCACAAATATTTTTTAGATAGAATAGATTACTGTTAGTTTTGTGGTAAAAGACATTTTTGCACCATGAGTAAAGTCATTCACATGGTTAGTGACCTCCTGCCTGTGTGGATGAAGTGTGCCCTATAGTTGTGCCTTGGTGAAAGCACTTCTTGGGAAAAAATGTTTACAGACAAGGTAACGTTTTGAAGTTTTATTTGCGTTATGTATATTTACATTTTGTTGACTTCCTTCCTCACTCTCTGACTCTCTCCCAGAAGTTAGCTAGCAACACGCTACTGAATGGTTAGGAATTTTCCATGAGTTCCACTCTCCTCCTCACCCTCTCCATCTGTATGCATGATTATCCCATTCATGCACGTTAGTATCTCAACATCTTCTCCCTCCCATAGTTTTTTGCTTTTTCATCTCTCTCCTATCGCTTTCTGCAGACATTTTTGCCTCTAATTATAATCACTTTTTATTACTAATTATTATCATTATTATTATTTTTATTATTACTACTACTACCACCACCACCACCATTATTACTTTTATCACTGATTATCTCCAGTAATAATAATAAACATAATCATCATCATCATCATATTACCACTACCATTACTATGGAACTTACATTGTGCTACAGCCCCCTCTCGTGGTTCTGCTCGTGGTTTCTGGATAATTACCTTGCCAATTAACTTGGTGATTATTGTTGATCAACTGCACCATAAGCCCAACAGATGAGTTGTGTACAGTGTACAGTGTACAGTGTACAGTTACTGTACCTCAGATACTGTCCCTTTAATTATACATGATGCTAATAACACCAAATGTTCTTAAGTGTAGTCTGTGTGCTGGGGAGTGTGTCTGTTAATGTACCTGTTAGTCCAGCAGTGCTGTTCTGGCCACGGAGGCGGTTGACCATCTCTATCAGCTGCTGTTTCTCTCTGCTTAAACGTGCGATACAGAACGCTGCCTGCTTTAGCCTGGTATGCAGGAGAGGAGGGTTGCTTTTAGCCAACTGCACCTTTTCAAAAAAAACACTTGACAACAGACCTGAGGCTTGCTGCTGCTGTAAATAGGGATTCTCCTCTTGGAGCAGTACAGTCTGGAAAAAAGAAGAGATGAAACTTGAAGGAACTGCAGCAGCTTACACAAAATATTCCCATTTTCTCACATAAACTGCTGAAACTACCATTTTTGCTGGGGTACTGATATTCCAGGCAATTATCTTGCCCTCATTTGACACCACTTGGCAATGCCTCAGCCTGCTCAGTCATCTTTCTGGATCCACATACTTAACTTATCTTTTTATATAATCTACTCGTATCAGATATTTTGTTATTTAATACTGCAATGTTGTTGTTCTGTTCTGGGAGAGGGATCCCTCCTCTGTGGCTCTTCATAAGGTTTCTTCCTTTTTTCTTGCTACAAGGGTTTTTTTTCCTGGGGAGTTTATCCTTACTCAAATCGAGGTTCTAAGGACAGAGGATGTCGTTCATTGTACAGATTGTAAAGCCTACTGAGGAAATGTGATTATGGTTTTGTGCTATATAAATAAACTGACTTGACTTGACTTGAGATCAGTAACTTTAACTCCACACCACTGGTGCAGTGTAAGTTACCAGCAGGTCAACTTCATCTGGTTGACTAATTTCCTTTAGTACCTGTTTCCTTATGTGCTCCACTCCGACCTTCTTCGTCAAAGTAGAGGTATTGGCATGTTTCTCCAGGCACACACCACCTAAAGATCCATACCACATAAAAAAGAAAAAAAAACAGTTAAAAAGACAAAGTTTCCTCAAAAACCCTCTAAAAATAAAACTCATACAAATGGCATTCATGCTGAGATAAAGATTTTAGTCATTATGCAAAATTATAAGTTAAAATATGTCTATATTAAACAAGGTCTGCAGCCAGGTTTCACCAGCCAGCATACTAGTTCTTTAATTGGCATATTTCCCAGTGGACATTGTAGATGTTAATATATTCATCTGCCATCTCCTACTCATCTACTACTGATAGCAGAAAAAAGCTGGCACGTGTTCTTGTGTAATTTTGGTGTTTTAACTAACCAATTGTGCCACTTACAGACGTTGCGTTAGTTGTCCTGCTGTCTGGCACAAGGTAAAATGATGAAAAAATTCTACATATAGCACACGCTTATGACATAGATTTTTTAATTTGTTTTGCTGCTGCCCCTGTCTGCAGCAGTACATTACTTAGCTTCCTACACTGGTACTTCTTCAAACTGGCAACATTCTGATCACCATTTACTGGTGGTATTACCCTTTAGTCTGGAACTGCTCATCAAAACCACTTCACACTTAATACAGACTTTGTCGTGTTATCATATAGTCAACATTAAAACTCCAATTAGCTGGCGCCTTGTTAGATATAACCAGCACTGAGGGTTAATGCTAACATTCTCTCAACATGTTTCTGTATATTATTGTATGTAGTCTAGGGCTACACTTAATAATTATTTTTCTTGATCTACTTGTGGCGACCCGTGTTGGTGTTTGCCAGTTGGGTCTGGAGTTGGTTGCTGGTTGGCAGTGGGCTGGGCCAGCCTGGCAATCTGGTAACTGAAGACACCTGGGCCCGGTGATCTGATTTACTATTTAAGCAGTTTCTAATCCATTGTGTGTCTCTCTCGCCTCCCAGATGGACGCCTGTCTCCCCGCGTGATGCGGCAGCCTTAGCTTTCATTACTCTTTTGTTCCTTTTTATGCACCTAACACCTACACACCCTACACTCACCACGCACGCCCATCCTACACTACTGATCTTACTGAATTTCATACCTCATGTTATCAAGTTGCCTGATTTATCCTTATGGTTATGTTAAATAAACATCTTTTGTTGTTCCTTTGAAACGGTTTGTCTCTCTTTTTGTCATGGCCTAGCGCCAGCTGTGACATACTCAAAGTAAACGTCACTCATGTAAGATCCTTAAAGTAAACAGAAAATATAAAACAGCAACATAACATCATTAGATGATGAATGGTGTTATGTTACATTACCATAACAGCAGCAATGCATGTGATTTTTGTTGGAGGCACATATTTATCAAGGCCTGAAGACAAAAATATAAAATAATCTGGCCTGCAAAAA
Organism: Pagrus pagrus; assembly: GCF_965226575.1. Classification (NCBI taxonomy): domain Eukaryota; kingdom Metazoa; phylum Chordata; class Actinopteri; order Spariformes; family Sparidae; genus Pagrus; species Pagrus pagrus. The sequence goes on from NC_140208.1 coordinate 26,658,654, forward strand.
TATATTTTTTTATTAAATTTTTATTCATAGTTGTTTCACACTAACTTAAAGTACACCTTCATGTGCAATTGAAATAAAAACACAATTCTATTTTTTTTTTTAAATGTGAATTGACTTTCTAATGTGCGTGGTTAGCACCACTGTCATTCAGCAGTACTTATGACAGGGGTACACCAGAAATTCACGACAAGAGGATTGAAGCTTGCATCTACTTGCAAGAATATCTTCTGCAATATTTATAAGCGTACCTGTTTACACCAATAAGACGCGACGAAACAAGTGAGACAGTGTAACATCACCCATAAAATTTCACCAACATGCCCTTCACTTTACTCTCTCAACTCTTTGTTGGTATTCACTGTGGAGGAGATAAAGAGTGTCTTCCTCTTGAAAGCATGAATTTATCCCAGTGACACAGTGTGAACGGCGCATTATAGCCATGGTTAAATATTAACAATTAAGAAAAATAAAGGACAGCACTCCCATCAAACTGTTTATTCTTGCCACATGGACGTTTCAGGCAAGATGCCCTTCTTCAGCGTGAATTCTGGCAAAATCACAGTAAAACTACACAGGTGTGCTAATTCTAGGTTATCCAAAACTGCACAATAGATATACCCCAATAGGGGGAGCTGTATCCTTTTCAAGGAGAGCAAAGGACCACACAGGGTCTCATACAAACAAAACAAAATCTCACAACAGAATAGCACCCAACTGTATCACAGAAACGACATAGCACATAAGCTTCTCTCTGGAGATTCTGTCCCTGTTACCACCTCTCTGTAGCATTCTCTTGCTTGTAATACAACTTTAACAGATGCAAAGATGCCTCCTTGGAACGATGCTGTAATTTCAGTTATTCACAAAGAAGGAAAAGATAAACTAGAATGCGGATCATACAGACCTATTTCGGTGTTAAATGTAGACTATAAATTATACACAGCTGTCCTTGCCAAAAGACTAGAAAACATTCTACATTCATAAATTCATCTCACAAAAACAAACCCAGGATAACATCAGACGGTCAACATACTAAACCATATTCAACAAAACAAGCTTGACGCTGTCCTAGTGAGTTTAGATGCTGAGAAGGATTTTGACTGAGTGAGCTGGCCTTTCCTATATGAAGTCCTTGAAAGACTCGGCTTTCATAAAAACTTCACAAAGGCCATCCGTACCTTATACAGTAAACCATCAGCTAAGGTTAAAATAAATGGACACCTTTCAGACAGAATCACCTTAGAATGTGGATTGAGACAGGGATGCCCACTTTCACCACCACTGTTCACACTGTACATAGAGCCTCTTGCACAGTACATAAGGCAGACGGAAAGCATTAAAGGAATCCGCATTAACGAAGAAGACCACAAGGTGGCGCTGTATGCGGACGACATTGTGGTTTATTTAAATAACCCTTCTGAATCCTTCTCTAACCTTATGAAACTTCTTGACACATTTGGTAAATATGCAGGGTATAAATTAAATATACAAAAAACACAAATCATGTCATTTAATTATATACCTTCAAAACACCTTAGAGAGAAATTTAAACTAAAGTGGGATCAAAACTCATTGATATTTCTAGGGATAGGACTTCGGGTTTGCTGATGAGACGATAGGCAGCAAAAAAGAGGAGCTCCTGGCATAGACGTCGGAACTAGGGGTGCGGGGGGTGCGGCCTCCCATCTGCCCCCCGCACTGCATCGACAACCTAAAGCCACCACATCCAGCACACACCAGCAAGACTCCAGCGCGTTTTCACCATACAGCGGAGGAGGAGGAACGGGAGTTGAGGAACATGGAGGGTAAATAATAATAATAATAATAATAATAATAATAATAATAATAATGATAATGATAACAAGGCCTCACGATAAACTTTATTTGGGGCTATATCAACAGTAGTTTGAAATAACACATAGCCTACCATAAAACTCGTCAATAGCCTGTAATTGTGTATGTTGAAAGAATGCAACAAATGCGCACACATAGTGCAATATTTAGTTTTTGCTTGTTTTGTTATTTTCTTTATTAACATACTGTATATTTTAAAAAAATTGAAAAGATACAACATATAATTTGTGAAAGAATATGAAGAAGAATTGCCTAAATATCCTCCGAGGCCTTGAAAGGTGACACTCTCCATATAACATATTGCGGACAGACAGTTTTGATGTATCTAGCCATAGATTATGACATTAAAAAACCAATATAGTTCAACAATACTGTACATCCATGTACGCCTATTTATTAAGCAATAAGCCTGTAATGAATAATTCATAATACACAAACAACGGTATACACTATCAACTGACTGAGGAAAAAAAGAATATGGACAGAAATAATGACAGAAATAACAAACCATATTCATAATAGGATTTTGAATTTAAAGCTATGGTCTACGATTTGAAAGATTGATCATTATTATTAACATTATTTAGATGGTGGTTAAGGCCCAATAGTATGACCTACACAATGTGAAGAGCAAAAGGAACTAAATAAATCCATTCTCTCTAGCGCCTGCAAAACTGAAAAGAAATTGACCAATAGCAGCCATGCGGTCCGCATGGCTGCTATTGGTCAATTTTTCCGTCCATTCCCCTCGCTCACTCTCCTGCTCCTGGTCACGTCTCGTCCCAACCCACTTCCGCATTTGAAACTAAAAGCGGGAGAGAGGTTTGTTTGGCCCTGAGCAGGTAATCTTTCGTCTTTATTGTGGATGTTGTGACACAAATCACTTTTATGCCGATGCTGGCTTATGACTGTGAAAGCTGCCGTTAGTTTTTTTCTGTTATTAGATGGCGTCGAAATATTTTCTGTCTCTGCATTGTTGTCAACACTTGTTTACTTGTTCGACAGAGATGTTAGCCTCTATGTTAGCATTGTAAGCTAAAATTTCTATCATGTTTACACCAAATCAGACTATTTATTTGCTCGTGGCAGCTAAATGAAGCAGCAAGTAAGATGAATGAATGAATGACTGAAACCCCTCCGCTTCACGTTGGGGTTTCAATCATCCTGTCCGGATTTATTTCTCCATAACAACTTCTTGCCCGGTCACTACTCAACTGTTTTGCTAACCCTCCTCCCGGTCTTGTCCATTTGTTTTCAACGAAGCCTTTGCTAAATTAATATGATGGATTATAATATACGCGTTATGATGTGTGTATTTGTGTGGTTTTATCTGTCATAAACAAGAGATTATGGTTTACAGGGCACGTTTGTGTTGCGGTCTGGTGCTACTCAGACAACAGCTGGGACACAGCTGGGTCCGAGGCTCATACAGGTTTAGTTTTCAGCCACAATGTGGAAGCGATCGTTATGATTAAAGCTAACAGCAGCATCTGTTAGTCTCTTGGCCCTCAATAACTTTTTGAAATGGCTAACTTAGCTGTTGATAAATAGTAACTTATTACATAGCTGTAATGTAACGTAGCTGTAACATGCTAATGACGTTACGCTAGCTTGGCTGTGGAGCTTAGCTGTGGACATTGTAATAACTTTACCTGTGAATCCAACATCGTTACTCCGCATTCAAAGCTGGCGCCATATTTGGTTTCCATCAGCCGGGCTTGTTGCTCTTGTTGCTTGTTGCTTGCTCTTGTCGCGACACACCCCGAGGGGAGAGCGATACTAGCTCGGAGGGGAGGGATTAAGGAGCATAGGAGGGGAGGGGTGTGTGTGTGTGTGTGTGTGTGTGTGTGGGGGGGGGGGGGGTGGGTTCCCTGGAACTGACCCCTTTTCCACAAGAGCGGCTCACCCGCAGATTCCACTGGATACGGTACAGCTACGGTACGGCTGCGTTACGGCTCCGGTACGATTGTGCTCCGTCGTCCTCGTCCGGCAACCCCCACCAGTTGCGTTTTGAGTCCGCTACGGCGCAGCTCCGCCGATCAGCTGGAGAAACGAAACCGAGGAATTCCCGCGATAATTACATTATCACACACGAACGCAGTTATATGTATGTGTTATAAACACAACAACACGAAGTGTTCCCGACCGACGGATTAGAAGAAGAGCTTGTATTTGTCTCTTTTTTGAGGTTTTTGTGTTTGTATCAACATTTTATTTTGAAAATCAACCGGATTTCTTGTTGTTGTTTCGTGTCTGACTTCCTGTCTGCTCTGTGCTAAACTCGGCTGAATTGCTGCGTTGTGTTGCAGCGTCCGCCAGAATAGAAGTCCTGCGTATCTGCTCCGCAGGGCTGCGGACTGCCGGAGCTGGCACGCAGCAGACACGCAGCGCAGCGGACCTGGTGGAAGTTAACACATAGACTAAAGTGCTACGGATCAGCTCCGCCGCCGTGGCGGAGCCGTAACGCAGCCGTACCGTATCCAGTGGAATCTGCGCGTAAGCCTTGAGCTGGACATACTGAGGGATGTGTGTAAGGGGACGAGAAGTTAGCACCATCCAGGATGTTGTGTCCATCCTGCAAACCTTGCAGCCCCAAACCTGTTCCATGCTGTTGGAAGTGGAGAAGCTCATTAAGCTCTGTCTGGCCCTGCCCATATTTGTCGCGGCATCTGAGCACTCTTTCTCAGCCTTGCGCAGGCTGAAAACCTGGCTACGCAACACTTTGACGCAGGAGAGACACATTTGGCCATTATGAACGCTCAAAGTGACCTTATGGATGAAAGCGATGTCTCGACCCTGCTTAAAATCTTCATCAGTAGGTCAACTGAGAGAAGGTCCACTTTTGGAAATGCATGAAAGTCCTGAGTCAGGAGCGCAGACTTTTCTTTTTGTCTTTTTTTCATTCAAGGGTACAAATAATGCTCCGTTCCTTAAATTGCTTGATTTAGTTATCAAAGTTTCATTTTCTTAACAATAAAGATGCGTGTTCATCCATTCTAGTTATCTTATAACTGCATGCTATTATAAAATAACTTCAAATCAAATCCTTAATAATTGATAAGTGTGCGTGCTTCCCCCGCCCCTCCCAACAACAATCCCGTCCCCCCTCTCAGAAAATAGTTCCAACGTCCATGGCTCCTGGCCAAATAAGAATAAAGGACAAAAGAAACCCCATAAGTACAACTCGAAGTGGGAAGAGTAGGTCATGAACAGAACACAAAGCATGAAAGGAAGAGAGAAGAAAGACGAGTTGAAAAACAGCCAGGAAAGATGCAGGTCAAGGCAGAACACGAACAGGTGCTCTCGGCTAACACATCGTTAACTAGCGACACCGAGCAACCTAGCCTGCAGGCTAGCTTAGATAACATGCAGGCTAAAATCAAGATGAGCCAGCACAGCGTGGACGCTAAATTAGATAAAATTGGCAAGCAAATAGAGGACAATCTGAAAGGAGTTCAAGAAAATGTTGGACAACTGAGAGAATATGTGGACAAACTCGGAGAGGAGATAAAGCAAGGGCTGGACAGCTTTCTAGAGGCTGTGAATTGAGATGCTGGAGGAGCACACCGTTGAGGTGGAAGAGTGGAGTACCGAGGTGCAGGAAATACTTACAGCTTCGCTGGAACAACAAAGCAAACTCTGAGATAAGGTATCTGACTTAGAAGGGAGATCAAGAAGAAACCCATGTACGTCGGGCCGTGGTGCTGTCGGAGGGTGCGCGGCCAGATGTGTGCTTGTCCGTTGCCTGTGGAAAGGTTCCTACCTAAATGGGATACGTGTGACCCAAAACACAACAGTGAAATTTTCAGTGACTTCCTGTGTCCAGTGGGTAGTGCTATGGATACAAAACAGTATTGATGCATAGAAGTGTTGAGGGTTAAATCCTCTACATGTGTGACGAATTTGGTATAGATGGGAAAAAGTATGTTTGAAAAAAGAAAATGGCTGCACGCAATCCAAGACGGCCGACTTTCTGTTGGGCAAGAAATTCCACAAAATTAATTCCTGTCTAAATCGATGAGACCTATGAGTCCTGCAAATTACATGAAAATCAGAGAAAGTTGTTGTTTACATGACCTGGCATTAGAGGGCGCTATAGATATGACACAGTATTGATGCATAGATGTATTCAGGGCGAACCCTTCTACATGTGTGAGCAATTTGGTGTAGAAGGAAAAATGTATGTCGAAGTAATAAGGACTTCCTGCTTATGGCGAGGGATTGAAATTGACCACACGCTCACCAGGTGTAACAGAGGCAAAAGCTTTTGATAACTTTTCATTTTCAAGGTCTGAGGATGATCCTGAGTGAATGTGAAGTCTGTGGTGTTAAATCTGTAGGAGGAGTTTGTTGAAGTACGAGACATGGAAATGGGTTTGAAATGGGAGAAAGTGGTGACGTTCTGAATTTTGAACCATAATGGCCGACTTCCTGTTGGACTGAGGGTATGGATCCATGAGGGTTTTTTGTACGTCTGGTCATGATACATATGCGTACCAAATTTCGTTCATGTATGTGCATGTAGGAGGTGGGGCTTCAAGTTTGACAAAATGGCCACTGTGAATCAAAATGGCAGACTTTCTGTTGGACTGAGGGTTTCGGTGCCAGGATGTATTTTGTGTGTCTGGTCATGATACATATGTATAACAAATTGCGTTCATGTATGTGCATGTAGGAGGCAGGGCTTCAAGTTTGAAATATTCCAGGGGGCGCTATAGAGCCATCTTTTCACAGAACACAGTATTGATGCATAGGCATATTCAGGCCGAACCCCTCTACATGTGTGACCAATTTGGTGTAGATGGGAAATTGTATGTTGAAGTTATAAGGACTTTGTGTTTTATGGCGAAGGATCGAAATTGACTGCACTGCCACGCCCACCGGGTGTAATGGAGGCGAAAGCTTTTGATAACTTTTCATCTTCAAGGTCTGAAGATGATACTGAGCGAATGTGAAGTCTGTGGTGTTAAATCTGTAGGATGAGTTCGTTAAAGTACGAGGCAGGAAATGGGTCAAAACGGCGGCGAAATCTCAACTTTGAATCAAAATGGCAGACTTCCTGTTGCACTGAGGGCATGGGTGTTGATTCTTGTTTTGTGCGTCTGGTCATGGTACATATGCATACCGAATTTCGTTCATGTATGTGCATGTAGGAGGCGGGGCTTCAAGCTTAAGCGCCCTTTTCAATCCTCGTGGGGGCACTGTGGTGCATCTTTGCACTTAAAAGGCCCAGACCCACATCAGATATCAATGTTCGTGACTGGCGACGGACATGCCAAATTTGGTGTTTGTAGGAGTTTGTCTGTATGTACCAAATGGGATTAGGAGGCGCTACTGAGCTGTTGTGCCGCACCTGAGGGCAGTTGTGGCATCAAACTAAAGTACTCATGAGTTTGAACCTAGGTGTCAAATTTGGTGAGTCTGCGAACATCCTAAAGTCCTCTAAAATTAAAACCGCTGCACGCCATTCAAGATGCCCGACTTCCTGTTGCAGCAAAAACTCTTACAAAACGAATTTGTGGCTAAATCGATGAGACCTTTGACTCCTGTGAATGTCATGACGATCAAAAATGATTTGCGCACGCATTTTTTTAGGTTAGGTGGCGCTATGGAGTCCCCTGGCGACACCCACCCCTAATCATGTTGAATTATCAAATTTTTCACCAGATGTGACGTATGTTCCGAGTTTGGTGAGTTTTGGGGTATGTTCAGGCCGCCAAATATGCGATCGTTTGGGAGAAAGAAAAATAATCCTTACAGATATACAGACAGCTGAAGGAGTGGGTAGAAGGAGACTCGGTTATCGAATACATGGACAAGCTAATCCACAAAGAGCTGGGCATGTCGTATGATATTAAACTGGAGATCCAAAGGGCGCACAGAGCATTAGCACCAAAACCACAACCAAACAAGCCCCCCAGAGCGATTATTGTCAGCTTCTTGAGGTTTGAAGTCAAGGAAAATGTCCTCAAGATGGCCTGGCAAAAGTTGGTGGAAGTGGAGGGACGGAGAGTGATTTTTTATCATGACTACGCGGCAGAGGTGGCTGCTAAACTTTGGAAATATGCGGGGCGAAAGAAAATTCTCAATGAGAGGGGGATTCGGTTTCAATCACCAGTGGACACACTGAGGGTTCACTGGACTGATGGAATCAAAGTGTACAACAGCGCTCAGGACGCGGCGAAGGCCATGCGACAGAGAGGATGGCAGGTACCAGACCAGGGAGAGGAGAGACCTACACTGCTGCAGAGACTGGAGGCCGGCGCAAGCGGACCAAAGTTGGAGACGGGAGATAAGAGTGAGGAGACGACAGCGAGACACGAAGGAGAGTGAAAGGAGAGAGGGAGGAGAGGAGGTGAAGAACCACGGGGACCCAAAAAGAACAGAGAACAGACACACAGCCTATTTGTTTTTGAATACAGCTAGTTATTTTGTTCCCTGATTGACCTTTTGGACCACCGCAGTCAGTAAGTAAGAAACAAACTTGGTATGGTATTTGAAGTTACCTCAATTTTGTAGATCAGGGATTTTTTTTTTAAACTTGGCGAATGTGATATATGTGCAGTATTTTTTTTTCTTCTTCTTCTTCTCATTAATGAAGTGTTCGTGTGTTATATTATAAGTGGAAGGACACATGGGACCACTTGTAGCACAAATTTAAAGGCAGAGGGTTTAAAGACTAAATGGACAATGTACACAAAGTCCAGGCCGGGAGCTCTCGAGTTTAGTTTGAATGTTGGACAATTATAGTGAGCTTGGGAGATCACCTGTTGAGGAGCTCTCCACCACTATGGGGGGCCCTTTCACTGGGAGAGGCTTCACCCCCCCCACCCACCAGCAAGGAAAAGGGGGACAAGCGTAAAACCCCCTAACACCTTGGGAGACCAAGTTTTGTTCCTTAATATTTGTTTTTTTAGATTAGCGGTTGCTATTATATCACTGATTGTGTTCTGTGACATGCAGGGGACAGAAAGATGCTCTGAGGGGAAATATAATGCAACATAGGGGTATCAAAATGGTGTTGTTAAATGTTAATGGTATGGAAAAACCCAGTTAAAAGGGGAAAGGTGTTGACAAAATTTAGATGCAGGTTATTTTTCTACAAGAAACTCATCTATCAACACATCATCTATCAACACATCATCTGTCAACACATCAACAGGTTCTACGCTGTCTCTGTCACCCTTCCTTTCAAGCAAAGTAAATGACATCAGCTCCTCATTTACTCCTATGCCCTCCCAGAAAGCACCCCCCCAAACCTCACCTATGACAGCCCTACCTGCTTCAGCCCCCTTTTCCTCTGAAGATGTTCACACGCTAGTGACGTCTAACCGTGCCACCACCTGTTCACTCGACCCGATTCCCTCTCTTCTCCAAAACATCTTGCACGACATCTCGCCTTTCCTCACCACTCTGATCAACTCTTCCCTCACTTCAGGCCATATTCCAGCTCCTTTCAAGACAGCTACAGTAAAGCCACTCCTAAAGAAACCCGCCCTTGACTCGGCTGACATCCGAAACTACAGACCTGTATTTACTCACGTAAATCTTGTAAGTCATTACAATGTCCACAGCTAAGCCCCACAGCCAAGCTAGTTTAACGTCATTAGCATGTTACAGCTACATTATGTTACAGCTACGTAATAAGTTACTATTTATCAACAGCTAAGTTAGCCACTTCTAAAAGTTATTAGGGCCAAGAGACTAACAGATGCTGCCGTCAGCTTTATTCACAACAATCGCTTCCACATTGTGGCTGAAAACTAAACCTACATGAGCCTGGACCAGCTGTGTCCCAGCTGTTTTCTGAGTAGCACCAGACCGCGACACAATCGCAACAAACCCGTAAACCGTAATCTCTTGTTTATGACAGATAAGACACACAAATACACACATCGTAACGCGTATATGATAATCCATCATATTGATTTAGCAAAGGCTTTGTTGAAAACAAATGGACAAGACCGGGAGGAGGGTTAGCAAAACAGTTGAGTAGTAAAAAAATAAAAATCCGGAAATAAATCCGAAACCCCTCCGCTTCGCATTGGGGTTTCATTCATCCATTCATTCATCTTACTTGCATTATTTGCTGCTTCATTTAGCTTCCACGAGCAAATAAATAAGCGGATTTGGTGTAAACATGATAGCAATGTTAGCTTGTTGTTAGCTTACAATGCTAGCATAGAGGCTAACGTCTCCGTCAAACAAATAAACAAGTGTTGACAATACTGCAGAGACAGAAATTGTCTCGACCGTCTAATAACACAGAAACAAACTAACGGCAGCTTTCACAGTCATAAATCAAAAATCAAATCAAATCAAATTTTATTTGTATAGCCCAAATTCACAAATCACAGTTTGCCTCAGAGGGCTTTACAATCTGTACAGAGACGACACCCTCTGTCCTTCGACCCTCGATTCAGGTGAGGAAAAACTTGCCCCAAAAAAAGCCCTTTTAACAGGGAAAAAAAAATGTGGAAGAAACCTCAGGAAGAGCCACAGAGGAGGGATCCCTCTCCCAGGACGGACAGACGTGCAATAGAAGCCAGCATCGGCATGAAAGTTATCTGTCACAACATCCACAATAAAGACGAAAGATTACCTGCTCAACAGAAACTCCGCTGTATCAGCATCGGGTCCATATCTTTACGGACCTTTCACCACCGTTCAAATGATGACCCGATGTTTACTCAGGTTTGAGCCCTCTTTATTTTACATCTCCGCTTTGTGTCTTCAGTGACAGACTTTCTTTCTTTGACTCTTTGTCGGTGGGGCAAGCAGAGGCAGCTGAACTGCTCAGGGCAAAACAAACCTCTTGTCCGCTTGTAGTTTCAAATGCGGAAGTGGGTCGGGACCAGACGTGAGCAGGAGCAGGAGAGTGAGCGAGGGGATTGGATCGGAAAATTGACCAATAGCATCCATGCGGACCGGATGGCTGCTATTGGTCAATTTCTTTTCAGTTTTACAGGCGCTAGAGAGAATGGATTTATTTGGTTCCTTTTACTCTTCACATTGTGTAGGTCGTACTATTGGGCCATAACCACCATCTAAATAATGTTAATCGTAGACCATAGCTTTAATAATCCAATCAAAAGGAAGAAAATCTTAGGACAATTAAAGAAGTTGCATTGTTCTGTTGCTCTAATTCAGGAAACATACTTGTCAGAGACTGAGCACTTAAAACTGAAGAGAGAGTGGGTGGATCAGATCTATAGTGCATAGTGTGGGAGGAAGAAGAAGAGAGGGGTTGATATACTATTTAATAAATCTGTGTACTACAACAATGAGAAAATCTTTCAAGACGATGAAGGTTGGTATGTTATGGTGATAGGCACAATTGGAGGAATAAAGATAACCATACTTAATTTTTTTTATCAAAAAAGCAACTCTATTAGCAGATAAAAGTGAGGGGGTTATGCTAGTGGGGGGCAATTTTAACTGCACCCTGGACTCAAAATTGGACAGGTTACCTGCAACAAGAACATCTCAATCTAAAATGTCCAAGGGGCTATCGGATATGATGAAGGAACTAGGTCTAGTAGACATTTGGCGACAGCTCCACCCTAATGAGAGAGATTTCACCTTTATGTCCCAAGTACTGTACATGGGAGCTCTTTGAGGATAGACCTCTTTTGCATATCAAAAACTGAACTATACAGAATAAAAGAATGTACACTTGAGCCAATTTCTATATCAGACCACGGCCCTGTGACCATGAAATTAATTTAGGAGTAGACAACCAATTTAGATACTGGAGACTTAATGTCTCATTACTAACAGATAAAAACATCAGACAGGAATTACAAGGAGCTCTGACTGAGTACTTCATTATAAATGACGATGGTAATGTCTCCACCTCAGTTGTATGGGATGCCAGTAAGGCCACGATGAGAGGGAAGATTATCTCCATAGGATCTAGAATAAAGAAAAAAAGGCTTGCAAAAACTACAAGGATTGGAAGCTGAAATAAAAAAATTAACAAGGGAACATAAACAATTTGGAAAGAAAGACACTTTTAAAAAGTTAAAGGAAGTTAGACAACAACTGGATGAGGTTCTGACATATAAGGCAGAGGGAGCTCTCAGATATATTATTAGAAAGTATTATGAAATGGGGAATAAAGCTAGTAGGCTACTGGCTTTTCAACTCAGAAAAGCCCAATCTAGCCGTGCAGTTCCCAAGATCAGGAACCCTGAAACCAGTCAGGTGGAGACCGATCTCACCAAAGTATCAGACTCATTTGCTACATATTACAAACAGTTATATAGGGCTGAAAAACTTGAATTTAAGGAAGAGAAAATTACAGTTTTTAAGACCCCTTAAAATGAATAAACTATCAAGTAAGGAATCAGAATAGGGCCCTATAAAATCAGTTTTATTTTTTCCCAAATTCCGTTTTAATTTTTGGGAATTCCGTTTTTTCCGTTTTAATTTTTGGGAATCCCGTTTTTTTTACCTTTTACTCTTATTTTACAACCAAAAACAGTGTGTTTTAAATGTAAATGACTAAAATGTACACAAATTAAATAGAAATTAACTTAAATTTATTGAGGTGACAAACAACACATTTCCTCAACACTGTACCGTACAGTACATTAAAGTCCATCAAAAACAAGCAGCAAGTAATGAAACTTTAGTTGATTTGTCATAAAACAACCACCAAACATTTTAAACTTCTTCAAAAGTAACTTAAACAACTTATTTAAGCTGTAGGACTAGTTAGTCCTTGTGAGCTACTCTCTCTTCAAGTTTCCCACCTATCAGAAGCCCTTTTTAGATAGAAAAGGTGGCACATTTGCTCCAAGGTAAGGGCGGCAATCTGCCGCCTTGTCTTTCTAAAAGGGAGGCAATATTCCTCCTTTTCCAAAAGCTGCCACTTGGCGTGCATGTGACGTGACGTGAAGCACGAAGTTGGGCAGTGAACAGTGACAACGAATTTGTCTTCAAAATAAGAGCTTTACATTGCACCCCATTGGATTTTAGAGCTGGGTTCTTAGCGGGGGGCTTTTAATTTGAAAGTAGCGACTGTTCGTAGCTTGCCGCTACACACAAGCTGACAGCAGCTACTAGCTGTTTAGTTGTGTCCGCTAGCTAGACAGAGCCGTGGGCGGCCACTTCGCCATGCTTACATTGTTTTGAAGGGGGAGGGGCTCAGTCTGTGGGGGGGGGGCTTGTTGTGCCACACAGATTTGCTTCCCTCCGTGCAGTTTTCCCCACACATACACAGTGGTGGACAGTAACGGAGTAAATTTACTCGAGTACTGTACTTAAGTACATATCCAGAGGATTTGTACTTTACTTGAGTATGATTTCTTTGGTACTTATTACTCTTACTTGAATTCATTTCCAAGACAAACATTTTTACTTTTACTCGAGTTAATTTCTAGGAAGGCTGAAAAGCACTCGTTACTTTCAGGTCTGCTCTTTTTTTTTTTTTTTCCTTTATTAAAATACTATTAGACACAAGCTGTTTGTTAAAGAAGGAAACCTATCACAGTGCACGCTCTCCACTGGGATCTACGTAAAAGCGTAAATATGTCATCCCTCCCCATAAGGATACCACCAAAGTAGCCACGCTCTCGACTGCGTTTGTCAACACAAAACCGCAACAATGGCTGCATCAGGAGAAGAAAGACAATCCGCTGAGTCTCAGTCTGAGTCTGATAATGATCCGGAGCAGGAACTTTTAGAAAATCCTTGGTCTTATCTGGACTCCATGTTTGAGTTTGACAGAGTAAAAAACGTGGACACAGACAAACAGACATATATTTTCAAATGTTTATTGTGTTTGCCGAAGAAAAACTACCTCTCTGCTTTCAACAACTCCACGTCCAACTTAAAGAAACACGTTGACGTAAGTTAACCAGACTTTCACCATGTAATTTTTTTATTTGTCCCGGTCAATTTCATCATGTTGTGAGAATGTGAGTGTGTGTTGATCACAAAAACTACATTTTGTAGGAAGTGGCGCTGTGTGTGTGCGTGTGTGCGCGTGTGTGTGTTGTGGTTTTAAACGATGGCCGAATGAAACGCTCTCATAACGTAAAGTTATTTGTTATTAACACACACCAAACTTCTGTTGACCCCCTTGCTTTGCCTCAGTTAATCCATTTGCCATATTACTGAGAAATGCTGTTCTAGTATAATCCTGGGGGAACGCTGCTTTTGGGCTGATTAAGCTGGATGTATACTTTGTCGTACAACATCCTTGCATGCCTGATTAACAGTCAAGTTCATAGCAGAAGTCAGAAGTGATGTTTGTAAAGCCGTGATTCTCATTGGTGTTTGAGGGGGTTCCAGTTCCCAACTTAGCTAAATGATAGAGAGTTAGTTGGACGGTGCAGGTTTATTTGGTTACAGTTTTAATGATTGTTAATAAACATCTGCATCTGCAACATCTGCTGTCCTCCTGTGATCCCATTCATTTTATTTGTTTTTATAGGTGTTTCTGCAGGCTTTATATAACATTGTGGTTCTAAAAGCAAGCACATCAGTGCAGGTGGTTTCAAAGAGTTAATTCTCAGAAACAAGAGTTAAAAGGTCCTTAAAGGAGCAAAAAGCGAAATCATTTCACCGCTAGGTTTGCTGTTGAGCACTGCCTGTAGACCAAAACAAAGTGTGCCATTAGCCACACCTCCCTCTGCCTCTGCTCGACAATGACAAATGACAATGACAATATTTCCTTCTTAGCAACGACTTTTTAGCAAACCCCCAGCTGGATTGGAGGTTCAGTGATCAAGTTGTTAGAGCTGGTAGAAGCACTGCATAGCTGTGAGTTGCTCCAGTTGCCGATCGCAGCTGACTGCTATCGGCTGATTGGGCTAGAGCCATGGCCGGATCCTGGCTAGTGCTAGCACCGGGAGCTAATGCTAACGTTCCTACTCTTCTCCGTGAGTCAGACCGATGTTTCAGCCTGGTGTGACAGCCCGTGAGCCCCCCAGGTTGTCCGCCAGGCAAAATTTTACAATGCTAATTGAAATGTTAGCTGCCTGTCGGGCTACTCACCAAACACAACCGTAACGCCTGACCCATTGCTGAGGACCGAGCTGGTAACAACTCCAGCTCCGGACATTAACCCATGCTACATACTCATGCAATATAGCGGCAAGTGTGTAAAGTTACTGTAACACAGACAATAAAACAGACATTTGACTTTATGGTGTTACTTGCCTATCAAGAAGAAGAAGAGCCAGCTCCGAGTCCGACTGTAGCCCCTTTAGCTCTCGTAGCTCCCTCCACCTCGGAAACGCCAGGCCAATGTTAATTCTGGTTTTATCCCTTTCTTTATCGGACAATTTCTTTGCCAATGACCGTTTTTTTTTTTTAGTCTGCTCCTGCTCGTCTATTGGAAGGTTTTGTTCCGCTGTCTGCCATTGCAGTTCGAAAATGCTGCCGCTGTCACTACTCACTGGCTGTCGCGTTTTACAGGGAGGGAGGAGGCGGAGTTCACATGAACGCACATGAACGCGCGGCCGGACCGGCTTGTAAACATGAGGCTGGAGATCAACACAGAGAGCGGGTGTGTGACGTCATCCTATACTCCAGATGAAATTACACCTCTCGTTCTCCATGTAGCGATTTTTTAATTCCTTCAGTCTTAAATAATGTATTTCCGCTTATTGCTCCTTTAAATTCATTTAAAAAAAATTATAGTAATTCACTGATGTGAAAAATAAGAAATTTACTCTTACTCTTACTTTTACTTACAGTAAATTTAAAAGCATGTACTTTTGGATACTTAAGTACCTTTAAAAGCAAGTACTTTTTTACTCTTACTCGAGTAACATGTCGACTGAGCTACTTTTACTTGTAACAGAGTAAATTTTGACCAGTAGTATTTGTACTCTTACTCAAGTACTGGGGTCGAGTACTCTGTCCATCTCTGCACATATGTTCCTCTTCCACACGAAAACAGCATTTCAGTGAAATTATGTCAAATTCCGCGATATTCCGCGCTGAAAAATAGATTCCGTTTTAATCGGCCAATTCCGCGATTCCGTTCGCGATTCCGTGATCGCGGAAATCATAGGGCCCTATCAGAACTCTTAATCAAACTCACCACAGAGAGTGAAATTAAAGAAACCATTACTGAACTAAAAAAAAACAAAACACCAGGAACAGACGTTTTTTCTGGAGAATAATATAAAATCTTTGTGAATGAGCTCACGCCCATATTATGTAAACTATGTAATTATGTTCTAAAATCAAGAGGCCCCACAAACTCATGGTCGGAAGCCATATTAACAGTCATACATAAGGAGGGGAAAGACCCCCTTCAGTGCACCAGCTATCGCCCAATAAGTTTACTTTGTGTAGATTATGAGATCCCGACTTCTATAATAGCTACTAGAATCCAAAAAAATATAAAAAAATTCATACAACCAGACCAGACGGGATTCATATTAGGACGTCAAGGAACAAATAGCATAAGGAGAGACCTGAACCTGCAGGCAATAGCGGCAATGGACAAACAACAATCAATGCTTCTTGGCTTAGACGCCGAGAAGGCATTTGATCGAGTTGACTGGGTATTTCTGAGGCAGACACTGATAGAAATGGGCTTCGGGAAGGAATTTGTGGCTTGGATAAACCTATTATATAAAGAGCCCAGCTCCAAAGTTAGAGTTAATGGTCACTGTTCTACCTTTTTCAGGATCGAGCAGGTTGTGAGACAGGGGGATTCACTGTCGCCCATCCTATTTGCTCTTAGTATTGAGCCTTTGGCAGAGGCGATATGCCAAAATACACAAATTCAAGGGATAGCGGATGAAGGGGGCTCAATTCATAAGTTAAGTCTGTTCGCAGACGATATTTTACTTTTTGTGAAGAATCCACTTCTTTCCATCCCCGCACATATGAAATGCCTACATGAATATGAGTCAGTGTCTGGATACAAAATTAATGAAAATAAATCAGAAGCCATGATGATCTCAGGCAGGGCCGGCGCAAGGCATAGGCGATAAAGGCGGTCGCCTAGAGCGCCATCTGCAGGAGGGGCGTTGCCAGTCACCCTCGAGGGAGAAAAAAACCCAATAATAATTTCCGATGCCTATTGGCGCCCTCCCTTCGTGTTCTGTCTTGAAAATAATAAATATTAACAAAATAAAGAAGCAGATAAACAATGACATGTTTCTGACTTGTGATGCTGAGTCACGTGACGTGTGGTCATTGGCTGCGCACCTCAGAGGGTCAGATATGTGTCACAGAGTTTAGGTCACGTCACGTCAAGTGACAGACAGGTTATGTTTTGATGTTTTGATATTAGAGATGAAAATCGCTGTCAAAGCCCTCAGGTGCGCGATACCGAAAGAGAAGAAAAGAGGAGAAGAAGAAGTCCCAATATAAAGGTAACATTATGTCATCTTTTTTTAAATGCCGTTTTGTGTGAAGACGTTTCATTTGTATTAGCTTGCTAGCTAGGTTGAAATAAAGCAACGCTGGCTTAACACGCTAGACAATGACACTGATAGCTACTAAGAAGGATAAATGACTCATGAATCAAAGTAGAGGCCGCAGGTTGTACTCTGTGTTGTTTATTGTGAAATAGTAGTGAATCTTTTATTATAAAAGGTAATTATAATTGTTATGTTGAACACACCAATTATGCAAATAACTGCTGCAAGCTGCAACAGCTGTTTGTCCTATTCTGTCTGCTGTAGTTTTTTTTTTTTTTTGTACAGTTATAAGTGAATCTACTCTATATCTGTCTAGATGCGCTCAAAAAATATTTCCAGACGCCCCTAACAGCTGCTGGAGAGGGGCCTTCTGATGCAACATCCACACCACTCTCTGAAGCATGTAGGTTTAGCCAATTGTTCGTGGTCTCTTACGCACGGCTATGTTGTTGTCGTTGTTGTTGTTATGATTATTATTATCATTATTGTTGTTGTTGTTGTGACTGAATGGCACAAGCTTATTAGCAATTAGAGTACATTTAGGTTTTAAACAAATAAAATAGTTTATTTGTACAGTACCTACTTCATATCAAACCTTATTAATGAATTTATTAAATGAAGTAGAATGACACAACAAAGTTAACAGTATGGATGTACTCTATGTTTGAATACAGCTACAAGTCAGGCGTCATGCAGCAGCAGCGCTACCACATCAACCACCACCCACCTCATAAAGTCAGCTTGAAGCAGGTGAGTTATGAAATTGCATGTTACAGCTGCAGTCACATTACTGAACAATACTATGGTTATTCATAATTTATGCTTCAGATGTGTTTATTGCCTGATGTGCTGTTATTTGTAAATCACTGTGTGACCTTACTGAAGGATTAATAGGTGTCTAGGCACTTGTCATTTAATGACACAATAGATGCCTTTGCTGCAAGGAAGTCTAGGTGTGTAGAATTTAGTTGAAATTTAGTTGAAACACATGCTGGAAAGAGTGACTTGAAAGTTCATTGTTGTTGTTCAAATAAAACTGTTGTGAGTGTTCAGATGGTTCAGATTTTGTCATTCAATTGTATGATGGTGTTCTTTTCTTTTTTGGGGGGGCGGCGGGGAGTAATCTCACCTAGGGCACCAAATGGGCTGGAGCCGGCCCTGATCTCAGGTACCTGGCCTATACAATTAAATAACAATGTCTCTTTTTGCTGGTCCAAACAAGGATTTAGGTATTTGGGAATTGTTATTACACCTAACCCTATTCAATTGTTCAAGGCAAATTATAACAAATTAATTAAACAAATAAAAAATGATTTGACACGTTGGGAAGTCCTTCCCCCTGTCTTTGTTTGGTAGAGTAGAGACGGTAAAAATGAATCAATTACCAAGACTTCAATCCCTTCCTGTAAGAGTACCTGCTTCCACTTTAAACATGTTAGATAAACTAATCTCAACATTTATTTGGCAAAGGAAGAGACCAAGGATAAGACTAAAATCCCTTCATTTACCCAAAGACAAGGGAGGTCTAGGTCTACCAAACCTTAAAAAATATTACTGGGCTGCTCAAATAAATGCAATAGTGGCATGGATCGGAAATGATCGGGAGACAATATGGACTCAGATAGAGCGGGATTCGGTTAGAGGTGTTCCCTTATCAGTACTACCATTTATTGAAACAAAGTCAGTCAATAAAGTCAAAATAAAGAACGAATGGATAAAACACTTCAAAAGTCTGGACAACAGTAAAAAAAATGCTCAGGGGATTGGAGTCAATCTCAAGGGCCATGTTGATAGTAGGAAATATAGAATTCCCACCTTCCGTGTGGGATTGCGGGTGTAGAAGGTGGGCCGACAAAGGTCTCCGTACAATTAATCAACTTTTCAAAGGAACAGAATTCAAATTATTCTCTCAACTTCAAGAACAATTTGACCTCCCATCAAAAAATTTGTATGGGTACCTTAAGGAATATATATATATATATAAATATATATATATATATATATATATATGTATATATATATTACATACCATAAGGAAAGGGAAATGGTCAGCAAAAACCCAAATGAAGTAGAAGAGTACTTTATTAGTGTTCTAGAGAGGCATTTCCCAATGAAAAAACACATATCTAATATATATAAAAGGTTAACAACTAGCACTTCACAAAACACGGATTATATCAAGGAAAAATGGGAACTAGAACTGAATGTTATAATTGAAGATTCTACATGGATGGACGTATGGACAGGCTGTCATAAGGGAATTAGTAGCCAACTGTGGAAAGAATTTGACTGGAAGGTGAAAATCAGATTTTTTAATACTCCTTTGTCATCTCTTCATATGTGAAAAACCCCAATGTGGCATTTTGTTGAAGAAAATACGGAAATAGCGGAGACACCACACACATTTTCTGGGATTGTCCAGTTATACAAGGATTTTGGGTTAATGTTAAAAAGGAAATTGATACTATTTTGGAGATGGATGTTACTCTAGAACCAATGCTGTTTTAGTTGGGAGCCATACCCAAAGACCTATATAATACAGACAAGCGATATATACTGCAGATTCTTCACAGGGTGGGGACAGATACCTGATCAAGACAATGCTGGTGGCCAGCAAAAAAACTACAACCAGAGCATGGTACAAAGCAGATTCACCTATGAAGGAACAATGGCTGGGGGTAGTAGAAGAAATATTTGACATGGAAAGATTCACACACAGATTGAGGCTCCAGGAGGGGGAATTTGAGACAAGGTGGGAAAAGTGGAATGAATATAAAAGAAAACTGAACGACACCACAAATTAAGAGGGTTGTAATCAGATCGTAATGTTGCATTACAAATAAGGGAGAAAGTTCACATGTCACTCTATTGATTTGTTTGTCCATTTACTTTAATTATTTAATTTTTTTTTTTACTGTCATTTTTTACTTTATTATATTACTGTTCTTCAATTGTAATTCTGTCTATATGTGGTTTTGTACGTTTACAAAATGTTCAGTAACATTTAAGTGAGGGCTAGGGATAAACCTTCCAAAAATCATCTCAACACTGGTTGAGATAAATTATAACTAACCCCTACTAACAAAAATCAAAGATGACATACATAGATGGAACGGTTTCCTTCCTTGGCCTCAGTCAGAATTGATTGTCTGAAAATGAACATACTTCCATGATATCTCTTTCTATTTCACACCCTTCCTATAGAAGTCCCCTCAAAACATTTCTCTGAATCGAATAAAATAATCTCTAGATTTATTTGGCAAGGAAAAAAACCTAGGATTAAATGCAAAACAATACAACTCCCAAAAGAGGAAGGAGGAATGGCTCTGCCCAATTTAAAAGCTTATTATTTTGTAGCCCAAATTAAACCCTTAATTAACATTTGTACCCCGACATACCAGGCTAGGTGGAAAGACATTGAACTTTCCATTATGAATGACCCTCCAATTCATGTAGTATTACCCCACAAAAACCTGGCGGGATTCATAAACGGTGTAAAGAATCCACTTCTCCAAGCTCAACTAAAAATCTGGAATACTTTTAGGGATGAGCATAAACAAGAAGATAAACTACAAATAATTCAATGGTGTGCTTATGATCCTATGTTCAAGCCAAACAAAATGGACTATAGATTTAAATCCTGGATTGCAAGAGGAATAACAACATTTTACTCCCTAACAGAAAAAGAACAATTGAAAGATTGAATATCTGAGGGAAAAATATCATCTTGAAAAAAAAGATTTTTATAGATATCTCCAGATACGCAATCACTATGAACATGATATTAATGGAAAATAAATCCTACACCACGGAATACATTAAAGAAAAATGGGAGAGGGAGGGTAATCTGTCAATCTCAAGTGAAAGTTGGCTTGACATGTTTAGATTCCAGTGGAAATGTACTAATTATAATACCTGACGGGAATTCGGATGGAAATGCATTATTCGTTTCTTCATATCACCAAGGCAGAAGGCACATTTTTCTGGAGGGAATTCTGGGTGTTGGAGACAGTGTGGTTCTCAAAACGCCAATCACTGGCATATATTTTGGGACTGTTCAGTGATAAAGCCCTTTTGGGTGGAGTTTCACAGAGCACTCAGAAACATACTTAACACTGACCTACCCTTGGAATTTACCATATTTTTCCTAGGAGATGCTGACCTTCTGACAAGGTGTGCCGATAAATATATGTATGGTATCTGGGTATCAGCCTGCAAAAAAGCTATAACCAGGCGCTGGTTACTTACTGAACCGCCTAAAATACAGCAATGGATTGATATAGTGAATAACATTTATGTCATGGAAAGGATTACTTTCTCCCTTCACCTTCAGAAAAAAGTGTTCACTAAATTCTGGACTAAATGGATTAAATATGTAAAATCTTTACAGCCAGATTTCGTGGAGGTATGAAAGACCCTGCTATGCTGCTTGTATCTAACAAACGGTCCTTGTTTTAGCTTCTCATAAATCTCCCCTTGTCTACCCTTTTATTTATTTACTTTTATTTTATTTTTATTTTTTATGCACAGCTTTCCTCTCCCAACTTGTGAATAGTTTTTGTATACAGCAAATATGTGGACTGCAGAAGAGTTTAAAATGACTTTGTATGAATATTTGACTTTCTATATGAACTGCTGTCCCAATAAAAAAATAAAGAAATAAAAATGTCATTGTGTTAACTTAAATGTTGTGTTTTTTTAAACATTGTTTGTGTTTCCTGAAATGTTGTATTTGCAAAATGTCACTGGTTTTATGAAATGTTGTGTTTTGACCGTACCGTAGCTAAACAAAAAGGTCAGTGCACTTTGCCACAGCAATTAATGTTTTTTCACACAAAATTGCAAAAATCATCAACCATCTTTGTGTTAAAAAAAACTGCAGCTCACACCTGCTGGGCTGACGTTGGAGGACATTTCAGTGGATTGGGCTGGTGGACCAGTGGCCATCTGATCAGGGGCTCCTGATGGAGGAATGGAAGCCCAAGGCTGGGCATGGGGACGGGGTAGAAGATGGCTGAGTCCTTCCATGTCTTTCCGCATCTGGGTAACCATAGCCCGCAAATTGCTGTACTGCTCCTGCAGATGACGGATCTCTTCTGAGGCCACAGAATCCACCTTTGGTGTGGGACCCTGTAGGTTGACACAGTCATCTGGACAGAGTAGTGTACTGTATGCATTTTCATGTTTTTGTAATATGTCACCTATTAACGAAATACTGAATTCATTGAGGAGTATTTAGTAAGGATTTGTGACCCTTATTTACGGCCTAAATTGTTCACTTTCAATTTTCCTTATTTACTTACTTAAGGACAACACAAAGCAGGTGTAAAATTTTCAGCACTGCTATATCTGGTGCACACAGAGGGAGAGAGACAATAGCAGGAAGAAACAGTGAGTGAGAGAGACAGATTAATGCAAATGAAAGGATACATTATATAGTTACTTTAGAGCTACTTAAAGGAATAGTTCACTCTAGAACGAAATTCAGTCATTATCGACTCAGCCTCATGCTGATGAGAAGTCCGGTGTAGTTTCTTATTCATCAAAGTGCAGCTGGAGACCCGCGGGGGTACCCTCCGGCAGCAATAATCCATATAACGAGCATAAATGGCGTCCGAGACGAAAAGGTACATAACACTACACAAAAACGTTGTAATATTCCTCCATACTGCTCGTCCGCTGCAATCCAAGTGTCCTGGTGACATCCAGAGTTTTCTCGAAACGACGTCATTTAGTACATTTTTCTAGCCTGAACAGTCACAATACTATATTTGCCTGAAGGCACGCTCCCGCGTACGCAAGTCTCCCTCACAGCGGTTTGCACTACGGAAGCTGCACCAGACAAGATCAACAAGACTTGCGGTAGATACACACCGGTATTTACATCCTGCTGTGAGTTTCAAAGTTTCAAATCACTAGTGCAGGCAGATCCCTCTTGTGTTTGTGTGTCTACACCGGACTTCTCATCAGCATGAGGGTGAGACGATAATGACTGAATTTCGTTCTAGAGTGAACTATTCCTTTAAGAGCTCTCCACTCAGCACCACAACACAGAGAACAAAAGATTGACAATGAGATAGCCACACTATTATACACACGTTACCTTTTTGCTTTCTTCAATTGCCTCCTGATTATTTTTTCCTGACTTACAACTCAGTGTAGGTTCACTCCAGTGTGATATTATTGAAGTATTTTTATTCAAGAACTGGGGCTGTGTTTACAAACATTCTGAGAATACTCTCAGAGAGCTTTTAAATGGATCTTTTGAACATCTAGTTTTCATAGTAAACTCCAAAGCCCCAGTTTTAATTTTAATAACCTACAGACGGCCCAAGCCAAACAGTGTTTTTAATCAAGAGTTTGTAGAGGTTTTATCCCATTTTAAAGTATGACGAGATTTGTATTTTAAGTAATTTTAACATACATGTCTGTTGGCATTCTCAGTCTCTAGTCACGGATTTTACGGATACCTTGGATTTTTTTAACCTCACTCAAGCAATTAAAGTACCAACACATTCAAAAGGCCACACGTTTGATTTGTTTTTTTACAACGGTCTCAGTCCTTACAACATTGAAACTAAGGATATCTGTGTGTCTGATCACAAACTAGTTTTACTCAATGTCATTATATCACTTTTACCAGTCCATCACGGTTCACCGTTCTACCTCCTGGTATTTAACTATATGTTTGTGAGCAAGTCTTCTGAGCTTTTTAATGCTGCTTCTTTAACTGCTTTTAACTCACATTTTAACCATACCTTTCAGACCACCCTGGACTGCATTGCCCTCTACAGGATCAAAAAATCAGACACTTAACTGCAGCCCTGGCTAAATGAATCCACACATGAATTAAAAAAGAAACCACAAGAGAAAATAAAGAAATGGGGAAAAAAAGAAAAGGTCTGAGTGTATTTTAGGAGATTTGAAAAGAATAGGAAGTTAAAGAAGCAAGAGCATCCTTTTATTCGAACTTAATTTTATCATTCCATTCTAACCCCAGAATTTGATTTAATGATTTAGATTCTGTCACTGCCCCCTCTCATTAGACATGTGAACAATATTTCTTACAAATAAAGTCAACAATATAGGACAAGAAATTATCCCCCAACAGTGTTTTACATGCCAGTAGTCACATTTAAATTGATTTGAAACCTGTATCACTGTAATTTTTTAACAGAAAGAGTGGTGGATAGGCCGTTCGGTTTGCCTGAGACAAGTAGACACCTACGTTTCCAACAGCGTGATAGGTACACGTTTCACCTGTGGACATCAATTCGTAAGATCCATTAGCATTATATAGGTAAGTGTGTCAGTGAGAAGAGCGTCCCTGTTTCCTGTCACTGAACGTACTTTTTATTGCAACCTTGTTGTTTTTCATGATTAGCAGAGCGCTCCCGCTCGTGCTAACAGTTAATTAGTGGTGCGCTGACGAGACTGTGTTCTCCTTGTTGTTGGCTCATACTGCCTAACCTTACGTATAGTATTAATGAAGACAGTGTTCTCGCTCCTCTCTCACTATAGTGTTGTACCTTAATTCATATCTTGTTCACAGTTAGAGTACTCTCACTCTGGCTAATTTAGTGGGTAGCTAGCGCAGCGTGCGCCAGTCTCAGCTAGGATTAATTGGTACAGTGAAGAGAGCGTTCCTGCTCCCCTCTCACTGTGGCATTGTACATTGAATTACATCCTGTTCTCACAGTTAGCAGGGTGCTCTGGCCCAGGCTAACTTGGTGGGAGCTAGCAAGCGTGCATTTGATATCAGGGTTTCAGGCTAGCCAGACCAGACAGCAGTTCTCAGGTCTGCTCAGGGACATGCCACCCCCTAGGAGGCCTAGGGGTTCTGCATCTGCCCCCCAAGGCCTCTCCCAGCCACAGGCTCACCCCATCAGCCATCAGAGGCCTCAGCGCTTCACAGAGAGGCCTGGCCATTTCTGCCATGACCCTGCTCACTTGCCCCCCAGGCCTTGAAGCTTAAACATCACCCCCCAGAGCCCCCAAAGGCTGGGGGGCCAGGGATTGAGGCATCGGAACCAGCAGTCGGTTATTCCTCCCAGCAGCAGCTCAGCTGCTGGGCAGAGTGCCACTAAGACCCCTGGGTGGTGTCCACCTTAACCCGAATAGCAGGCTTCAATCCAAAAATGGCACCCAGCCTCCAGCTGGGTCAAAATGACCATCATTAGCTATTCATAAAAATTCCTAGCCATCGAACCTGTGGACCCCTTGTCACAACCCAGGGGGTTCAACGCAACCTACTTTCTTGTAAAAAAAGCGAGGTGGTGACTTCACCCAAGACTGGACCTGAGGTCATTCCATGCTGAGCACAACAGAGGTCCCTCGTACCATTGCCAGGGGGAATAGTTCATGTCCATGGATTTCAAGAATGCTTATATTCGTGTGCTGATTGTGCTTCAGCACAGACGAGTTCTTTGTTTTGCGTTCCAGGGCCGCCATTTTCAGTTCAGGGTGCTCCCTCTTCCCACATATTTACCACGTGGCTTAGGGTAGCCCTCTTGCCCCTGCAGTCCTAGGGCATGAAAGTTCTGCTGTATCTAGATGATTGGCTAATTTGTGCTCCGTCCCGGCTTCGGGTGACACAGGACACGGATTGCCTTCTTTTGCATGTGTCCCAGTTGGGCCTCAAGGTGAACTTGGGAAAGAGCTCTCTGGACCCCACTCAGAGTATGGCCATCACTTCAGCAAAGCGGAGAGATACATGACTTTTCTGCGAGCGATTCCTGTCTGAGGTGGAACCCATATCGCTCAGGTTTCCCTCTGTGGCCAAATACAGCATTCCTCCTTAAGGTGCTGACACGCTCACACCTTAATCAGCCTATCCAGCTAGGACAGTTTGACCCCCTGTCAGAGAAAGATTGTGCTCTCTCCAAACAGTGCCTGTCCCATTGGGTAGTGAATGCCATCGCTTACGCAACAGGCCATGCTATACCATCTGGGGTCAAGTATCACTCTACCAGGAGTGTCTCCACATCATGGGCAATCCTGAGAGGTGTGACCTTGGAGAACATCCGTGATTTGGCCTTGTGGGCATCGCCCAGCACATTTTCCAGGTATTACAGAGTGAGTGTGGCCACACCCCATCCATTGGGTGTGGTTCTTCAGCCAAGCTCCTCTGCTTCATCCTTATGAGTTGGGTACTCGCATTCCTTGATGACTGCCAGAGTTCTCAGTCACTCGGAATCTTGTGAGCCACGAGAAGACAATGTAGGACTGATCGCCCAGATGACACCAGTAGTTATACCTGGTCAGGGGTCATCCGAGGTAACAAGTGACTTTGTTGTACTCGACCTGCGCATGCGTGAGATGTAAGATATCCAGTGATAAGCACTGCATCTGGCATTCATCCAGGGTTCAAAGAATAGTGGTTACATTCTAACCTTCATTTTATTCTTACCATTTCTAAAGAACGTACGCAGTTACCACAGGTCACATTGTCTAAAACTTTACCTGTGGTGTACCGCAAAATGCAATTTTAGGTCAGATTTTATTTTCTATCTTTAAGCTCTCACTTGGTCATATCATCCAACATCACAATTGTTCTACACAGACGACCCACCTTCTGCAGAGACCTGATGACCAAAAACACCTAGCTGCTGTCTTGAACTGTCTATGATATTATGATATTAAATGTTGGATGGCACAGATTTTCACATAAAATCATACTTTTCAACTCCCTGCACAAAAAATTTGTCTCATCGAAGTACCCTTGGTCCCTTATCTGCTAACATAAAGCCCGCTGCCAGAAATTTAGGAGTTATATTGGATTCCGACTTAACCTATGAAACACACATCAAAAAAGTTGTCCAGTCCTGTTTCACCCAATTAAGAATCTATCTCCAAAATCCGACCAATACTATCACACCCTGACCTGGAAAAACTAATGCAACTCCCTCCTTTCTGGTATCACCAAAACGTGTATCTCCCATCTCCAACTTGTCCAGAATGCAGCAGCTAGGCTTCTTTCTGGTATTCACAGACGACATCACATCACTCCTATTGTTGCTTCTTGCCATTGGCTTCCTGTCTGTTTCAGAATTGATTTTTCAGATTTTGCTGATTACTTTTAAAGCTCATCTGGATGTTGACCCCAGATTAGCCTAGTTGCAGTCTTAGATTCTCAGGTGGTTCCCTTCTGGTCATTCCAAATTCGAGTCTTAAATCTAATAGTCAGCTGCAAATATGGTTTGACCCGGAAAAAAATCTAACAAAAGGTTTCTCAGTGGTTTACAGTAGTATCAGATGTACTTAAAAACATACTAAAAGTTTACCAAAGTTTGACTCCAAGAAAGGCCCAATTTTCAAAATGGCGGCCGTAAGGTCCTTAAAATGACCAATACACCTTTGTATTCCTCCTAGACCTCCAAGACTTTTGGAAGTTTGTTACAGCCACTGTTTCAGACGTTATAGAGACCGAAATTCCAAGAGATCAGAAAATTTGGCTTTTGGGAGATGTCAACATGCTTAAGATAACTAAACATAAGAAATATTTTGTGTCATTAGCCAGCACGGCTGGGAAAACAATTATACTAGTGAACTGCAAATCAGAAAACCCACCCTTTCATCATACTGCACGCCAGAGAAAATTCTGTACACATAATAGAATATTGGGCTCATTTTTAGCACTTCTCCCTTCAATTAACCCTCTCAGTTAAGTATGCATATCTTCTTCTTGTATCCGTCTCTTTTTTTGGCCTTTTCTTTATCTCTAATAAGGACCGAGTGTTGTGAAATGTGCCAATCTATGGCTGGGGTGGGGGGGTGGGGCGTTTAAATTGCAAGAGTGAAGTTACTGTGTTATGTGTTTTTGTATTTTTTTTATTTTTTTCTCTTCGTCTTTGTCATTTTATCTTTTACACTATAACAAATGACCAATGTACCTTGTGCATTGTCAATAAATAAATCTTTAAAAAAAAAAACAGTACTGCTAACCCCTTTTTTATTTTTAGTGTTTTTTTTTTTTTTTATATTTTTCATAATGCGTTTTGATTTTTTTTGCGTTTTGTTTTTTATATTTTTTCAGTTGTTTCCTCTGAATTTTGGTTTAATTTTTTAATACTTTTTTTCACTGTGACCTTCATTAGATTTAACATTAGTCATCACACTCTTCCTCCCACAGAGGTTGATTATAGTGATTATCACAATAATAGGCTAAATCGTTTACATCTCTGGTTCACCCCAAACAAACCTTACAGTAATCTCACAAAATCATGTATTCCATAAGTGTCTAATCATGCCAGTGCAATTTAGACAAGTCCAATGGATTCATAGACCCAGAAAACATGGGGTTAGACACCAAGATTACTTGGCTAGGTCAAATAATGAAGGAGTTAGGATATTTTAAAGGCTTCCTGCCCATCTTGGATGCTATCTTGAAAATTACACCTTTCTAGTGGTCAAACTTTGGTAAACTTTTAGTATGTTATTAAGGACACCTAATATTACAAAAACAGCTGAGAAACCTTTTGTTAGAATTTTTTCAGGGTTAGGTGTTTATTTTTCATATATGCAGCCGCCTAGGTGACCACACTGGGCTACTCGACTTTGGAACGACCTACCTGAGGAGATAAGGCTTGCAGAATAAGCAACTTCTTTTAAATCACCTCTTAAAAGCCACATTAACAGAGCTGTTTTCATGTGAAGACAACCTTTTTCCTAATTTAGTCTTTTCATCCTTTTGTTAATGTTGCTGTTCTTAATCTTATAATTTGTTATTAATTACAAGTGTATGTAAACATTTTACCATGAATGTAAGGGTACAGTCGTGGTAAAAAGTTTACATACACTTTTTTTTTTACACAATTTTTCTGTGGTGGAATGAGTGGAGCACATAATACTTTGTCACAAAAGACATGAAGTTTTATTCAATAATGAATTTATTATAGGTCTTCTGAAAATGTGACCAAATATGCCTGGTCAAAATATACATACAGTAATTCTAATATTTGGTTAAATGTTCCCTGGCCATTTTCACCTCAATTAAGTAATTGTGATAGCCGTCCACAAGCTTCTGGTAGTCCTCTGGCTGAATTTTCAACTACCTGTCTAAATTTGTTAGCTTTCTGGCACAAACTTGTTTGTTCAGCACAGTCCACACGTTCTCAATGGGGTTCAAGACAGGACTCCAGGAAAGACATTCCAAAATCTAAATTCTATCCGGATTTAGCCATTCCTTACTACTTTTGATGCTTGTTTGGGATCATTGACCTGTTGGAACACCAAACTGCACCCAAGACCTAATATTCTGGTGATTTTAGGATTTCCTGAAGAACAAGTAGATAGTCCACCTTCTTCTCACCTTCACCTCCTTATTCCATTTACTTTCTTGAGAGCACCAGATCCGCTGGCAGCAAAACAGCCCCACAGCATAACACTACCACCACCATGCTTGACAGTAGGTTAAAGGGTTAAAGGCCTCACCTTCTCTACTCCAAACATGTTGTTGCTCAATGTGGCCAAACAACTAGATTTATTTGTCCATGTGATAAGCAGCCACCTTCAATTGAGCTTTAAGGTGCTGCATCTGGAGCAAGGGCTTCTTTCTTGCACGGAAGCCTCTCAGCACATGGCGTTGCAAAAAAAGCTAGACTGTGGACACTGACACCTGTCTTCTAGTAGCTTCTAATTCATTGTGGACATGGTGGTTTTTGGTTGACTCTTGATCATCCTGACCAATTTTCTCTCAGCTGCAGGTGATGGTCTGCGTTTTCTTCCTGATCATGGCAGTAACACAACTGTGCCATGCCCTTTAAAACAATTGTTTGCACAGTTGATCTTGGGACCTATAACAGCTTTGCAGTGTATTTCCTGACTTGTTCAAATCAATAATGCACTCTTTCAGATCAATGTTGAGCTCCTTAGACTTTTCTATTGCAGTGTTTGTGGCTGAGTCTAATGGGGATATCAAACAAGCCCTCTTAAAATAGGCCCAGAAAAGTCATTAGCCCATATCAATCAGTATTATTGTTATCACTCAGAAGAAGTTAAGACGTTACGACACAAAGCAGATTTGATTCGAAAGACTTTCAATAATCACCAAAGATTATCATTCAAGTGCATGTATGTTTTTGACCCATACTTCATGAAAGTAGAATGAGTAGAAATCATTGGAACTCAAGACATGTTCTTTACAGGTGTATGTAAACACTTGACCATGACTGTATATATACAGGTGCATCTAAAAAATGTTTGAATCGAGGGCTATGAGA
Source organism: Pagrus pagrus (assembly GCF_965226575.1). Lineage (NCBI taxonomy): Eukaryota > Metazoa > Chordata > Actinopteri > Spariformes > Sparidae > Pagrus > Pagrus pagrus. Next base: position 26,689,123 of record NC_140208.1, read on the forward strand.
CTGTTAGGGCTGACAGGGACTGCACCGGGAGCGGTAAGCGGGGAAAGGAGGGGGGCTTGCCGTTATAGTTAACAATAGGTGGTGCAGTCCTGCTCATATTACCGTTAAAGAGTGTATCTGTTGCCCGGACATTGAATTGTTTGCCGTTGGACTCCGACCATATTATCTGCATCGGGAGTTTTCACATGTTGTTGTGGTGACTGTTTACATTCCTCCCTCTGCCAACTTGACGTCGGCGTGAGCCTGTGCATTGTTACCCAAATAACAAGCTGTGGGTAACAAAGGACATCAAAGAAATCCTCAATGAGAAAGAAGTTCCACTCCAGAAGTTCTCGGATGACTCAGCAATAGTTGCATGTATCAGTGAAGGTGGAGGATGAGTACAGGACTACTGTGGACAACTTTGTCACATGGTGTGAGCGGAACCATCTACAGCTCAATGTAACAAAGACCAAGGAACTGGTTGTGGACCTGAGGAGGACCAAGGTGCCGTTGACCCCTGTTTCCATCCAGGGGGTCAGTGTGGAGGACTATAAGTATCTGGGAGTCCACATTGATAATAAACTGGACTGGGTTAAGAACACTAACACCCTCTACAGGAAGGGACAGAGTCGTCTCTATTTTCTGAGACAACTGAGGTCATTCAACATCTGCCGGACTATGCTCAGGATGTTTTATGAGTCTGTGGTGGCCAGTGCTATACTCTTTGCTGTTGTGTGCTGGGGCAACAGGCTGAGTGTAGTGGACACAAAAAGACTGAACAGACTGATCCACAAGGCCAGTGACGTTGTGGGAGTGGAGCTGGACTCAGAGAGGAGGATGCTGTCCAAGCTACATGTTGTCTTGGACAATGGCTCCCATCCACTCCATGACGTGGTGGTCAGCCACAGGAGTACATTCAGCACTAGACTAATCCCACCAAGATGCACCACAGAGCACTACAGGAAATCATTCCTGCCTGTGGCCATCAAACTATTCAATTCCTCGCTCTGAGTGTCAGACACAAAGTTTTCAACTTGGCATTATTTGTTGCTCTGTATGTATGTATATTTATTCTAGTGTGCATTTCTTGTATTTGTGTTTTGTTTTTATTGCTCTCGTTTATATATAGATATTATTATTATTATGATAATAATGATTCTGATATAGAGCAGGGAAAATAAATATTGAACGCGTCAACATTTTTCTCAGTAAATATATTTCTGATGGGGCTATTGACATGAAATTGTCCCCAGATGTCGGTAACAACCCAAGTAATCCACACATACAAAGACATCAAGACATATATTTCCATCAATTAAGTTATGTGTAATAAAGTGAAATGACACAGGGAATAAGTATTGAACACATGAAGAAAAGGAAAAAGGCATGGAAAGCCAAGAAACCAGTTGAAATCTGTCAGTATTTAGAAAGCAATCCTGCTCCCTATCAGTGCAAATGAATATTAGCTGGTTTAGTCCTACCTGATGGCCTATAAAAAGGTTTCTCATTACCAAGGTGTCACACAATGGGACAAACAGTCAAGCCCTGGATTTAATGAGGCGTAAACATGTGACGTGACGTGGCGTGAAGCACGAAGTTGGGCAGTGATCAGTGACAACAAAGTTGTCTTCAAAATAAGAGCTTTACATTGCACCCCATTGGATTTTAGAACTGGGTTCTTAGCGGGGGGCTTTTAATTTGAAAGTAGCGACCGTTCCTAGCTTGCCGCTACACAACAGCTGACAGTCAGCAGCTACTAGCTGTTTGGTTGTGTCCGCTAGCTGTCAGCTACAGAGACCGAGGAGACGGTAGCATCTTCCGGATCTCAGCGGCTTTCCAGTTGCTCATCTTGACATCCGCGGATGAAGTGATGAACTTACTGCTGTGATCAGCTGTTTCCTGGTTTTAAAACTCCCGGCTGCGGGTCGCACAACAGTGCACGTTATCGACACCTCCGCCCATGTCCCGCAATTGCCGGCACATTGACGCCTCGGATTTAGATAGCAATGGAGGCGGCAGTAAGTGTACCCTCAGAGGCGTCAAATTGGCTGACCAATACAGACCGCCAATTTGCCGCCTTCTGTCTAAATGCGCAGACCTAGCAAAGCATCGACGTTAATTAATCGATGCCGAATCGTCACGTGAAGCATCGCGATGCATCGCCACATCGATGAATTGCACCCACCTCTAATATATATATACACACACACATATACACACACACATATATATATATATATATATATATATATATATATATACATATATATATATACACGCATGATGATACATATACCATCTATATAGAGCGTCCTTCCAGGTATTTAGCTGAAAGTGTTTTTTGTCATTTGAGAAGGTTTACATGGACAGGACCTTGATATGCTTTTCTTCTTGGTCCCAGAGTAAAAGGCCAACATACCACTCACCACTCAGGACCCTTGAAGAAAAGGCCACAGTCCAAGAAAAGAACAGCTCTTAACTCACTCTCAGGAGAACTTTTGCAGAGATCGATTGCAAATAGAACACCCCCATGTAATATACAGTGTAGAAGTGTAGCCTGCAATGGTTTAGCAAACCCTGTTTGATAGAAATTAAAATCTACCCAGCATTATTGGCTTAAAGGTTATACTGTACATATCATCTGACAATACATTGTGAAAAATATAATTTGCAGATATTATTTAACATTATTAAGTAATTATTTATCAGAGAACTACAACATACGAAGCAGGTGTAGCTCCTATGATAATGGCAGTACTGAGATCATGGGGGCAAGGGGAAGGTGCAAAATTGGAGAGTCAAATTTGTGCCAAAGCTGGTAATGCTCCTTGAGGGGAAGAAAATGTGCAGTGGCTGAAGAAACATTTTTAGTGTTGGTATCATGATAGGATACCTCAATCCTCCATGCACTACACTGAGATGTCACAACAACTGGATTATGTCTCATGTTACCTATACAACAGATATCCTATGGCTGAGACACATATCCTGCATGTAGAGAGAGAGAAAAAGAGTACACTGGAAAAATACTGCCCTTCATCTGTTGTGTTTATTCTTTCATGTCTTTGACAAACTCTACAGAGTATAGACATTAAAATTATAGCTAAACACTGGTATGATGTCGATATGTGCACGATTGTTTTCAGATCTCTTTTGGCTGAGAACCGTGAAAAAATAGGCAAGGCCCCTAAATCTCTAGATGACGCACTGCTACAGCCTCACGTGAGACAGCTGTGTGGCTCCTCTAACCTGTTTACATGGGTGCTGAAAATGAAAAGCAAGATGTTCCTCCACACAAACATGTGTATATGTGTTCCACCCGTTAGTGTGCAGACATGTCAAAGGAAAGGTCATGAAATGTCAAAAATGAAAAGAGTTCCCCCTCAGTTAATTTCATGCCAAACAGAATATGATACTTCTTGTGCTCATGTAGAACTTTGAGCCTCATAGAAATGGTTGTCACCAAAAACACTATAACTCAACCTCTGTGACCTATCCAAAACAAATTTCAGAGCAATCTCTCCAGTAGCTGCCGCAGCTGGTAACAAGGGAGAGTTTATCAGTCACGCAATCTATCAAACTCTACGTAAAGACCCACAAAATGATGAGGATTAATGGTCACCAGGCTGATTCTATACTTGTAAGGGGCAGCACCCTTGCCTGGTAGGTGAAGAGTTGTTTGCTTAGCTTTAATTTGCTTTGTTTCCAGGTAAGCACTTTTTAAAGGTTCTATAATTCTGCACATTGTAAGGTGGCTGTATTCTCACCTGGATTGTCTGGTCTCTCTTCATGTTAACAGAACAAAGTAAGACAGTCAAGCCCCGCAGCTCTTGCTCTTTCTCCTCCAGCTCTGCTTTTGCCTGATAGAGACCAACATAAAACCTCTTTTAGAATCCATCCAACTACATCCTCAGACATGAATGCACTTACTGATTTAATAAGCCTTCACTCCTTGATGGTAATACATTCTGCATCCAAAGTCACAAATGTTGTTTGTAAAAAAAAGTATGCCAAAGGTGTGACTACACAAATGCAGCAGGTATGTGTACAACGGTTGTACATGCACGTACTGTATGTATAAATGTTAGAGAAAACAACTGACAGTACATTTTTAGTTAACCTGAAGCTTATGATGAAATAATATGATGGACAACGGCAAATCAGAAAACACAACGGCAAATCAAAAAACACAACAGCAAATCAGAAAACACAACGGCAAATCAGAAAACACAACAACAAATCAAAAAACACAACGGCAAATCAGAAAACACAACAACAAAGCAGAAAACAACAGCAAAACAGAAAACATAGCAGCAAAACAGAAAACACAACGGCAAATCAGAAAACACAACAACAAAGCAGAAAACAACAGCAAAACAGAAAACATAGCAGCAAAACAGAAAACACAACGGCAAATCAGAAAACACAACAACAAATCAAAAAACACAAAAAAAATCAGAAAACACAACAACAAAACAGAAAACACAATGACATTAACCAAACCCTAGCCTCGGGCGACATGAATCCTCGCTGATTGGACTGGTGCGTCCTTTGAACCGGAAAGACATGGTTTACATGTTTTCAAAGCAAGAGCGCTGCCAGTGACGACGTACACGCTGCTATTAAAGAATATTTTGATGACGAGACCAAATCACCACGACATTCAGCCCTCCTGACCGAGACTCAGTGAACTTTCCCCCCAGAAAACAGCCTCTCTCCCCCCGAGTGAAATAGTCAGACAGCGTCCTGTTGACTGATGGTGATTATGTAATTATGTAATTTAGAGAAAAACGTAACTTTGTCGCTTTCCAGGATGTTTGGTGGGTCGGGATTTCAATCACAACACATTATAACGGCATCCATATGATTATAATCAGTCAGCAGGTACATGTTTAGATTAACAGGAGGACACCAGGAAACACCTTGAAAAAAACACATAGGCCTATGTCATCATCATGACGTGTCTGCCACGCCTCCTTTGGAGCCGCAGCGCCGGCTTTCTATGTGAATTATACTCTGGTTCGTCTTTTACGCCGGAGCTGCTTGGTTCTGTGTGAACAACCAATGGCGGAGAACTGGCGAACCACCGCTGCGGCAATAATGCGCGTCTCTGTGTGATTTCAGAGCTTCCCCGCTGGACACCCATTTCTCGCAACTTTTCTGAGAACTCATGATATGTCACTCCATTCATAAACATGTCATTAATTAGAGACATGTATGGCTCGCAAGAGGCCATTAGAACGTGGGACTCCAGTGGTCTACTGGGACTGGACCATAGACTGTACACAGTCAATGGACTGAACCGTGGGACTTTTGGCGCTCAGACATGGATGCTCACCAGGGTGACTATACATTGTGCATGCGCAAAGCGTGGCCACACAGCAGAAATGTACCGTGGGAAATGGTATAACAATAACGGAAAATGTAAATTAGATTTATTATTTCGTTTTGGTTTCCTTGTTTATTATATTTTCTGTTTTGGGCTGAAAATAGGAAAACAAACACCAGTTTTCAGTGTTTGGCGCATACAGAAAAACGAAATATTGACTCATATTTTCGTTTTTCGTTTGCCACATTAAATAGAATTGCGTGATCAGATGATACACGGACCCATATCCATGTCCTGCATCAAAATATTCTTTAATAGCAGCGTGTACGTCGTCACTGGCAGCGCTCTTGTTTTGAAAACATGTAAACCATGTCCTTCCCGTTCAAAGGACGGACCAGTCCAATCAGCAAGAATCATGTCGCCTGAGGGTACCTACCTTTTCCGGTTTGGTTAATGTCGTTGTGTTTTCTGTTTTGTTGCTGTGTTTTCTGATTTGTTGTTGTGTTTTTTGATTTGTTGTTGTGTTTTTTGATTTGTTGTTGTGTTTTCTGTTTTGTTGTTGTGTTTTCTGATTTGCCGTTGTGTTTTCTGATTTGTTGTTGTGTTTTCTGATTTGCCGTTGTGTTTTCTGATTTGCTGTTTTGTTTTCTGATTTGCTGTTGTGTTTTCTGATTTGCCGTTGTGATAATATGACCATATTATCGCCCCCACAGCACCCCCCGTAGTGCTCATGTACGACCATCTACTTTTTGCATTAGGGTACAGTCACATATGCAGCAAATTAGAAGTAACTTCACTCAGTTGAACTGAATTAAATTAATTTCACCTCTGCAGTCAATTGTGCAACTAATGAGAGGAGATATGATAAATGTCTGCATATTCTGCTGGATTTACAAAGACTGACACAATGTGTACACATACGGCCGTGTCCCTTTAATGTTTGTTGGCCATTTTTTCCTTCTCTCTCTCTCACTGAAACACACAATGTGTGACCAATAAGCCTCTATAATAAAGCTCCCTCTATTAATACTTACTTGCTGTTGGCAATGTAAGTGTCGGGATACGCACCAAGCATCAGGCACACGCAAAATTTACTGAGAATGGAGGATGGAGATAATTTGCATTCACATTGAAAATCCTACAGTATTTGGAATCTACTAAGCATGTGCACCAGTAAATCCATAGACACTGTGTGGGGTGGTTGTGTAATGTATGAGAGGCTGACCTGGTCTCTAGCCTGGGTCAGGTCTTGTATTAGCTGCTCATTAGCAAGGTAGTGTTCAGCCTTCATGTCCTCACAGCGTTTCTGCCACTCCAGCTCCACCTGAACTCGCATCTGTTCTAAGGCCTTCTCTCTCTTCCAACCAGCACTCAGTTGTCGCTTGTAACTGGCAACACATACATGCATTTTATACATTGTAAGAATAAAGCAGAGTGGGTCATATCATTCATCTTCAAAGCTACATAATCTCAAATCTTCCCACCTTTTGTGTTTTGTCTTTTTATATCCATCAAATATAATTTCTCGCTGTCTACCCACTTTTTCTTGTTGTTTTCTCACCCTTTGATCTCCTCTCTGCTCCTTTCCAGCTCAGTCCTTAGTTTGGTTTCTCTCTCCTGCAGGGTGATAATCTTTGTCTCCTTGACAACCATCTCACTGGAGACCTGAGTGATGTACTTGTCCCAGCCAGTCCGGATTGTTTCTACCTCTGTGTGAAGCCTTTGAAAACACATACACACAAAAACACACTTGCAGAGGATCTCTGGTCAACTGGTTACATCATCAAAAGCTAACAGGTGCTGGTGTCTGAATGAGCAGTTAACTGCAGTACACACACTGCATACAAAATAGACAAGGAACATATACAAACTGAAAAAAAAAGTTCATTAAGTTCATGGCACCATTGACAATCCTATAGCTGTACTCAAAATACTTTTGAAGTTATGAATTTTTTAAATTTGGCCCTCTGAGCTACATTTCAGCATTTTTGAGATCCCTTGTATGTATATTCTAAATCTCACCAATAGCTATTTTCCTCTGGATTGGGTTGAAATTTGTCCTGAACATCCAAGAGACCATAAGGATCATTTACAACATGTATTAATTTAAATAGTTGTTGCTGAATGGTTACAGTAATCAAATTAATATCAGGAAGTCATTTTTCTTTACCAGAATGAAGACTGTCATTTTCAAAAATGTATATCTCCACTAGATTTCACTTTCTTTCAACCACATTTGGGTTCTGTGTACTATTCATGTAGTTTTGTCATATCTAGATATTATTTGGTCCTGCATAAAAAACACCACAGACTTTGTTGAACATAGCTTCTGAGCTGAAAAACCCACTACTGAGTTATTTCGATCGTAAATTTTCCCAAGAAGGATTATTCTACTATTCCTTCTTTGTTTATGATTATTTAAATTAGCTATTTTTTTTGTACTTTTCACTGGCTGTAGTGTTACATTCAGTGTTTTTTTTTTATCGGAAGATATTTGTACTGTGTTGACTTGAAGGTTTGCGATCTGCCTGATACCTGTTGAACCTGTTTTTTCATTGGGTTCTGGAAATTCGCAAGTTACATCCTGAAATGGCTTGGTTCATTGCATACCAGATGTCATCATGTTCTGTATGTGTGGACAAAATCTTCATCTTAGTTTGTTAGCTCAGTACACATACAGTGCATTCAGAAAGTATTCAGACCCCTTCACTTTTTTCACATTTTGTTATGTTGCAGCCTTATGCTAAAATCAACCATAATGACAAAGCGGAAACAGAATATAATATATTTTTGCAAATTTATTAAAAAGGAAAAACTGAAATATCAAAATTGACGTAAATATAAACCATTTCTCTTGATCATCTTTGAGATTTTTCTCCACCTTGACTGGAGTCCACCTGTGGTAAATTCAAATGATTGGACATGATTTGGAAAGGCACACACCTGTCTATATAAGGTCTCACAGCTGACAATGCATATCAGAGCAAAAACCAAGCCATGAGGTCAAAGGAACTGCCTGCAGAGCCCAGAGACAGGATTGTGTGTAGGCACAGATCTGGGGAAGGCTACAAAAAATGTCTGCTGCATTGAAGGTCCCCAAGAGCACAGTGGCCTCCATAATTCTTAAATGGAAGAAGTTTGAAACAGCTAGAACTCTTCCTAGAGCTGGCTGCCGAGCCAAACTGAGCAATCGGGAGAGAAGGGCCTAGGTAAGAGAGGTGACCAAGAACCTGATGGTCACTCTAGATGAGCTCCAGAAATCCTGTGCGGAGATGGCAGAAACTTCCAGAAGGACAACCATCACTGCAACACCGATCTGGGCTTTATGGCAGAGTGGCCAGACAGAAGCCTCTCCTCAGTAAAAGTTTGCAAAAAAGTCTCTGTGAGACTGTGAGAAACAAGATTCTCTTGTCTGATGAATCAAGGTTGAACTGTTTGGTCTCAATTCTGAGCACCATGTCTGGAGGAACACAGGCACAGCTCATTGCCTGCCCAATACCATCCCACCGGTGAAGCATGGTGGTGATATCATCATGCTTTGGGGGTCTCTGAACTAATTTCTGCAACAAATTCAACAACTCAGCCAAACAACCAAAAAATCAACTTCTCCATAGGCTGGCAGTTGGCTTTTGCCTCTAGGATTTTCCAGTTGAGCAGGGCTCTATGATCATACTATAGCATCAAACTGCTTAAAGGGGACATATTATGCAAAACTCACTTTTTCCTTGCTTTAGTATGTATATTTTCATATCCGGAGTGCCTCCCCACCCCTTAAGCATGATTTTCGACCACTAAGTCAATGTTTTGTGAACTACCGGAGTCAGGAATTGAGTCTCTAAATGAGCCATTTGGATTTCACCCGGATTGTTACATAACAATCCGGATGATTTGAATACTCCGGCCCTCGCGCTGGGTATCTCCTCCCACACTACGCCAGCTACCTGAATGAGGATCCGCCATTTTCTCGTTCTCGCTCCGCTTGTACGCGACAGCCTGACTGCTACCATGTACAACCCGAAAGCCAAGCACTGCTGCTCTGTCGTCGGATGCACGGATCCTCATGTTTCGCTAAATCGCCTCCCTACCAAAGAGGATATCAGAGCTAAGTGGCTACATTTCATTTATCAGGGAAACGTCCCAGCTTCAGTGAGCAAAAGCATTATGGTCTGTGCCAGTCACTTCACGACTGTTTCAGCAACCAGGGTCAGTATAACACTGGCAACAACACTGATGATGGAACTGTAAGTATTTATTTAACAGTATAGTTTGTGTTACTTTGGCCGTTTAGCACATGAGCTAACGGCAACCATCGATGTAAATATGAGGCTGAACTAACGTTACATGTGAAGTTATCAACGTTGAACACACAGAGGAGATGGTATGAAATTGTCTCAGTTGTTAGTGGACGGTGAGCTGCTGTTCCGCCATGAACACGCAGAGGAGATGGTATGAAATGGTCTGTTATTCACGGCCAGTGAGCTGCTGTTCCGCCGTGAACACGCAGAGGAGACAGTATGAAATGGTCTGTTATTCACGGCCAGTGAGCTACGTTGATTAATTAGCATGTTGTGCTAAAGGACAGTGTGTTAGATGCCCAGGAGTAACTTTGCAGTCGTACGACTTACTGTGTGTTGGTATACACACAGCTAACACTACAGCTAACTACGTGTAGCGTTAGCTGTAGCGTGAGAGACCAGACCTGAGAGTACCAAAACGTTATCTGCAGTAAAGCAATCACTACTTTGTTTTGGAGCCGGAGACAGCGGTTACCTGCTACATGTCTGCTGTGCTACTATCAGTTATATGCAGGAATTATCCTAGACCTGCTTTATTGGTTTCAATTACTGTATTGGTTTCAATACAACTTGAACTTAGAAATTAGCTCAGAGTTTGAAATTGTGAAATGGTATATGTGTATTGTGGGTATTTGATGTGTAAGGAATTAAGATGTATATTTTGTCCAAAAAACACATAACAAGATGACATCATCTAGTACGCAACAAATGAAACCATTACAAGATGTAAATTGCAAATTTCTAGAACCCAATGAAAATTTATTAGACAGATAGAAAACTTTTAAGTCAACAGAGTACAAATATCTACTGATGAAATGAAACCACTGAATATGATATTACAGCCAGTGAAAAGTGTGTAAAAATAAGCTAATTAAAAAAAATCATTAACAATGAAGGAGGGATATTTTTTATATAAGTAATGAACATCAACACTTCACATACTGAAGTTTCAAGGAAATTAAAATAATCCTTCTTGGGAAAAGAAAGAACTTAATATCAGCCATGAAGTGGGATTTAAGCTACAGTGTATTTAAGATCTGTGGCACTCAGTTTTTTTTTAAATGCAGGACCAAATAATACCTAGATGTGACAGAACTACATGAATAGTACACAGAACACAAATGTGGTTGAAAGAAAGTGAATTTTTGAAAATGACAGTCTTCATTCTGGTAAAGAAAAATGAATTCCCATTATTAATTTGATTATTGATTACGTAAGATGGCCAAACTTAAAAAAATAATAACTTCAAAAGTATTTGGAGTACAGATAATAATAGAGGTGTTAACATGATTTCTTTTTCAAGAAAATTCCTGACATGAACTGGGACGCCCTAGATGAGTTGGCATGGAATGACCCTATTGGCAATACCATGATTTTTACCTTTTTTTTTGTCTTTTTTTAAATCAGTGTCAGTCTTACCTCTTGATTGTCTCATCTTTCTGTTTCATGGCCTCCTGCTGGTCTTCCTGTATATGGTGTGCCTGTGCTGCCAGAACTTCCATATTCTTCTGTAGTTTGAGAATGTGTTTCTTAGTCTTCTGCAGCTGGTCTGTGTGGTTCTGACACTGACCCTCCAGCTGCGAATTGCATTCCTTCAGAGCCCATAGCACGTCCTCATATCTTGACAGAAATAGCCATACAATTTGACATTAGGAAATGTTAAGACATTAAGAAGACTTACCACCAAGGTCTTTGATGCACAGCTGATGTAGCTTTTATGCACGGTGGCATAAAAGTTACATGAACAGCTACATGAAGAATTATTCCCACTGTAGTTAAATGAGAAAAACAGACACAAATGCCAGCTTTGATGCGGCTGAGGAGCTTAAGCCTTTCAGCCCACAACAGATTACAAATAATATAAACAATTACAAAAGAGAACAGCTGATGTTGTAGTCTGTTTTTTTATTTTTATTTAACTTACTAGCACAGTGCCCATACAAAATTTCACACTCTTCTTACAAAATATTAATATTAAAATTCATATTAGCTAAGCCTTGATAGGTATAACCAGCACCAATAAGGCTATGAGTATAAAGTACACTAGGGCAGTTCATCAGTTAATCTGATGAGTCTTTTTGATTGATTAGCTAATTAATCTATCATCTGATTTATTAATTATTCTAAAGACAATTTTTGAATTGTGTGATTAACGTGACGTGAGCTTTCAAATTAATATGTCATTCTATTTAATCATCCAATCATAATAGTCATCTAATTTCCATGCCACTGTTGTGTTATGACATGAATAATAACAATAGACCCGTGTGTAGACAATGTGTCAGATGCCTGATCAGAAAAATACTGGACCTGAAATTCAAGAGATTGCTGTGGCACATAAATTAATTTAATCACTGTATTTTACTTAAGTACTTTACTTAAAACTTAAAATGGTTTGACATGGGACTTCCGGTGCTCTTCGAGCAGGCAAAGCACCAGGGCCGGACGGGTTTGGTTGTGAGTTCTAAAAAGAATTTAATTCATTACTGATACAACCCCTGCTTAATATGTTTCATGATTCATTGAAAAATAGATCTCTTCCAAGGTCATTAACGGAGGCCAATATTAGCCTTATACTGAAGAAAGGAAAGGCTGATGACGAATGTGCATCTTATAGGCCTATAAGTTTGTTAAATACAGATCTTAAGTTGTTGTCTAAGACCCTTGCTCTGCGTCTCGAAACAGTCTTGCCTTGTATTATTAATAACGACCAAACAGGATTTATTACTGGTAGAAATTCATGTAGTAATGTGAGGAGGCTTCTCAATGTTATCCAGCTATCCCAATCTAGGAAACTTGACTGTATAGTTGTTAGTCTGGATGCAGAGAAGGCTTTCGATCGGGACGAATGGCCATATCTCTTTTCTACTCTGGAGACATTAGGCCTAGGTGAAGCATTTCTTAGCTGGGTAAACCTACTATATGACAACCCATTGTCAGCCGTATTAACCAATGGCAAGAGATCGCCTTATTTCCGGCTAGGCCGGGGTACTAGACAGGGTTGCCCTCTGTCCCCATTACTATTCGCAATTGCTATCGAGCCTTTGGCAGAGGTTATCAGGCGAACCCCTTCTATCTCAGGTATCTCAGTTGGTGAAAAGACTCATAAAATATCTCTGTATGCTGACGATGTTCTCCTGTTTCTTACCAAACCAGATGTCTCAATACCAGCAGTGCTAGACCTGATCGATTGCTTCAGTCAATTCTCAGGTTGTAAGATAAATTTCTCGAAATCAGAAGCACTTCCTTTAGGTGGTCTCCGCAACACAAACATATCACCCTTTATCTTACCCACTCAGATGGACACCACAGGGCTTTACATATCTAGGTATTGCGGTAACTCCATTCCTTCACCAATTGTATGTGGCCAATTTTACACCTTTACTTAAACGTATATACGAGGACCTTGACAGATGGACCTTCCTTACCACTATCCATGTTAGGCAGGGTTTCATTAATTAAGATGAATATTTTACCTAAACTTCTGTATGTATTTCAGATGCTCCCAATCCAGCTCCCTAAAAAAGGGTTAGCCAGACTTATGAAGCCTAAAGAAAAAGGGCGCCTGTCAGTCCCTAACATTAGGTTGTACCAGCTGTCCTCACAGCTGCGTTACATTGCTGACTGGATCAAAAATGATAGTGAATCTACATGGCTGGACTTAGAGTCCTCACAGGTTGGTTATCCCTTGTGTGGTCTCTTGTTTGCATCCGAACAAAAAAAGATAAAAAATTCTATTGGTGACAATTTAATTATAAATGCAACTATCAAGGCCTGGAAGGATATAAGGAAACTGGAAGGTCTTGAGGGACAGCTGTCTTCTCTTTCACCGATATGGGGCAACATATATTTTTGTCCTGGCACTAAAGACAGGGGCTTTGAGGTATGGAGAAGTAAAGGCATCCTTACTACTGGGCACTTATATGAAAAGAATGAAATGCTATCATTCAGTCAAGTGTGTAAAAAGTACAACCTCTCAGGAAATGAGTTTTTTAGGTATCTTCAGATACGGAGTTTTTTAAACAGTCAAAAAGACACAGATTTGTTACCAACTGTCCCCATTGGAAAAGATAGTCACTGCTGGCAAGAAAAAAGGTATTCTGGGTCTTGGATATCAGGCACTCATTAAATTTGACAAAGGTAAACCTGCTTTCACCAGCAGAGACTGGAATAATGATCTAAATATGGATGTGGACGAGGCGGTATGGGAACGGATATGGGAATCAGCAAACAATATCTCGGTTTGTAATAGTACAAGAGAAACCCAATTTAGACTTCTTCACCGTTTACAGATCACTCCCCAGTTTAATAATAATAATAATAATAATTTTATTTATAGAGCACTTTCCATCAAAGTGCTGTACAGTTACAAAACATTTTAAAAAACATACAAAAACATATAAAAACATTCAGAAACATATGAAAACATTCAAAAACATATAAAAACATACACAGCAATAAAACACATAGTATAAACAAGAATAAAACAAATGGCAAAACACCTAGGACTCATATGTTGCAGTGTACAAGTGGGTCTTGAGCTTGGCTTTAAAGACCTCAACTGAACAAGACTGCCTGATGTCCAGAGGAAGACTGTTCCACAGAGTAGGTGCGCGGAAGGAAAAAGCCAGCTCACCGGCTGTTTTTTTGTTTACTTCTGGGACACTCAAGCAACCGCTTGCCTGGGAGCGCAGAGGCCGTGTAGGTACATAGGTATTGACCAAGTCAGACAAATAAATTGGTGCTAGACCATTTAAAATTTTGTAGGTCAACTGCAGCACCGTGAAGTCGGCTCTAACCTTAACAGGGAGCCTATGAAGAGAGGCCAACACAGGGCTGATATGTTGATATCTTGACGATCCGGTCAGCATACGGGCCGCTGCATTCTGGACCAACTGCAGACCACGAAGGCTCTTTTTGGGCAGCCCCGACAAAAGCACGTTACAGTAGTCTAACCTTGAAGTCACAAAGGCATGAATAAGAGTCTCTGCATCTTTCAGTGAGAGGACAGATCTGATTTTAGCGATTTTTCTGAGGTGGAAAAATGCTACTTTTGTCACCTCCTTTACATGTGACTCCAAGGAAAGGGTCTGATAAAAGAGCACTCCCAGATTTTTTACCTTATCCTTGCATGGAATGACACATTCATCCAGAGATACAGTAGAGTGATTAAACTGGTGGCATAACTTTGCCGGACCAATAGCTATCACTTCGGTTTTAGCTGCATTCAGCAGCAGAAAGTTTGTTGATAGCCACGTCCTCACAGTGGCTAAACAGGCTGTAAGTTTATCGAAGCAAGACCCATTATCTGCAACAACTGGCACATATATTTGCAAGTCATCGGCATAACAGTGAAAAACAATTCCAAAAGAACGCATAATCAGTACATCAGTACAATGAAAACAGCAGTGGATCTAGGACCGAGCCTTGTGGAACCCCATACCTAACAGGGCAAGACTCAGAAAACCTGTTGTTGTATAGAACACGTTGAGATCGATCTGACAGGTAAGATCTTAACCATTTAAGCACCTGGCCTGAGATACCAAAATAGTTTTTTCGAGCCTGTCCAGAAGTATATCGTGATCCACCATTTCAAACGCAGCACTAAGATCTAACAACAACAAGACAGATGTTGTCTCCGAGTCTAGAGCCAATAATAAATCATTTACCACTTTTGTGAGTGCTGTTTCTGTAGAGTGATTAGCACGAAAGGCAGACTGTAGTGGCTCAAAAAGATCATTTGAAGACTGTGATTTGAAGGAACTGTAAAAGTTGTTGTGAGACTACTTTCTCAATAACTTTGGATAAAAAAGCTAGATTTGAGACTGGTCTGTAGTTGGCTAAGGAGTTTGCATCCAGATTTGGTTTCTTTAATAAGGGTTTCACCACAGCGGTCTTAAAACATGATGGAAACACTCCAGTGGCTAGCGAGAGATTGAGGATATCTAAAATATATCAACCTAGCATTGGCCAAAGCTCCTTCACAACCCATGCCGGGAGAGGATCAAGACGGCAGGTCGTGCTTCTTGCAGCAATAGTGATCTTAGTTAGAGCGGCCAGGGAAGTAGGTTCAAAAACGGAGAGACCTTGTTTTACTAAGCTATGTGTATTGACGACAGAGTATGATCCCCCAGCAAAGGACTGGGTTACTCTGGATCTGATGTCCTCCACTTTATTATTAAAATAGTCCATAAAATCCTGTGCTGAGAGGTCAGTGCTGATGACTAGCTGTCGATCTTGCGTCAACTTGGAAACAGTGTCAAATAACAGCCTTGGATTGTGCTTGTTATTCAAGATCAGATTAGAATAGTAAACTGCCTTCATGGCAGTCATTCTGGATTGGTAAGTGGTCAGGCTGTTTTGCCATGTTTGACGATGACCCTCCAATCTAGAATGACGCCACTGGCATTCATGTTTTCTGCAGCTTTTTCTGAGGCTTAACAAGTCCTCATTTAGCCAGGGCATGGGATTTTTTTGAGAGCACTTCCGCAACTTTGCTGGAGCCACCAAATACAACAATCCCTCAAGTTTACTGTTAAAATTTTCAGTAAGACTGTCCACTGAGAGGGATTGGGTGAAGACTGAGTTAATTGTTGATGGCAGTCTAAGGTTGAGATCATTCAGTGCCCCAGGTCCTATATAACGAGACAACCTCGTATTTGGGGATGTTTTTTTTGAGGGAAATAGATTAGGGATCGTGATATCAAAAAGTAACACTGAGTGATCTAAGATTGGCAAGACAGAGAGTTCATTTACTGACACAGACAACCCATAGCCTAGAACCAGATCTAATGTGTGTCCATGCTGATGTGTTGGTCCAGAAAAAAAACTGTGTGAGATCAAAGGACTCAATAACATTTAAGAACTCTTTAACCATAGGTTTGCCGTTACAACAAATGTGAATATTGAAGTCACCAACGATCAGTATCTTCTCGTAATGTAAAATAAATCTAGATAAAAAGTCAACAAACTCCGGGATGAACTGATCATTGTACTTTGGTGGACGATAAATCACAGCAATTAGAACAACAGATGGTGTGTTTATCGGGAAGAGCTGCAATTCAAAACTAGTGAAATGATCACAATAATCAATTAATTTGCATTAAAAACTATTATTAAAAAAAGAGGCAATTCCCCCACCTCTACCAGTCAGCCTCGGAGAGCTAAAAAAGCTACAGTCAGCGGGACAAACTTCCAACAGGGGTGCAGATTCCCCATCACGCAACCATGTTTCAGTTATAAACATTACATCTAAGGCACGAGAATTAAAGAGGTCACGAAGGATAAAAGTTTTGTTGGATAGTGACCGGGCGTTTAGGAGAGCCATCTTGATTTTGGCCTCTTCATCAGCCAATCGTTGAGTGCAATCCACATGACGCAGGTTTTCAACATTCACTCCACCACTCCCACACCACCTCCAGTTTTATATCTCCATATCCGTTTGTCCGATTAACATGAAACTTGGTACACTCATTGTCACACCAGAACACTTATGGATATGAATTTCAAAGGGGTGGTATAGACTGGCCCCTGTAACTCACACACCAAAAATCATCAGCAGGTGGCACTGTTATCAAGCCAAAGGCTTCTTTTGCTAATAACTCCCACAAATTTTGTCGCACAGTTTTAAACCTTATGTCTATGCGTTCCCTGAATCCAGCTGAATTGTGTGATGTAGGCCACGCCCACTGTCACGCTACATTTCCATTCGCAAATTGGCCAAATGTCGCAACCCTACTTTTTCGAACTCCTCCCAGGCAATTTCACCAATTGGCACCAAACCTTGCACACAGCATCTGTGGACCCTTATCACAAAAACTTATCAAAACAATTTGGATAGTCCAAACAACAGCCAAAATATAGAAAAACAATGTCCTGCACATTGTTTTGAAACAGACAGATCTTCATATCTCCACCAAATACAGTCCGATTAACACAAAACTTTTTTGAGTTGTGATCCATGCCAACATGACAATTTGTGCAAAGTTTGGTGCAAATCCACCAATAGGTGGCGCCTTTCTTGCTAAATGACGAAATAACAGCTTGACAGCCTTCACTTTCAATTCCTCAATGGAAGTTGTTGCATGAACAAGCCCCGGCAGCAGCGTGCCCCGACACCAGCATGCCCCAACAGCAGCATGCTGCAACACCAGCATGCCCCGACGGCAGCATACCCTGCGAGGGCCCGTTCATCGCTGCTTGCAGCTTTAATTGTATGTTGTTTTTGTTGTAGAAAACTCAATAAAGATATTGAACACAAAAATGGTTTGACATGGATGTATTTCAACACTGGAGTTACTAGCATTTAAGATAAGCACTGGCAAATGTATTTTTGCATCAGTGTAGGGCAGGGAAAATTAGTTAAACTATTTACAGACCACAACAGCTGTCTGCAGCATTAGTTGAAGACATATTTTTCACTCAAACATGACCTTTTAAATTAAAGAGAAATTATAAAACAGTCAAATAACAACTTTAGATAAAGCAAGGATTAACGTTAACTTTACCATCAGCAGCAGTGCAGAAATTACTTTAACATGGGGTGGTGAAATACATGTTCCTGCCTCCAAATCATCAGATCCACTGATTAACATGATTGCATGTTACCTTTTCAGAGCCACAGCTCTGAACAGTACACTCTTGAAATAAGGGTTCCAAAAGGTTTTTGGGGGTGCTAGTGAGCAATGCAAGGGTAAGACGCACCTCCAGATAGCTCGTCAATAATCCGTTTAAAATTGAACAAAAACGCGGAACTACTTAACTCTACCCACTTCCTGAAGAACATAAACGCAGCAGTAATCACAGGAACATATTATTCTGCTCGGTTTTCACAATGGTAAAACCGAAAGGCAAGAAGGACGAGAACCTGATCAGATCAGAGGTTTGTGCCGCCATAGAAAACCACATTACATAAGTTTCTGCTACCATCAGGGGCGAGATTTCATCCCTAAATGAAAACGTCCAGAAGTCTATCTCGGAGCTTAGGGGCAAATCAGCCGTGCACGAGGCCGCTCTGAAAGAGCTTGAGGAAAGCGCTTCAACCCACTCTGACATCCTCTCTACACTACAGTCCACAGTGGATCATCTGAAAACGGAAGTTAAACATCTGTACGAAAAATGTGAAGACCTCGAGGCATGCTTGAGAAGGAATAATATTAGGATTATAGGAATACCGGAGGGGAAAGAAGGACCACGGCCCAGAGATTTCATCGCACAACTCCTAACCGAAGTACTGTCTCTGCCGGACACAGGATAAATCGCCAGAAACCCAAACCGGAGGACCCTCCGAGATCCTTCATCTTAAGACTGCACTACTACCACATTCGTGAGGAAATACTGCGAAGGGCCATGGAAAAGAATAACCTGAAAATACCAGGGGCGGAAAATACACATATTTCCAGACTTTCCCCCGTCTGTGGTCAAACAGAGAGCAGCATTCACGAAAGTTAGAGAAATGTTACGAGGAAGGTCAGACGTTAGATACGGGCTGATTTATCCGGCCAGACTGATGGTGACGCTGTGAGGAAATGTTGTTCACCGACCCAAAGGAAGCTCAGGATTACGCCGAGAAACACTTTGGACAGCCACAATAGACAATGACAGTGAAATGGACATACCAGGCTGCCCAGCTGGGTGGATAGCAAGCGGCATACAGACATCTGCATCTCAGCATGGAGGGCAACGAGAGGGCTTGGACTGTCGATGAGGTGTCACTGATGCCGTGAACTTTTTTTTTCTTTTTCTTTTTTCTCTTTTCTCTCTCCCTCACCCTCTCCTTTTCCCCTTGCTTGTTTATCCGCTAAAAGAGTGGTAGTCCACATTTCTGACTGGCATTATATTTAATGAGTTGAATCTGAACAGGTGAGCCACCCCAGCAGATATGCATACTGGTTCAATCCCCCAAAAGCTATAGTGGGAATGTATGTTACACTTGAATTGTTTTATACTTAACAATGAAAATGTTTTTGTTATATTCAAATCTAAGAAAATTGACACATTATCTATTTGGAGAAGCAGTAGTTACTAAGGTTAACAAGGGTTAACAGTAACAGCTCAGGGAAGTAATTGATTTTGGTTAGATTATCTTTTTATTTATTTATTTTTACATCATTATTATTATTATTTGAACACTTCCCGAAGTATTCTCATGCCATACCTTTGTTTGGTACTGGCTAGATATGTTTTTGCTTTTTGTTTACTCAGTTTGTCCTGGGGAGTTTAAGGGAGATTAGGGGAAGAGGGAGGGAGGGATGGGACCTAGCCGTCTCACTACTGTAAAATCACAATTTGAAGGTGGACTAATTGAAACAGATATTTACTCTGCTTTTTTCTGATATGTCAATACAAGACGATCTGAATACAAGAGAAAGAAGGAGAGGTCAAACTTTAACTAGCTGGAATGTGCGTGGACTGAACAACCCGATAAAAAGAGGTAAAGTCTTTGCTCATCTTAAATCATTAGCACCAGATTTGATATTCTTACAAGAAACCCATTTGAAAAAGGACTCTCATAAGGTGTAAATGGATCAATAATGTATACCATTCATCATTTAATGTTAAAGCAAGAGGTACCGCAATCATGATAAGGAAAGTGTTAGAGCCATTTTTTGGTTTATGTTTGTGTCTGGTGTTTATTTTCTGCGTAGTACTGGAAGCCACAGTAGGTGGTGCTCTGTACTGTGGTGTGCAGAAAATTGTCAAATAGAGCAGCTGATGAGGGAAGCACACAGTTTTTGACCGTCATCGCCGTCGCCGTCATGCTTTATTGCGTTGTGGCAAACATGTGAGCCTTTGTTTGATTTGCAATCAAGTTATGGTATGAATATAAGTGTCTGCACAGTTCGGCGGAGATCGCTTATTGTTAAGAGCGCAAAATAGCAAATAAATGTTTGATGACTACATACAACGCTCACTGTTTTTCATTCATTCATTCATTGGACCCGGAAGACGACGAGTTAATTACTTCAAGTACCCGTACAGTAGCCCCTCAGTGGCTTAGGTTCGTTTTTTGTTGTTTTATTTTTTTTACAAGAACAAGTCACAATAGAAAGGCATTCTCTTCATTCACAAAGACACAATATCTGATAAGGAAGGTCGCTTTTTGATTGTAACTGGGGAAATATATTCTACACCTCTTACCTTACTGAAAATATATGCACCGAATATAGACAATCCATCATTCTTTCAGAAGGTAATGTCTCTTATACCAGACTTATCCCAAACAAATTTAGTTATCGCAGGGGACTTCAATTGATCACGTTAGACCCGTACATAGATAGATCTTCCACCCGCAGAATAGAGAAAAGTAATTTGAGTGTCTTTCTTAATACATTTATCAATAATACTAATTTGTCTGACATTTGGAGAATCGCTAATCCGACTGGCAGAGAATACTCCTTTTACTTTGCAACGTATAACTCATACAGCAGGATAGATTATTTTCTCATAGATGTAAAACTGATGCAATATGCTGTAAATGCAAAATACCACAACATTTTGATCTCAGATCACAGCCCTCTTACGTGCACTCTGAATATTCAAAATATGCTGAAACCACAGATGAACTGGAAGCTAAACCCTCTGTTATTAACTGAAAAAGAGTTCTGTGATTATTAAGAAGCTCAGATATCCCTCTATTTTGATACTAATGATAATTCAGAAACCACCCCTTCTATTCTCTGGGAGGCATTCAAAGCGTTTCTGAGAGGCTCTATTATTTCATTTGAAGCATCTAGAAGGAAAAAGAACAAGGCTATATTACATGAATTAGTAAACCCAATTAACCTTCTGGACAAAGAGAATGCCCAGACTCCTTCCAATGAATTGCATAAAAAAATATCTGCCTTAAAATATGAATATAACAAGATACTCTCAGCAAGGATTAGTAAGGCATTTTTATATACCAAACCGAAATATTTTGAATTTAATGACAAGCCACATAGACTTTTAGCCCGGCAACTCAGAAAACAGGAAAATGATCGCACAATACATAAAATTAAATCTGATACAGGTGAGATTCTGATGAAACCCAAGGACATTAATGATTGATTTCTCCAACTTTATAAAAGCTTGTACACTTCCAAAAATGATACAGACTATATGGCTATGCAGGATTTCTTAGATAAATGCAATCTCTTTCAATTAGATGAAAATGAGTCAGCTCAGCAGAACTCTGAAATTTCTGTTGAAGAAGTTAAAAAAGCCATCACTTCACTTAAAAGCAATAAAGCCCCAGGCCCTGATGGCCTTCCAGGTGAGCTGTATAAACAATTTAATGAAACTCTCTGCCCATATCTACATAAAGTGTTTACTCAAGCCCACACTGATGGTGTTCTACCTCCTACCTTAACAGAAGCGGTCATTACAGTGATACACAAAAAGGACCCAGAAGAGGTGGGCTCTTTTCGTCCTATTTCTCTGTTAAATCAGGATGAGAAATTATATTCTGAAATTTTGGCTAATAGATTGAGCCCCTTTTAGATAAATTAGTGCATTCAGACCAGACTGGTTTTATACCAGGTAGAAATTATTTTTTCAACCTTAGACGATTGTTTAACATCATTTATTCTACTAACAGACCGAAAGAAGAGCTAGCCATTCTGTCACTTGATGCAGAGAAGGCGTTTGACCAAGTCGAGTGGCCTTATCTGTTTGAAATTTTAAAGAGATTTAATTTTGGAGAAAAATTTATTTCAATGGTAAAGCTTCTCTATAACAACCCCTGTGCACAGATACTCACAAATCAAATATTGTCCCCCCGTTTTAATCTATAAAGAGGAACGAGACAAGGGTGCCCTCTACCTCCCTTGATTTTTGCTTTAGCAATCAAACCCCTTGCTGAGAGTATCCGCTCAGACCCTTTAATTCATGGTTATAATACACACAAAGATATAAATAACATTTCATTATATGCTGATGATGTTTTGTTATTTATCTCTCAGCCACAAGTCACAATTCCGCAGATACTTGATAAAATCAATTTATTTGGGACCTTCTCCGGTTATAGAATAAATTGGAATAAAAGCGAGCTAATGCCCGTGCATGTACAGAACATTTCCTGGTTACAGAACCTCCCTTTTAGTATATCTCCAGAGAAATTCACATATTTAGGAATTCTGATTACAAAGTTCCACTCCTCTTAATTTAAGGAGAATTTCCCACCACTGTTGTCTAAATTACAGTCAAATATACAGTTTTGGAAGACCCTGGCAATATCATTACTGGGCAGAGTCAATGCTATTAAAATATTTTTTAAGTAACTTTAAGTTGAAACCCATATTTTACGCATTACCTATTGCTGGGAACCTTACCTTTCCACCATCCATTCTGGATAATACTTTTAATCTCTGGAAGAATGTGGGCATCCATACAATAGGAGACTTAAACATTAAAGGCATATTTGCATCCTTTACACAGTTGACTTTCACAGGCTCTTGTCTTGATAGATGTCTCCGGCACATATCTTGCTCAGAATAATCAATGTCTCATATATATGACTCCTTGCAATCTATCAGTCCAGTAAATTCCACTCTAATAAAAACAAAATGGGAGGAAGAAATGGGCACTGAGATTTCGGACACTCTATGGGAAGAGAGTTTGGAACACACTCATCGATGCTCTACTAATGCTAGGCACTGCCTAATCCAATTTAAAATTCTACATCGTCTTCATTACTCTAAGGAGAGGTTATATAGAATATGCCCTGAATTGTCCCCTACATGTGACAGATGCCTCGTAGCAGATGACACGTTGCTTCACAGCTTTGCTCTATGTCCCAAGGTTAAGATCTATTCGTTTAATATCTTAAGTTTAAAGGGGAACTACCATTTTTTACAACCCGGACCTTATTTTGAGCATAAAATATGATCATTTACTCACCCAGATAACTTTGGTGTCATTTGGAGTCGTTCGGACGAAATTAGATCCAGTGTAGCGCCGCTATATCCATATAATGCGAGTGATCCGGGCACCGAAGCGCAGCCTCTATATAATGCATTATCTGCACCTCCGGGGTCAAACTAGCAGTAGCAGCTACAGGTAAACAAGCTGGCTGTCGCGGGTGCGCCCGCAGCTCAGAGATGACATCTTCCAGGTCAGAGGTAGTAGGTCAACCTACAGACCCTGGATGTTGATAACAGACAACCCCGGACTCAGAGGGGAATAGCACTAGCGTATCATAACAAAATATTGGTGAAATGAACTAGTTTCGCGGCAGATAATGTTCATAGAGGCTGCGCTTCAGTGCCCCAAACACTCGCATTATGACTCAGACTCAGACAAACTGAGACTCAGACAACTTTATTAATCATTTTGGGAGGTTCCCTCAAGGAAATTGAAGCTCCATGTCACTCACAGCACTGTTTCACACACAGTAGAAAGTATACATATTAATAGTTAAATATAAACACACACACACTTATATATATATATATATATATATATATATATATATATAAACATATACTTCCAGACTGTCCTTCAGTCCCTCTCTGTCTCACTGTACATCTGTACATCTATTCATCTGTTTGCCCTCCTCCCCCCCAGTGAGGAGTTGAACAGTTTTATGGCACGGGGGACAAAGGAGTTTTTTAGTCTGTTTGTCCGGCTCTTTGGAAGGAGCAGCCTGTTGCTGAACCAGCTCCTCTGGCTGCTGATGACAGTGTGTAGAGGGTGGTTGGCATTATCCAGGGTGCCCTGCAGTTTGTTAAGAGTTCTCCTCTCTGCCACTGTCACCAGAGGGTACAGCTTCATGCCGACCACCGAGCCGGCCCGCCTGACCAGCTTTTCCAACCTGGAAAGGTCCGCCTTTGATGTGCTGCCGCCCCAGCACACCACAGCATAGGAGAGAACACTGGCTACCACAGACTGGTAGAACATACACAAGAGCTTCCTGCAGATGTTAAAGGATCGTAGCCTCCTCAGGATATACGTGGCGCTCCACTGGATCTAATTTCGTCCGAACGACGCCAAATGACACCAAAGTTATCTGGGTGAGTAAATCATCGTATTTTATGCTAGAAATAAGGTCCAGGTTGTAAAAAACGGTAGTTCCCCTTTAATATCTAAAATACTTTGCATACAGTTAGAGCCTAAACCACTCATTATTATTTTGGGATATATTTATTTACTTTTGTTTACATTTTAGTTTATTTTTCTTCATTTGTATTTTGTACCTTACATTTACATCTGATCTTTCATCTACTATTGTTATATGTTGACAATGTATGACAAAAAGAGGGCACTAAGACCTAACTGCACATATATCTGTATGGATGTACATTGCGCACATAGATGTATATGCTGTAAATATGTAACTGTATAACAACTTGCTCTAATAAAAACATTTGACACAAAAGGGTTTTTCCTGAAAGTCAGAGGTTCTACCCAAAATCATTTGCTTCTGAACAACCATGTTTTGAAAAAAGGGTTCTTCAAAGATTCAGTCTCAAACATTTACCTTTGTTTGAAATGGTAATTTTACAGTATACATATAGATGTTAGGTTTGGGTTTTGCTGCTCAAGTGTACAAGTTTTTATATAGTCTGATTTAATTTAACTTGACTGAGTATGTATTTGTCATTGTTGAAACTTCTTTAGCTACTTCTTCTTCTAGCTTCCTATGACATTCACTCCTCCATTACATACAGCTGTGGTCAAGAGATGTAACAGCCCCCTCACTAATGGTTAAAATTATAAACCATCAAATAAAGTAGAACAACCAACATAAACCACCATGTTTGGAACAGAGACTTTGTTTGTTTGTAAGTATAAAGTACATGGCACAGTTGTGTCACTGCTGCGATCAGGAAGAAAAACACAAACTAAAAAAAAATATTGGTCAGGATGGTCAAGTCTACCAAAAAACACCAAAAAGCTAGTCCACAATGAATTAGAAGCTGCTGGAAGACAGGTGTCAGTGTCCACAGTCAAGTGTGTTTTGCATTGCCATGGGCTGAGAGGCTGACTTGCAAGAAAGAAGCCCTTGCTCCAGGCACAGCACCTTAAAGCTCGATGGAGGTTTATTGCTGATCACATGGACAAAGAAAAAACCTTCTGGAGGACAATCTGTGGTGAAACAAAAACTGAGTTGTTTGGCGACAATGACCAGCAATATGTTTTGAGGCGAGAAGGTGAGGCTTTTAACCCCAACAACAATATACCTACTGTCAAGCATGGTGGTGGTAGTATTACTCTGTGGGGATGTTTTGCTGCCAGCCTATCTGGTGCTCTAACGAAAATAAATGGAATTATGAAAACCTAAACCTGCACCATAGAAAGGTTTTCTGTAGAACCTCTGTATGAGATTTCTTGGTGGAACCTTCACAGATGGATCTAGATATAACCCTTTATGTTGGGTTCTAGATAGAACCCTCTAAAAGGGTTACAGGTGGAACCTGTATAAAAGGTTCTACTAAGGACCAAAACTGGTTCTCCTATGGTAGGGGTGTGCGATATGACGATATTAGATTGTGAAGGATAAGAATGTGTAGACGATCTGCCAAAGTGCAGAGATTGTAGGGATCGTCTAGGGCACATTCTATAAATTGCAGTTCTATGCTGATGCACCGACGCACCAAACGTATTACAATGTCAACCTGACCGACTAATCATAGCGAATTACGGGCAGTGACGCGCTTTCTTACCTGCCTCCTTGTTTATGTGTTGCTCAAACAGAACAATACAATGACGAGAGACAGTAGAATGCATTTATACTGATTTCCCTTATTATATTCATGATCTTTACAAGCAAAATAACCATGTGATATGTTGGTGGATATTGTCACAGTCCCATGATGGTATAGCAAAATTTGGTACTGTATATCTTTACATCCCTAGTTTTTACTGATGGTCAAAATGAGGATATGGGGAGGGCTTTGTAGCTGCTAGGAAAATTTGTATACACATGGTCCAGGATATTTCTTTATCTGGTGGGGATCAGGACATGCTGGTTCAATCCATTCAACCCCTGCTCAGACAGCTCCTGTGCACAAGGCACCGTTGTATTCCTCCTAGGGGTCTAGCGAGCTGCTTTATGTCTTTCTTTTGCAAATGGCAAATGACCAGACAGCCAAAATTCACAGTACCAGCTGACAGTGTTCAAACCAACAGGATAAATCTTAAGTTCTCCATGAACATGACGTAAATTCCTTTTTGAGAATGACTATTTTCACCAAAGTTGCAGAAAATTCAAAACTGACTTAAAGACATGTATATCTTAGAATACTAATTTTACTTCTAATATTATATACTTTACTTAATAATAATCCATTTTAGAAGTCACAGGTACCCAATGGAGAGATGTATGTTCTTTCACATAAGATCTTTTCAATGCAAATGACAAATTAATTTCAGAGGTTTTACCCGGCATTAACATGTGTCTCAGATGATCTACAGAACGAGATGGACTTTGATCCAATCATTCTTGTCCAAGTGGTCTGATACAACAAGGCCATCCCATATCGAAGGCTCTTTCAAATGCCAAGGAAGGCAGCCTTCCTCTCCTGTGCCATGAAGGATCCAACCATTGGATCCTTCGGAGCATACCATATCCCAAGATTCATGGCGCACTGGGGAAGGTTGGATTTGTTTTCCAAAAGAAAACTATGGTGGATACATGGAGCGAAACAGCAGCTGAATACACTTTTAAATGCAAGTACGGGGTGTCAAATCACTCCAATAGCTAACGATACAAATGATAACAAAACACGGGACCCCAATACTGTCAAGGTTGCTAGGTGACAGGAGCAACGTTTCATGATGCAAGGGTAAGGTCTGGGACAGCTGATCACGTGTATAGGAAATCCTGCATAGACTCGATGGTCTCATTTAACAACACTTAGTTTGGCCTCGCGGTATATGAAGGCCAATTCTGCATTCTTGTAAATTCAGCATTAAAAGCAATACATTAAATTGCTTCTTCTCTTGTAAAAAGCATCAGTTTGTCACAGCACTGCTGTGACTAGCTTGTCTGCTTCTGTGTCTAAGGTGCATCTTACCTGCCAACATTAAGCAGCTGTTTGAACACAGTTTCAACTGATTTCAAAGTGATTTGACTTTTTACATCACAAGGGTTTAAAAAATTGAAATTAGGTTTGAGACCTTTGTGCTACATTTACAGGAAAAAAACAAAATAAAAAAACAAACAAAAACAATCTATTTTATAAAATGGAGTATTGATGAGTTGAGAAGAATTGAGGAAATGAAGCTTCGCCGTTGTCTGGCAGTATGGCACCAGATACTTCTGTATCATTTTCCAGATAGCAGCAAGGTGAACAGACTGGGGGCTGGGTGGGTGTTGTCTTTAGGTATCCTTAATTTTAATACTTTAGTGTGATTAACATTAAGTCGACAGAGAATTGTGTGGTGGGGTTCACACTTCTTAATCTCACACACGATCAAAGACTCACTTACAATGCTACAACAGTAAATTTAGCATGTGCTGACAGTAATCACAGCTGTATTTTTTTTTTTGCCTATTCTGTTGCTTATTTTCTTTTTCTTCCCTTTGACTCACCTCTTGAGCTTGTCAAACTGTTGCCTGTACTCAGCAGCTTGGTGCCAACTTTTACTGAGCTCTTCCTGCCTCTCCTCTGTCTTTCTGGCTCTCTGCTCTTCCGGCTGGGCAACCTGCATGTGGAGCTGGTTCAGCTCCTCCTGCCTGCAAAGTACAGCAGAGTTTCATTTTTAATCGTCTTAGACAGTCATTGTGTCTGCTGCAGGCAATTACTGTTCTCCTTTTGCCTAGACTCTGGATTTAATTTAATGCAACAAAGTGACATGTTGATGAAGGTTCTCAGTCATCCAGGTCATGGTAATTCTAAGTGCTGTATCACAGGCAGCTGGTCTTGTTTCAGTTTCTTGAAGATGTTCTACCTCTCATCCAAGAGGATTCCTCTGGCCACCTCCTCTATTCAAAGATGGCTGTTCCAGCCATCTTTGAAGGTTACTCTGGAGAATATTCCAGACAGTATTTGTTATTGTTTTGGATTGTTGCAATAATAATAAACATACATTGGAATAAGGCAAGCATATTTGTCCACTCCCATGTTGATAAGAGTATTAAAAACTACTAAATATCCCTTTTAAGATGCATTTAGAACAGATAATAAATGTGCGATTCATTTAAACTTAAAGTTAAATATTTTAATCAATTGACAGCCCTAGATAATTCATAAATGATAATAAAAATAAGATCATTGAAGGGCATTTCACATGAACCAAAGACACTTTCTGAGTCAAAAGAACAAAAAGAATATAACAAAAAGCTTGTCAAATGCCATGTATCAGTCAAAAAATCCAAGAAATTTGTCATATGTCAGGATTGGCTGTTTTATTCTGTTACATAATGTTCCCTTTACTCCCTTGCTCCCCAAAGAGTCACAAAAAAACACCCAAATGTAAATCTGCAATGAATTAGAAGCTGCTGGAAGACAGGTGTCAGTGTCCACAGTCGAGTGTGTTTTGCTTTGACATGGGCATGCAAGAAAGAAGCCCTTGCTCCAGAGGCGGCACCTTAAAGCTCGACCAGTGGCGTGCACAGACTTTTTGAAGGGCAGGGGCGAAAAGAAAAAAAAGGACACTTTTTTTCAGCGTGCTTTTTGGCTCCCAAGAGGGCACTTTAGCGCGTTTTGGCTCCCAAGAGGGAACTTTAGCGCGCATTTTTGCCACCGAAGAGGGCAGTTTATCATGTTTTAACCAACCAAGGGTGCAGTTTAGTGTGTTTTGCCAACCAAGAGGGCACTTTAGCACGTGTTCTGGCTCCCAAGAGGGCACTTTAGCGCATGTTTTGGCTCCCAAGAGGGCACTTTAGCGTGCGTTTTTCAACAATACAAATCAAAAATGAGGACAACCAGAAGCTTGTGGATGGCTATCAAAAGCACCTTACTGATGTGAAAATGGCCAAGGGACATTTAACCAAATATTAGAATTACTGTATGTATATTTTTGCCCCAGTAGATTTGGTGACATTTTCAGAAGAACTATAATAAATTCATAATTGAACCAAACTTCTTGAATGTTATTTGTGACCAAGTAGTGTTTTACTCATTCCATCACAGAAAAATGAGAGCTGTAGAAATTATTGGAACTCAAGACTGCCATGTACATGCCAAGTGTATGTGAACTTTTGACCACAACTGTAAGTATCAAAAGTCAAAGTAAACGTATGTATATATTTACATGTATATAGTGGTATGTTAATGGTGGACTGAATATCAGCCTGGCCAGTAATCAGATCAGATATTCAGCTTGTTTTTTGTGGGGGGTTTTTGTTTTGTTTTTTTGGTTATAAGAATCTGTTTAGTCTTTTTAAATCCAATTGCAATAAACTACATTTATTTAAAATTGTGCTACTTGGCTCTGATGCAGCAGGTGATCTGCAAAGTAACTAGTTAGTAAAATGTCATCAAATAAATGTAGTGCAGTAAAAAGTACAATAATTACCACCAAAATGTTGTGGAGTGGAAGAATAAATTAACAGTAACATGGAAATACTCAAGTAAAGTACAAGTACCCCTCAAAATTGTACTTAAGTGCAGAACAAATGCATGCACAATTTCTATATATTTTTCTTTTGGTTCATTAGATGCAGTTTGTACTTGCAGTGAATAGATGCACCGCTTTCACATTCATTTCTCAAATTTCTTATGTAAATGATTTTTCATTTATTTTCTCAGTTTTGCTACATTCTACTGCTTTTGAACATACAAATATTTCCTTACTTTTTATTTCAATCTAATCTAAGAGTCACATGTGAAGTAAACCTCTCATGAATTTGGATCAAAGAGATGAAGTGTACCTGTTCTGCTTCACAGTCAGAGCTCTGGCAGTTACGACTTACCTCTCCAGCTCTCTATCTCGTTTACAAGGTTGAAACGGAAATCTTCCTTCAATTGTTGGTAGTGTTCTCTGACAAATTAAGCATTAAATAATTACAAATTGATAATTACTGTGCTTGAAAAAAAAGACAGCAATGTGGCTTTGGAGGCAGATCGAGTTGTCCTCTCCTCTTATCCACAAGTTTAAGTATCTTTGGGCAAAACACTGAACCCCAAAGTGCTCCCAATGTTACGGCCAGCACCATTCATGGTAGCTTGCTGCCATTATGTGGGACTGTGTATGTGAATGGGTGACAGGGAGGCAATAAATGCAGTCATTTCTTATTTTCTTTGCAAATATTTTCAATAGATTACTGGATCTGTTTAATGTCTAAGTAATCAACCCAATTCTTAATCCAGCCCAAATGAGTGTCATCCTGACACCTGTGGTCATGAGGTCCATTGAGAAACTGGTGTTGGCCCACCTGAAAGTGCTGGACCCCTTGCAGTTTGCCTACCAAGCAAACAGGTCAGTGTGTCCATCCCCACCTGTCAGTGGATCAATGACTTCCTGACAGACAGGAAGCAGCAGGTGAGGCTGGGAAAACAATCAGCACTTGCACCCTTCATGGAATGTGTTCTTTCCATGCTGCTCTTCTGCATCTACACCAATGACTGCAGCTCAGGAGGCCACTCTGTTAAACCCCAGAAGATTTCAGACAACACAGCAATCATCAGCCTCATCTGAGACGGTGATGGAATCTGTGCACAGACGGGAAGTTGAACAGCTGGTCCTCTGGTGTATTCACAACTAGATTGGCACTCAGTAGAGTGGCCGAGTTGTTCCATACCATGCCAGTGCACGATTGTCCTTCGTCCCCAGTCCCCTGCTGGCCTGCACTCACACTGCTCTGGCTGTAACTAAGCCTGAGCACGGTTACCTCTTGTACATATGTCACCACGTCATAGCGTGGTCGCAGATCAATGGAGAACATGACTGCAACTTACTTTTTTGTGGCTTATTTTGTGTTGTTTTGGTCATAGACGGCGCTCTCACATTCCTGGATTTCTTGATTATGCAAGGCGGTGTAATACGCATGATTATACTTCATGTCCACATTGTACACTTGTGCTCATGCATGAGCAATTGTACCGTGCCGAAGCACACCTCTTCCAACCCTGTTAGGGCCAAGGAAGTGTAACGAGCACGGTACAGAGTAGTGCTCGCACAAGTCAAACAAACTTGACTTTGGGGGTCAATTGTGCTTGCGCACGGTGCGGATTGCCAAATGGAGTGCGCCTTTCATTTCAAACCAACAATAACTGCTTATCCATTAAAGCTCGACACCAGGGCTATGAAAACTTAACAACTTAACACTTCAGATAAAAATCACAGACGGGCTGCCTTGCCTGCCAGAAGTGGGAATGGGGTCAATATGCGATTTTTAGCGGGTTTACCTGCGTTTAAAAAACCTGTGTAGACCCGCTAATCTTGGTGGAAAAGCGGTAATAGATACAGTACCAGCCACATAAATACACATTATTTTTTCATCAAGAAGACAGAAAAAGTGAAAAACAAAAATAAAAAATAAAAATTAAAACAAACGCTCTCTCAACATCTCACAATGTTAAAGAGAGTGAGAAAAAAAATCATGAATCCGTCCCTTTATCTGGATCTGCACCAAAAAGTTATTGGGTCTACTTTGGCCCAGGACCCATCCTCTATTCAAGTTTCATGAAAATCTGTTTTTGTGCAATCCTGCTGCCAAACCAACTAGCCAAGAAACAATAAACAAAGGGACATTGTTTAAAACATAACCTCCTTGGCAAAAGAGCTGAATATTTTTACCAGCTTCGACAGCGCTGGCTGGTAAGGTAAGGTTTATCTTAGTGGGAACTACCACAGAAGCAGTTTTGCGTATTTTGCCAGGTGTTCATATGTCTGTCTGTGAACAAATGTTGGTCAACACAACAGTGTCACAACCATGCAAGATGCAATCATGAAACTTCATAGGTTTGTAGTTTGGATCAAAATGAAGGCCTAATTCAAAGATAGTTAACCCATGAGTGCTGAGTATTTATGTAATAATCTAGTAACTACTACTGAGAAGTCCGGGGTCAGTATATGTTCGACATGTTAATGGCGAAGCCTCAGGTTTTAATGCAGATCTAATATCATCCTCTGTATCAACCAACAGCCTAACATCACTATAGTAGGCTATAATAATATCCTGTCTAATATCTCTGTTATTATTATTATCTAACTTCATGTCAAACTATTCCCTCTTTATGTCTGTCACAGTACAGCTCCATTCTGACATGTGGCTGGAAGCTATATTAACATTTTGTAATTCTTTCTGGTCCTCTGATTTCACTACTTTCATGCATGATCTGTAACCACTTATCCTCACAGGGGGCTGGACCTGATCCCAGCTGACACTGGGTAAGTGGCGCACACCCTGGACAAATCACCAGTTTATCACAAGGCTGACATATAGGGACAAACAAACATTCACACCTTTGGACAATTTACAGTGACCAATTAACCTAACCTACCTGTCTTTGGACTGTGAGAGGAAGTACCTGGATAGACCCCATGTGAACATAAAGCAGGTATTACAGTCAAGACCGGGCATTGAACCGAGAAAGTTCTTGCCTGTTATTCCACTGCTGACCAAATGTTTTTGTCTGCTGATTTCCAAGAGTAGTACCTGTGAAGTTCTTTGTTTTACTTTTTGGTAACATTTTTGTAAACTAAATGTTCCAACATACGAAGGAAGCTGTATATGGCAAATTTTGGGGCGCCTAAGTAATTATGAAATCTCTTACAATTTTCAACAATCTTATCCAGTAAAGACAGATAGGTGAATCTGACTTGGCTCCCCTGTGTGAGCAAATCTCAAAGAAATGGAAATTTAGGGTAAAAATACAAGAAAGGCCCAATTGTTCAGCTAGACACAATTATTTGTTCAGAGATTTCTGTCTCTGAGATTTTTCTCCCTTCACCCCAAAACAATGGTTTTGGATGGAATTTTGTTTGAGGTGCAGCATTGAAAAAACGGCATTTCAACATTTCAGTAGCAATAGCATGCGATAGCAATGTGTAATGTTATGTCCCAGTCCTGGTTACTATTGATAAACACAGACATCCATTGTATTGGGTGGGAGGCAGATATCTCTGACACATATTTCAAAACCTGAGCAAATACAACCAAAGCTGTCTGCATGGATAGATTCCAATGTAGGTAGGTGAAGAAATGTATTCTTTTGTTACTTAGTTTAACCCTTTGAGAGTTCAATTGTTCAAACTGGTGCCATGGTGCAAAGATTTCACTTTAGTTGACTGGAGTTTAATTAAACAGGTGAGGCAACTCTATTTATATTTACATTGCATTACAAGTAAACTCAGAGTGTGAAACTGCATACAGCAACACATAAAGAATATCATAAAAGAAAAGAAATGCAACATGACAATAGAAAAACAAATTCAAGAAACACCAGTCAACCAAAGACGGTGTGTCTGTGAGTATCACACTCCACAATATAAACCATAGACATATAGAATGTTGCTAAAACCATTAATGTGTTGATGACAGGGAGAAAATGTATTTGATTAACTGATTCATCTTTTCAGGATTTTATTCATGGAAATACCAAACAATTTTTTCTAACAAGGATTGTAAATGGTAAATGTACTTGCATTTCTATTACGTCTACAGACCACTCAATGTGTTTTACAAGGCTTGTCACATACACCCATTCAACAGGAGCAATTTGGGGGGTCAGTATCTTGCGAAGTATCCTTGAGCAAGAGACTGAACCCCAAATTGCTCCTGATGAGCAGCTGGCGCCTTGCATGGCAGTGTATGAATGTGTGTGTGAATAGGTGAATGTGGCATGTATTGTAAAGCGCTTTGAGCTGTCCGAGAGGACTGGAAAAGCGCTATAGAAATGCAGACCATTTACCACTTACCATTTGCTCAAGGATATTTCAACTGCAGCTGGGGGAGCCGGGGATTTGAACCAGCGACCTTCCAATGACTAGACAAACCGCTCTATGTCCTAAGCTACAGCCACCTGAGCAGGACTTGTGTTTCTAGAAACAAAAAGGATCTTACTATTCAACAACAAGGTGGTGGAGGTAGCTTTGATGGTTGGAGTTGCCCAAAAGGATTACACTGCAGCTATTGCTGCCAGCTGAGCCAATTTACTGGACCGATTCCAAATCTTTTGATAAACATGAATCATTTACACACCACAACATGTAAATTTAAGGCCCAGGTTTAGAATTTTTTTTTTATTTACCCTTGAACTTATAAAATGATTGACAAATGAAATGATAGTGAAAAAAATGTTTGCCAACCTGACAACAAACCAAATATATATATACATATACGAATTTCCTCGTTGGTGA
Organism: Pagrus pagrus; assembly: GCF_965226575.1. Classification (NCBI taxonomy): domain Eukaryota; kingdom Metazoa; phylum Chordata; class Actinopteri; order Spariformes; family Sparidae; genus Pagrus; species Pagrus pagrus. The sequence continues at coordinate 26,723,959 of NC_140208.1, forward strand.
CATCAATCTTGAGACTGGGGTCCATTGGCAAATCCTAAATTCTTATGGCCATATTTTCAGCTAATAGCAGATGTGCACAGTAGAAGTTTACTGCAATTATGATGTGCGGTGGACATAGATATGGTACCTGAGGGAGAAGCACTCCTCATGGGCCTTTTTGAGGAAACTGTCCAGTTGATCAACCCTTGCAGCCAGGAGCTCACTCCATTCCCTCTCATTTCTGGCTAGCTGGGCCTCAAGGATTTGGGATACCAAAACACAAGTCATCATGCATTGCAATGCACAGTATTGCTAACACTGTTTCTGTGCTTCACATATGGAGCCCCTGGATTCCATAAAAATCTGTATTTTCTACTCAAAACAGACAACACAAGAAAAAAGAAAATGCTAAATTTGAGAAAACACATTTCATAAAACAGAAAGGGAAGGTAAAACAGTTCATATTTGAGTAAAAGTCCTACAATTTTTGGGCAATGTTTTGTAACTCTCTGTTGGAGCATTTCTAAGGCTTGGATTGTTTGGGACAGACCCCAACAAATGTCACATCATCATGATTGTAATCTTTGTTCAAACTTTTTTCAGTTAAAGGAAAACTGTGATGATGTTCGTTCCTACTTAAAGCGAATTGTAATATCTGTCAGAGTAATTGCAATATGATATCGTGCAAGCACTAGTTTTTCATTGTACTCAATATAAAAAAAACAGTTTAAATGGTTTCAAAAGGTACAGGTAAATGGGAAAGGAAAAGGAAAAAAATCATATTCATGCACCAGCACTACAGCATAACAATGTATGAAAAGTCTATTTGAACAGAGGACATGATTAACTGATGGGAGGACTGCACAGTTTTTTGACCATGTCATGAAGTTCATCCACAATTTATTGCACGGTCTGGGAAGATGCATATACATATGCATATAATTATAAAATAGATCTGGCCACAAAAGACTGCTCTGAAGTATTGAGGTATGATTTAATATAGTTTAAACATACTATACTCCCCAGGGGGAGAGAGATGGGGAGAGAGAGAGGCAGCGCATTTGTCGACAAGAGAGGGGGAGCATGCAACGTGACATGAAAACTTGTGTGTGTGTTACTGTACAATCTCGTACAATCTCTCTCTAGTTTATCAGTTAGTGTCTGAACTACAGACTGGATTCTCCATAACAGACAGTGGGGCAGCTGACTGATATGAATAAGACCAATGCAGGTTGAATGCACAATGGTGGATCCACCTTATATAGGCTACATCTTAAGTATGAAATGGCTGTATTGTCACTACGCTGCATTTGATAATCTGGTCATGGGTCACCGCTCTCTTGTGTCCAGGCACTGTCTAGCTCCCTCTTCCTCTCCTTGGGCTAGAGGAGTGCAGATCTGGTCTTGGTCTGGCATATTTACAAGTCACACTGGTGCTCCTAATTATACAATTTAGTCACACTGTCTCTTAAAATGGTCACAAAAGGTGACTGAATGGTTGGGTGAAGTTGGGTGTTCCAATAGAACAATGATCCCAAACACACATCAAAAGTGGTAAAGGAATGGCTAAATCAGGCTAGAATTGAGATTTTGGAATGGCCTTCCCAAAGTCCTGACTTGAACCCCATCGAGAACATGTAGACCAGAGGTAGCCAACACGGTGCCCACGGGCACCTGGTTGCCCGCAGGGACCACATGAGTCGCCTTCAGAGCATATTCTAAAAATAGCACTAGTCACCATTAAGCTCTGTCTAAAAATGTTATTTAATTGTGTTGCTGTTCTTTTTGAATCAATAACACTCGCACTGATGTAGATTTGAAAATGACAATATTGAATATAAAATTTTAAAAACAAAAATGTTTTATGTATATATGAACTCTGACCTTGTCTGGGGTCAAAGTTCAATTTTGCGCACAAAACAAACCTCCATCTCACTCTTTGCTGAGACAAGCATGCGGGCACAGCTACATGGGGAGCGAGATGCGGTTTTTACCCCCAAAAACTAAAGAAAAACATGGCAGAATCATTTTCACAATGATTGGGAGGAGGAGTTCCCACAGTGAAAGAAAAGTGTGTGTGTCTCATTTGCGGGGCGACGGCAAAACGGCAAAATGTGGAGAGACACTTCAGTACGTGTCATAAAAGCTTCCAATCTAACTGCCCACCTGGCAGCGCACTACGGGCAGAAAAAGCCCATGAGTTAAAGGCAGCTCTGGGCAACCAGCAGTCTTTTTTCACAACAAGCAACTTAAAATGAAGTTGTTTTTTTTTTTTATTGCAGCTCTAAATTTAGCAAGCTTAATTTAGAGCTGCAAATTGTTTGATAAAGAACAAGAAAACCTTTTTGGACAAGGAGGTCTTAAAAAGGAGCAATGATGATTATTGCAAACACTGTGTTCAAAGAAGAGAAGAATGGTCCTGATGTCATCACCACTCTCTCCGCTGTCCAACTGAGGGCAAGTACAACGATTAGAAGAGTGTCGGCTATGTCCGGGAACTTGACAGAGCAGCTGGACCGGGATCTGGTTAAGTGCAGGTGGTTTAGTATCCAGTGCGACAAGTCTGTGGACAGCAGCAGTACATCGCAGCTGATGATGTTTATCCGAATGGTGTTTGATGATTTCTCCACAAAAGAAGAACTCCTGACACTACTGCCCCTGAAGACAACAACGAGGGGAGTTGACATCTACAACACCGTGAAGAGGTTCTTTGTGGAGAAAAAGGTACCATTGGAAAGGCTGGTGTTGGTAACTACAGACGGGGCTCCCACCATGACGGGCCGACATGCAGGCTTCATTGCGCTATGCAGAGGTGACACAGACTTAGGCGATATGTGCAAAAGTGACCGGCTTTGATCATGTAATGATTCCTGTCGTGAAGATCATAAATGGCATCCGCTCCAAAGCCAAACAACACAGGACATTCAAGGTGCTATTGGAGGAGCTGTCAGCTGAATATGGTGACCTATGGTGACACAGAAATCCAATGGCTCAGCAGGGGACGAGTTTTGCAGCATTTTTTGGCACTTTTGGGTGAAACCAAAGAGTTCATGCAATCCAAAAGGGAAGACGCCTCGCTGCTCAAGGACTCTGAGTGGATACTTGACCTTGCATTTTTGACGGACATAACTGGGAAACGGAAACATTTGAACTGTGAGCTGCAAGGCAAAGGTAAGACTGTTGCTGACATGATAAGCGCCGTAAACATATTAAAGCGAAGATGAACATTTTCTCTGTGCATTTACAGAGAAAAAAAGTGCTGCAGCCGTGCATTCAGTGGTGAATGACAATGCTTGTGCATCTGGGGCTTTTGACAAAACTGCAGAAAAATACTCTCAAGTCATAAACAGACTTGAGCAAGCATTTGAGAACTTTGAGGTTTTGTGACTTTGATCAACTTGAGCCATGTGCGTCATTCATTTAAAATCCTTTCATGCAAGTGGACATGATATGCATTGCTGAGCAACTAAGTGCAACATTCAGCTTGGATGCTGGACAGGTGGAGATTGAAATCCTAACGTTGCAAAATGACCTCCACCTCAAAGCCCATCAGGGTGCACCAAATTTTTGGTGCCTTGTGGACACAGAAAAATACAAAGGTGTATGCACAGCAGCTATGAAAGTTGCCTGCCTTTTTGGTTCAACCTATCTCTGTGAGGTGCTGTTCTCACTTCATCAAGAACAAACACAGAACACGCCTTGCGGTGTCAAAATATACCCCAGATTGTAGTACACTGATGAACAGCATGCAATGCCAGGCTTCCCACTAACAGATATTTACAGACAAAGAAAGCGTTAACAGATGTTTTAAGTGAAACACTAGGCAATGTTAAACTCAAATATTGTACAAAAATGTGAAAAATAACTTGTTCAGAAAGTGTAACAGATGTGATGATTTGTTGAAAAATGTTACAACGGTAGTGATTTGTACAAACGGGACATGATTTGAAGATGTGGCAGTTAATGATTTCCTAAAAAATGTTGAAGTGATAATTTGTACAAATATATAACAGGTGCGTTTGTCAACTTGCCCGAGTGGCCGAGGCGACCAAATGAGGAGATCCAGACAGACGATGTTCTCTATGTGATTTTTCCTTTATTTTCTGTTCAGCACGTCATGTTTACCAACATCTTAACCCAACCTTATCCTCCTCCAAATGACCAGCTTAAATACCCCAGCACCCCCTTTCACTCATTGGCACGTACCATTCCATTCTACACCCCCACCTAAACATACAATAAATAAACAAATATTCACCTAAACTTCCGTACCAAATACAAATACAATAAATATAAACCCCCGAAAATTACCAAAATAGATACCCATAATAATTTACACATATATTGAAACCCAGTAATTAAACTCTCCTCTACCTACTCTCCACTTGGTTCCTCCCGCTCAATGAAGCTTAACTTACAAAAGGTGTTCGCATCCCGGGGAACTCTTTTGTCTGGACACACTCTGGGAGGAAGTGAAGCGGCAGAGGTAAGTTTATCCTTCACATAATTATACCCAATCAGTTTGGCGAAGAGATCTTATACCTTCTTAAATACTGCAACAGTGCCTCGCTGATCACTGGCTTTCTGTACTCGCAGGTGAACCTTGATGGCACAAGTACACCGCTGATCCCGCAATCATTATATCAATGAACAATTTAACATTAGCTGGGTGTGTGCGTCTCATTTCACCTCCTATGTTTATATACACACCAGGGCTGCACAATTAATCGAATTTTAATCATGATCACGATTTTGGCTGCCACGATTAAATTAAGATGATCGTTGCGATATTAACATTTAAAAAGCGGGCTCTGTCGCATATCAAATCAAGCACATTCTCAACCCAATAGTCAGCCAACCACCAGGGGGCGAACGAAAGGTTAGGGCTTCATTAAGCTGCCTAAATAGCAAGCGAGCGCACCCTGCAGCAGCGGCAGCCGCAAATTATATTCAACAGTGTGACACCCCGTCCTGACATACAGCGACGCGACAGCGAGCAAGCGAGGAAAAGTGATTAGAATGTGTACTTTTCAAACAGCCTGTCCTGACGTGCCGCGAGCGATATAGCTCCGTCCAGCGATGTCGCTCACTCTGTCTCTATCTGGACATTTTGCGGCGGTGTCCCGCCCCTAACACTTCAAAAACTTCTAACTTCCTAAACTCCTTCTCTTTTCAGAGTTGTGTCTGTGCCACACAACTAACTTATTCAACCACCTGAAAAAACACCACAAACCCAAATATGATGAATGCATGAAGGCCAAAGCTAACGCTGGTCCACTAAATCCCCGTCCGTGTCCAGCGCCAACCCAGACAACCCAGGCACTTTATGATTGCACTCTGCAATGGCATATTTATTTTTTGCCCTTTGTCTTGGGTACATTTTATTTTATTATTTATGATTTATTATTATTTTTTGTTTCAATTTGAAGCCTTGTTCACATACGGTTTGTTTAAAAAAGAAAGCTCAATAAAAAGATATGTTTTACCTAACATAATGAATAATCATGATTAATAATCGTGATTTCAATATTGATAAAAATAATAGTGATTATCATTTTGGCCATAATTGTGCAGCCCTAATACACACACATACACAGATGTACCCACATGTCTACATATTCTCACATGCCTACAATTAATCACAATCCCATCAGCGGACTCATTACCAACGTAACGGCAGTCCGTCGTTACAGTGTTTTTTAATAAAATGCTACAAATGTGCTCATTCATACAAAACTTTCAAGAAAGATATTTACAAAAATATCAGAGATGTGATAACTCTGACTTTCAAATTTTGAAACAGATTGAGATTAACAGAAATAAACAATGTTGCATGTTTAAATATATCTGTGTTTCCTACCATGGGAAATCATTGTTAATTATTGTGAGGAATCATTAACATGTGATAAGACAGTCTCTTCACATGAATATTTATTATCATTATTAATAATAATATTATCATTAAAGGTGAACTGACCGACTTTGTTATTCAGGAAGTCTGTATCAAACAAGAAGTATTACTCCGTACCCTTGAAGTAGCTCCTAGTAGGGCTGAACGATTTATCGTTTTCTGATCGAAATTGCGATTTCAGACAACGCGATCATGTGATCGCCAAAGCTACGGATTTTGCAGGGCTGACCCAGGATCTGTTGTGTCAACTATTTTACACATACATGCCATCTCCCTACCATCCTGCCAAGCTCACCAATCAGAAGCGGCATGCTACTTGTGGACAGGTCACGCTAACCAATCAGTATTAACCTGCTCCTTAACGTGTTCTGAAATGGCTTCAGCTGGACCAGAAGCGGAGTTTGGGGATTTAATAACCAAGAAAAACAGCACGTCGGTCATATGGGAGTTTTTGGGTTTGAGGCTGCAGACATGCACCAGAAACAGGTACTGTACAAAACCTGTCGCGCTAAAGTTGCAACATCCAGCGGAAACACAACTAATTTATACCGGCATTTGAAAAATCACCACAGGCATTTGCATGACGAGTGTATGACGAAAAAGTACAGTGAAAAGTCCGGTGAAAATGATACTCAGGCCCACTGTAGCAAACAGACTACAATTACAGCATCTTTTGCTAGTGTAACTCCGTATATAAATATCTAATATATAATATCCGTTAATAAATACATTTGGAAGCAATTTTTAACTTTAGTTTTCATCCTTGCATTAGAGTAATAGCATTTAATGTTTTAAAGGTGACATATTATGCTCATTTCTGCTTGTTGACATGGGTCCTTGATGTCTAAATGGAATGTTAGTAACATGCTTTGGTCGAAAAAACCGAAGGATTGAGCACAGCAGGGTTCTTTACACACCAGTTTCACAGCCTGGCTCTAAGCGGCTGGTTTGAATGCCTTTCCCTTTAATGCTAATGAGCTACTGCGTGCGCCGCCAACCTCTTCCTGCCGGGCGGATGACGTGAGGATGGCATCGCGTGACCATGGCAACGAGCGATACACAGCAACTTCAATAAAGTTGAGGAAAAAAAACAAAAAACAACAACAATGAGCAATACACAGCGCGACGCAACTTTTCTGTGTTCATGCCTGCATATAACTGATAGTAGCACAGCAGACATGTAGCAGGTAACCCCTGTCTCCAGCTCCAAAACAAAGTAGTGATTGCTTTACTGCAGATAACGTTTTGGTACTCTCAGGTCTGGTCTCTCATGCCAGCAGCTAATGCTACAGGTAACGCTACACACGTAGTTAGCTGTAGCGTTAGCTGTGACTATACTATCACACAGTAAGTCGTACGACTGCCAAGTTACTCCTGGGCATCTAACACACTGTCCTTTAGCACAACATGCTAATTAATCAACGTAGCTCACTGGCCGTGAATAACAGACCATTTCATACCGTCTCCTCTGCGTGTTCACGGTGGAACAGGAGCTCACCGTCCACTAACAACTGAGACCATTTCATACCATCTCCTCTGCGTGTTCACGGCGGAACAGGAGCTCACCGTCCACTAACAACTGAGACAATTTCATACCATCTCCTCTGCCTGTTCAACGTTGATAACTTCACATGTAACGTTAGTTCAGCCTCATATTTACATCGACGGTTAGCGTTAGCTCATGTGCTAAACGGCCAAAGTAACACAAACTATACTGTTAAATAAATACTTACAGTTCCATCATCAGTGTTGTTGCCAGCGTTATGCTGACCCTGGTTGCTGAAACAGTCCGGTGTGAAGTGACTGGCACAGACCATAACGCTTTTGCTCACTGAAGCTGGGACGTTTCCCTGATAAATTAAATGTAGCCACTTAGCTCTGATATCCTCTTTGGTAGGGAGGCGATGTAGCAAAACATGAGGATCCGTGCATCCGATGACAGAGCAGCAGTGCTTGCCTTTCGGGTTGTACATGGTAGCGGTCAGGCTGTCGCGTACAAGCGAAGCCAGAACGAGAAAATGGTGGATCCTCGTTCAGGTAGCTGGCAAGAATATTAGTGAACTGAAGGCCTTTGCCCATGAGGAATGGGCTAAGATTCCTCAGGAACGCTGCCAGAAGCTGGTGTCTGGCTATGCATCACATTTGCAGCAGGTCATAACAGCAAAAGGGTGCTCTACTAAGTACTAAAGATGCTTGTCATGAAGGGGTTGAATAATTTTGAGACTGCAGTAGTCATTAAAAGTTGCATTTTGTGTTGAATTTGGAGAAACCACTTGCAATATTAGTTGTGTTGAGCTATTTGAATTGTTCTTGTTTGATTTGTTTATTGCAAACAGCTGCTAGTTTGTACATTTTGCCAATAAACCTAATTTGTAGTGGGGATTGAATAATTTTGATTGCAACTGTATCTCTCTAACACGCTATGCTTAAGTGATGGCCAGGATAAATGCTGTTTTGACAGAGAACCATTTGAGCTATGCCTGTGCTAAGGATTCAAAGGGAGGCAGGCATATGGTGTCCAACACCAGGGGCAGGTCCCATACAGGAGCCCATGGGGCACTTTAAGGATGTAATCTCAGGGCCCCCTTCAAAGAAGGGACACCAACTTGTGGCTCCTTATTCTCTCATTATCAACCTTCACATGCTGCAAAGAAATGGCAGCCACATACACCCTAGGGTTAGAGGGAGATCGGCCCTGATCCAGGAGGGATTGCAGGATCAAGAATTGTAGGCACAGAGCGCTGTACTGGGTCTTCTTTTCTCTGACACCACTCAGAGAATAACCTCCACCTGTTTTGGTACTGCATGAGTGGACGGTGCATTTAGAATAGTGGCCTTGACTGGCTCTATGCATTTGCTCAGCAGTGGGTCGGGCCCTCCAGTCACCACACCCACAGTTGAAGGCGACAAGGGTTTGGCATGCCAGACCTGACCCTCCAGCTGAGACAGGAGGTCCTTCCTGCCAGGGAGGCGCCAGGGGGTCCTGCAGTGGAGTTGGTACAGCAGTGAAAACCAAGTCCTGGCTGGCCAGAAGGGGGTCACCAGAAGAAGCCTGCAACCCCCATAAAGCACCCTGAGCAGCGTTGGAAAAATTAATAGAAGAAAGGCGTAGAGAAGACACTCTGGCTACTTGAGAGCCAGAGCATCCTGACCCAGAGAGCGTGTGTTCTCTGTCATGGGAGAACCAGAGGAGGCAATGGGTTGATGTCTCTGAGTCAAAGAGATCCCAGATGTTCTGCACCACCTACGGAGGAAGCTGCCACTCCACTTGCCACTTTTTGATGGGAGAGGAAGTCTGTGACCTGGTTCTGTTCCCCTGGCAGATATATTACCCACAGAGTACCCTGAGCATTTTGTGCCTGTGCCGCTTGGGATCTGAGTAGAAGCTGTTCAGCCACCTTTGCAGGGGGTGTAATGTCAGACCAAAGAAATGATAGCAATGGCAGCTGTCAATCTTGGGAAACCAAGAGGCGAAAAAACTGACTGTAGGGCAAAGCCTTGCCCAGTCAGAAGACCAGAAGGAAGGAGGATGTCCTCCATGCAATGAAGTGACGGGCAGGCCCTCATAGTGATGGTGTTCAAAGCCACACCACTGAATGTTATCGTCTGAGAGGGGTCCAGGGGAGAGGGAGAGTCCGGATGGGAGCACTCTGAACTGAAAATGGTGGCCCTGGAAGACAAAGCAAAGAAACCGTCTGTGCTGAGGCACAATTGGCTCATGAAAATAAGCACTCTTCAAATCTGTGGACATTCCCCCTTGGCAATGGCATGAAGGACCTCTGCTGTGCTCAGCATGTGAAATGGTAAGACCTTTAGCAACTTATCGAGTCCCCTCAGGTCCAGTATTGGGCGAAGTCCACCACCTCTCTTTTTTATAAGAAAGTAGGTCGAGTAGAACCCCCTGGGTGGTGACAGGGGGTCCACGGCTTCGTTGGCACCCTTGGCCAGAAGGGTGCTCAACTCCTGGGTCAGGGCTAGGATTTTTTCCAGATTGGTAATGTAATCATTTTGACTCAGCTGGAGGCTGGCATCGGAATTGAAGCCTGTACCCCTGGGTTAAGATGGACAGCACCCAGGGATCTGAAGTGCAGGCTACCCAGCAGCTGAGTTGCTGCTGGGAGAAATAACTGACTGCCAGCCCTCAGGCCTCAATCCCTGGTCCTCTGGCCTTTTGGGGCTCTGGGGGGTCAACGGTTAAGCTCAGAGGCCTGAGGCTGCCTGGGGGGCAAGTGAGCAGGGTCACGACAGAAATGGACAGGCCTCTCTGAAGTGCTGAGGCTTCTGATGGCTGATGGGGTGAGCCAGTGGCTGGGAGCGGTCAACTAGGGCGTGGCAAGTCCATGCGCAGACCTGAGAACTACTTTCTGGTCTGGTTAGCCTAAACTGTTCGCTCCAGCATCCGCAGAGTGGCTGAGCTGAAAAGCTCTCCCGGCTCACCTGGGAAAATACAGAGGGTCCTTCGACATATTGACTGTGCGAGCCAAACCTGGCGGTGAGTCTGTACCAGAGTGGACATTAGACGCCCAAGTTCCCTCAACATGAGAACTTAGGCCTGCAATGAACCATCACTCAGGCTAATGGAGGATGCGGTAACTGCAGTCTGCTGCCAGGAAGCCGAGAGGGCAAGCATGAGGTGAGAGAGGGAGTTGCCCATACAGCCAATACACACATCTGCATCATATGCCTTATGCCGTTTTTCCATTACATCTTTTGGCCTGGCTCCACCTGGTCTGACTGGTGCAGCCGGGATTTTGCATTTCCATCACAGCTCGACTACCTGCTTGAAGGTGTGTCTTAATGACGCGCTTTTCCCAATCCCTGCAGTGCTATCGAAGAATCCCCGCTAACAAAATGGCTCTGCTTATTCAGTTACAAACATGTTTCAAAAACAAAAATTTCCTATAACTTCTTTACAACAAAAGCATCCCATCATTTAGTCATTTAAAAGCTTTTATTATGCAACTTGCGGTCACACGCTTGCTAGCTTCCCACCAAATTAGCCTGTTCGAGAACGCTCCACTAACTATGAAAACAACAAGGATACAAGAAACAGTATATTCAGTGACAGGAAGTGAGGACTCTCCACTCAATGACACACCTAGCTATATAATGCCAATCAATCTTACCGATTGATGTACGCAGGTAAAATGTGTACTTATCACACTGTTGGAAACGGAGGCGTCTGCTTGTCTGATGCGAAGACCGAAAGTTGAATCCACTGCTCTCCCCTTGGGGGCGACAGCTTGTCGCAGCCTTTGGAGGGCGAGCAACCCGCAACTCTGATCGATATGATCACAAGACTACACACGACAAGCTTTCAGTAAACTTTTTTAACATCAGGTGTATCAACTCAATGCTACTACAGTAGTTGACCTGCGTACGCAAGAAGATAATAAGGGACGGGGGTCATCCGAGGTCACATGTGACTTTGTTGATATAAATACTCGACTTGCACATTAGCAAGACAGAAATATCCAGTGATAAGCACTGCCTCTGGCAGTCAGGAAAGGTGAAATAGAACAAGTCTGTGCCAGGAAGCTAACAAATTTAGTTGAACTTGACCAATTCTATCCAGAGAAGTGGTGAAAAATTCAGCCAGAGGCCTACCAGAAGCTTGTGGATGACTATTAAATGCACCTAATTCAGCTGAAAATGGTCAAGGGACATTTAACCAAATATCAGAATTCCTGTATGTATATTTTTGCCCCATCAGATTTGGTCACATTTTCAGAAGACCTATAATAAATTAAATATAAACCAAACCAAAGTTGATGAATTTTTATTTGTGACAGAATAGAATTCTGTCTCATTCCATCACATAAAAATGAGAGCTGTAGAAATCATTGGAATCCTCTGTATACTTCACACTTACAATGAAGTGGAATTAAAATACACTTTATTCAAGGATATTATAATGTACTACAAAATACATGAAAATGATTATACTTTATAAATACCTACTGCAAAGAAAATGAAAACAAGTATGCTTTTAAAAGTACACTGAAGTGCAGTTTAAAACCCCAGAAGGCAAGTTCTGAAGAACTTGTGGTTGTGAATGCTGGCTGTCGAAAAAGCTGACGCCAAACTGGCTTTAAAAACTTGGCCCAGAATATATTAAAAAAGGGACATATTTTAGGGTTCATTGATAGGCTGACACTATATGTGCATTGCTGGCTTTTAAAACTTGTGAACTGTGAAATAATTTAGGGTTTGTTGAAAAGTTAAGGCCAAACTGTGAAACTAAGAAAAGTGGATGTGTTTGCCTGCCTTTAGATATTTTTCGTCTCAGTTTAATGGGACATAATGTGGCAGTTGGTCAGCACTCCTGTCAGTTCGACACTGAGTCAAAAGTGTTGGTTTGATTGCTTCCAGAAGCATATGGTTGCGACCAGCACAAATCTTCCTTCAAGCTGATGTTTAAATTACATAAGTGAACATTTTGGGAATGAGAGCGAGTTAAATTTCCCCAATCTGTCAGGTGAGTCCTCCACTCTGGCTCTCAACATTTCTGCCCCATACATACTGATGTCAAAATCTGAAAGTGGCTGAAAAATGATACGTTTTTGAACTGTGACTGTGCTAATAGTATGAATGCTATGAAAAAGTTGAATCGATGTGAGAAAATCCTAATCTTTGTGAATGTTTCAAAGTTTGAATGGAGTTTCTATGTTAATGTATAAAGGAGTGAGAAGAGTTTGACAATGAGTGGGGTTGAAGGGATTTCTAATTGACTTCCATTATAACTATGATACGACTAAGCTACAAAGAAAGTTGAATGTTTTGAAAAGTTTTAATGGAATTTGAAAGATTAATAATACCTTGAATGTAGACAAAATGTGGAATATTTCAAAGTTTTAATGGAGTTTCTATCTGGAAGAGTAAATGAGACTAAGTTTTGAAAATGCCTGATAAAGTGTGAAAATGTGATATTCTTTAACAATCTGTCCAATTACTTGAATGTTAAAAAACGGCCGAAAAACACTGACTATCTCTGAAATTATGAATGGTATCAATGAAAAAAGTAACAGTAATAATGTCCTATTGAGATGAATATTTTGATGTTTGAATGGAGTGAATATGTTGAAAAATGTAAAGAGTTAACTGACAAAAAATCAGACCCAGGAGATATAATAAGAGGAAAGAAGTAGGTTAAGAAATTGGTTGTGAACGCCTCCAGCATTCACAACCAATGAATGAACATTGAAGTACACTGTTTTTAAGTAGCCTATACTTAAACACACTTATGACAAAAAGCAATTAAAGTAAACTTTTTTTTAATTTAAACTCAGTTTAAACTTTTTGTTATCAATTTGATGTTTTTCTGTGATAGTATCAGGACGTGCTTGCAGCTCCACTTTAAAAAATCCTGGAAAACTGTTTTCTCTTAAAGCACTACTTCACTTTGTGACTTTTCCTTTAAAATAAAACAGAACATTGTTACTTCTGCAAATTGTCTATTTATTACTTCAGCATTCATTAGTAAGATGAAAAAAGATGGATGTTTTCAACACATGCAGTGCTCTTAAATTTTGCGCTGGGGCCCCTAAAATCTTCACTGGGGAGCACCAAGGCTACTTTTGGAAAAAGTTAGTCAGAAGCTTTGAAGTGGCCCCCTGGGCATCTTCCCAGAAAGTATAATAAATTGTGGATAAACTCAATGAGATAGCCAGTAAAACTGTGCAGTCCTCCCATCAGTTCATCATGTTCTCTGTTCAAATAAATTTTCAGACATTTTTATGTTGATGTGGTGTGAAAGGACGTGTTTTTTTCCTTCATTCAATTTCACGTTTTTTTTTCAGTGTACCTGTATCTTAAAAATCATTCAAATATTTGAAGCCAATAATCACATATAGGACAAAGCCAAAATAAATTAAACGGCAACCCTTACACTACTTTACACATCACATCAAGGTGAAGTTGATGGATAGAGTTTACTCAGTTTTTTCAAAAATCTGTCAACTGGCTGGTCTGATGGACCAGCTGAAAACAATACCTGCTTCACCATAGTGGACAAGAATAGTGCTTTTCACACTGCACTTTGCCCCAGGCTAAGGGTGCTGTTTGCCCCGGGCTAAGGGCGCACTCACACTTGGCCCAGTTGCTTTGTACGATTGTCCCTCCACCCCAGTCCCCCGCTGGCCTGCACTCACATTGCTCCAGCTGAAACCGGGCCTGAGCACAGTTACCTCTTACATCATCACATCTTAGCACAGTCACAGCACAATGGAGAACAACACAAAGAACATGACTTTACTGACCTTATGTGGCTTATTTTGTCGTTTTGGTCACAGATGTAGGCCTGGGGCGTTAAGTGTGTGTGTGTGGGGGCGGGGGGGTTCCTGCCTACTTCCAACACCTCATCAACTACACACTTGTAAATCTTTCTGACTGTATCTATATGGTTGTGACACTATTGAGCTGAAAAATCTATCAACAGATGGACAGACAGACATATAAACACCGGCAAAATACTCAAATCCCTTTTTGTGGTATTTCCAGCTACAAAAAGTGTCTCCAGGGCACCGATACTTACTCCACACGGCCTGGTATAGAGTCACGTAGTGAATGAAAAAGATCACACCAAACACAGATTTTTTGATTAACCTCAAATGAGGGAGATAATGATGAGCATGGTCTACCTAGGTAATGTTGCAAGGAATGTGACACTACCATTCTACACTGTGGCTTAAATTAAACTTAAAGCTACTACAGGGAACTTTCTAAGTGCTATATCGTAGGCAACTAGACTTGTTTCAGTTTCTTGAAGACATTTCACCTCTCATCCAAGAGGCTTCTTCAGTTCTGATGTGAAATGTTTTCAAGAAACTGAAACAAGTCCAGTTGCCTACGATATAGTACTTAGAATTACCATGATATGGATGACTGAGAACCTTCATCAACATACAGGGAACTTTCTTTCTTTTAAAAAAAAAAAAAAAAAAGAATCCAGGTTAAAAGCCTTTATTCAGATGGATATTTCATACATAAGTTCTTAAAACCATTGATAATGTTTGTTAAAAACAAGCTTAGTAGCAACCCACACACAGCAGCACAAACAGCCTTCTCCAGGGTGTAAACACACGTTTGTGCCGCTACTCATGAGTTGCTACTAAGAAGAGTGCCTTGGGTTTTCTGTTTTGTGAACTTTACTCTTTACCAAAGAGCACCTTCATCACATTTTGTTTGAATTATCTGAGCACTCTAAACTTTTTGTCTCTCTCTTATTTTGTGTTGATTCTGGCAGACCCTTTAGAGACTCAGCACTTAAGCGGATTAGTCAGAATCTGACTGATGACAGGCACTAAGAATATCTATAATAATTACACTAAATAGCAATCTTCTTGCTAAGACTGTTTAAAAGCCAGTTGAAAGTGCTTTATAGAAGGCCTACGCTTAAAAAGGAATTTACTGACTGATGTCTTGGTCGATATGGGGAAAGTTTGTATGAGTTTAATATTTGTCTGATTTCCGCGAAATATTAACACAGTTCGGGGACGCTATTGAGAAACAACACACACACACACACACACACACACACAGAGAGAGAGAGAGAGAGAGAGAGAGACACACACACACACCGACTGAATTTAACAAGAATAGTTAGCCTACCATTAGTAGCTGTAGCAGTAGTCTAGTAGTATTGGCTTTCTCGACGGGTATCTGCCAAATGAGTACCGCTTGGGCCCGTAAGTCTTCACTCTTCACAGTCAGCACGACTTGTAACTTAGCGACCAGACAAATAACTATGTATAACTAAATATTGACTAATTGGCTCAGATTATCATTTAACGAAGTGGCTCGCTCAGGTCTCTGATGCGAATAGATTCCATGGCAACCGAACGTCTGTCAAAGTGTTCCCCAGCTACCGTGATAGACAAAAGTTCCTGGTCCTACGACACTAAAATAAAAAATGTGAAATTTAACACCTTTCAATGTTACATTTTATCGAAAAAAAATCTATTTAAGGACATATGTAAAAGATGATGACACAACTGCAAGTCTGTTCAGCCAGTGAAGCAGAGAGAGCAGACAGCAGTATTTTATAGCCATTTCATACAGAGGGACATATAGACACTGTCGAAGTACAAGCATCATAATGCAGTGAGCAGGTAAAGAAAACATTTGCACCCATCAGGTCCAGTGTCACCCCCATCACCTAATGAACTTACTAAACTGGTCGTCTGATATTGCTTCAATATTTCTACAGAAATTTAGTAAGTGGGCTTTTGTGGGTTTGTTGGCAATTTATCAAATGGCTGGCGTCAAAATTTAGATAAATTAATAAACAGGCATAATTAGAGAAATAGAGATTGTGGTGCATGCCTGCCATTTATTAGTTATTTTATTTGAGCCGGAAGGGGTGGGATGGGGGAGTGAGGCGTGCCAGCCGGTATGGATCGCGTACTGACAAGGCGGAGTTTTAAGGAACCACCGCAGGAGTTTCCTGTCTGCGCGCAGCCGTATGAGAAAGGAAGCACGCTCAAGCGGTTTATGTAGAGGATCCTCTGAAGGAAGGAGGAAGACAGGATCTCAGCAGGTACCTTGTAATTATTGCTTTTCTTTTTAACCAATGGTATGTGTAGACTATGTGGCTGTGCTACTGCCTTCTTCTTGCCTTCTTCGAACCTGTTGTAGGCTACGCCAAAGTAACATATCGGCAGGTATAAAGACTGAATTTTTTAAAAGAATATTAATGTGCAAATTGTATTACCTTAACGTGTATGGTTAGTGTAAACTGTCTTAACGTGCTAAACTCTAAAGACCGAGGTTTCTCCGCACTTACAGTGATCCACATTTGTTTGTGACATTCACATCATGTGCAGCAAAATAGAAGGTTACTTATGAAGTGGACCAAGTAAAATAGGCAACTGACTCATTCAGATAAGCCTAAAACTTTGATCTGTTCTGTGTAAAGTAAAATAATGATGATAATAATAATAATAATAATAATAATAATAATAATAATAATAATAATCACACAGAAAAAAACAAAACAACGAAAGGTCTAGACTGTGCTCACCGTGTACTTTTCACAAACTTCCTGGAGTTCGAGACTGGACTAGGTATGAAATAGGCTAAATATTCTACCGAAATAGTTATAGTTATTTTTTGTAGCTATTAGTTTGTCGATGCGAACGATGAGTGAGTGGGTGTTATTTCACACAGAGAGCGTTAAACGGGCGCCGTAGTTTGGACTACCTTTTGGATGTGACGCACTAGTCGGACTGCCTACGTGCACTCGGCTGCATCCCTGAAGCGGATGATGTCAAGACTTTCAACATCATCATTTCTTCGTTTTACGAAACACTGAGTTATAGGCTACACATGTACGCACATCATCTAGAATATCTCTGCATGGACACTGCTTTGATTAGTGACTGATTATCAAAGCATATGGGATGGTAGCTACATACAGTGTGATTACGGTTTTTCAATGGTAGCTATGTGTTTGTTTAGCTGCCCTCTTGGAATGAAGGCCTATTCGCCTTGTTAGGCAATAAGGCTGTAGGCTGAATGTCAGGCGACTAAGTGTAGGGCAGATGAATAAAGAACAAAAAATATTAATGTGTAAATTGTATTGGAAGTGCTTAGGCTACGGTTATTGTAGGCAAAGCTGTTATGACATTTTGTAACTGTTGATGTAAAGACCCGTGCCTCGGTCCTCACCTAGGCCGCCGGTGTGTGTTCGCACGCACCGTGATAGACATGTCTGATGCATAGCCTATACATCATAGCAAAAATAGCCTCGTGAAGTAGGTGGGGTCGGATTTAGAGAAATACCTCATGGGGTGGCAAGGAGACTCTAAGGTTGGCATGAATATGCTGATTTGATAAGAAACACATGACCCCAAAATTAAGTATTTTAACTAAAAAATATAACATTAGAATATACATATCTAAATATGGCATTATAAATTGATAAGTTGCTTTATTTCGAGATCTTCAGGCATTTTTCAAATACATGTCTTTTTTCATTGTAGCACGAACAGTTTTTAAAAAATAAATAAATGACATATGCCTACTACTTAACCTAAATTGTGCCCATTACAGCTTATTAAATTATATACCACATATACTAAATTATATATGCATTTTGCATATCTTTTACACTCTGCAAAGCCACACATTTAGTGTTGATTTTTTCAAGTTTGGCGAAGTTGATGATGTTGGAAATAAGTTCAGACAAGTTGTGTATAATGTGTAATAATGTGTAATGTGTCCACTATGTAACAAACTACGCCATCACAAGCTGTTACTAGCAAATTTCTGGAACCCATTGACAAAGATGCTCCATTGGTATCAAACAAAGAAAACAACCTTGAAGCCAAAGCAGTACAATTATGTATTAATTGTTATAAATGAAATACTGAATGTTTTGTAATATATTTGAATTTTTAAATTTTTTTTAACACTTTCAAAGAAAGAAATGCATGGAAATTATATAAATCCATCTTGGGGATATATACAATCAATATTTTTATAGAAATGTTTTGCCTCAAAGCTATATATATATATATATATATATATATAAACTCCCACATGTGAACGATCTTAATACTGCTTTGTATTTGTTTGAAAGAAAGTGAAAGCTTGTGGAGATGTTAATTTTTGAAAATGAAAAATTCTTCATACTGGTAAAAAATGATTTATTGTTAAAGGGACATGGGTCAGGATCAAGAAATAAGACTCAATAGTGACACGACGGCCGTTGCGGCCGTTAGGGTAACTGCAGCCATCAGCCAAGCTGGCGCGGAAGCACGCATGAACTCTTCACAGCAGTGCAGCTGATGCCTTATTCCCTACACACATGAAGCAGCCGGGAAGCCAGCTCATTCTGTGTAGCAACACACAAGCGCGGCGATTTACCGTTATAGTTGATGCAGTCTGAAAGGCACAGGTGAAGGCAAAGACGGCATATTGAGGGACAAAAATATCGTCTCTGATACGGGATTGCTGTGTGTAAGCGGCTAATCTTACTACACAGACACAAACAAACTGTTAGCCCGTGGCTACATCCAGCTGCCAACGTCACCTCCCGGATAACAGGTTGGACTTTCGGTCCCATATATAAAGGGACATATTTCTAACTATTCGGTTTCAGACTAAAGGACCATGGAAAATGCGCAGTCTGTAACTATTCAGTGTTACACAGCGTTGGACTAAGTTACATGGTTGCAGCTAACTCTACTTTGCACGTGAGGTCACTCCGAGTCCTCAGTGATCTCATGATTTTCAAATCAAGCTCTAAACATGACCTGTAATGTTTTCTTACCTGGTTACTAGGAAATGAGCCATGTCAGCATCTGTTTTCAGTCCCAATTCAAGTTGAAGCAGCCTCCATGAGTCGAATGCGTATCCGATGTTTATTCGGGTGCCAGCCCGCCTTTGGTCATAATTTAGTTTCGACTCACGACACGCCGCTGATAAAACCTTCGTTTTCTTCTTAGTATGACTTTTTAGTGCACTTTCTGTGGTGGTGGGTCGTTTGCTGGCCGTAGCAGAATCCATTACTACCCGAACACTAGTTTGGGTCCACCGCACTTGTCTTCATCCCGTATCCAAGTCGAAAGCTGCCGAGGACGCGCATTCAGCATTATCTGACATCACGTCCGCAGGACTGCGCAGGAAATTCGAACCACGAATTGCAGTACATTATGCAGCACACAACCTGTTCAAGGCAATGGAGAGATACGTGGGTGGGCTCATTCTTTTTGGTTTTGAACGCTTCATCACCCATTGGCATTAAAAAACTTAAAATGCATGTTTATTTTTTCACAAATCCTGCCCCATGTCCCTTTAATTTGATGACTGTAAACATTCTGCAACAACTATTTGAATGAATACATGTTGCATATTACCTTCAGGGTTTTTTTGAATGTTGAGGACAAATTTCAACCCAATCCAGTGAAAAATAAGCAATTGGTGAGGCTTAGAATACACATACAATCACAAAAATTAAGTTAAGCTCCAAGGGACAAACTTAAAAAAAATCATAACGAACAAAGTATTTGGATTGCAGCTATAGGATTTTGCAAGGTCCATGAATTTAATAGAGGTTATAAAGGTTGTACATACATTTTTTGAGGAAATCCACAACATGAACTGAGAAGAGTTCTGAATTCTGGGTGAGTTGGCATGGACCCCATGCATTGTGCTGTGCAGATGTCTACTGAAGATGGCAAACTAAACAGCTAGCTCCGGCTTGTCCTGTCTCATAATAGTGCTTTGTACCTCAACATGACTCTAAAAGCCACCCATAGTTTCAACTGGGAGACGTATGCCAGCGGCAAATTTGCTAGTCTAATAAGTAAATAAAATACATTCACAAAATGTCAAGAAAGGAAATATATATATATATATATATATATTTTAAATAACTTGTTTGTCCTTTCCGAACATAATCTTGGTCAGATCCACTATAAATAATCTCTGTACTGTATACTGTCATCAAACTGACCTCCATTGTTCTTGGAGGCTGTGACCGTTCCCAGTCTGGTGTCCAACAGTGTTCACTTAAAGGCTTCTGAGCTGGGTTGAGTTGAGCCCTATTGCCTGCGGTGACTGCCCCATGATGTGAAGTTGTGTGTGTGTATATATATATATATATATATATATATATATATATATATATATATATATAGTACTGTACAAAAGTTTTAGGCAGGTGTGAAAAAATGCTCTAAACTAAGAATGCTTTCAAAAGTGGAAGTTTTCATAGTTTATTTTCGTCAATTAACAAAATGCATTGAATGAAAGTGAATGAACTTAATCAAATCAATATTTGGTGTGACCACCCTTTGCCTTCAAAACAGCATCAATTCTTCTAGGTACACTTGCACACAGTTTTTGAAGGAACTCGGCTGGTAGTTTGTTCCAAACTGATGGTATGCATGATGGATAAGTAGCTGCCTGTATTTCTCAGCAT
The DNA here is from genome assembly GCF_965226575.1 of Pagrus pagrus. Classification (NCBI taxonomy): domain Eukaryota; kingdom Metazoa; phylum Chordata; class Actinopteri; order Spariformes; family Sparidae; genus Pagrus; species Pagrus pagrus. Next base: position 26,744,775 of record NC_140208.1, read on the forward strand.
TGAGGACACCATTAATCCTGACCAAATCTCCAACTCCATTTGCAGAAACGCAGCCTCAAACTTGCAGGGAACCTCCACTGTGCTTCACTGTTGCCTGCAGACACTCATTATTGTACCACTCGCCAGCCCTTCTGCGAACAAACTGCCTTCTGCTACATCCTAATATTTAAAATTTTGACTCATCAGTCCAGAGCACCTGCTGCCATTTTTCTGCACCCCAGTTCCTATGTTTTTGTGCATAGTTGAGTTGCTTGGCCTTGTTCCCATGTCAGAGGTATGGCTTTTTGGCTAGATGGGTGTACCTGGGTCCCACTGGTTTATGCCAGTTCTGAGCTGATGGCACTGCTGGAAATCTTCTAAGTTCAAAGGGAAATAAGCTTGATGTGTTTTTCATCCGCTGCACTAAGTTTCCTTGGCCGACCACTGCGTCTACGGTCCTCAACGTTGCCCGTTTCTTTGTGCTTCTTCAAAAGAGCTTGAACAGCACATCTTGAAACCCCAGTCTGCTTTGAAATCTTTGTCTGGGAGAAACCTTGCTGATGCAGTCTAACTACCTTGTGTCTTGTTGCTGTGCTCAGTCTTGCCATGGTGTATGACCTGTGACATGAAACTGTCTTCCACAACCTCACCTTGGTAGCAGAGTTTGGCTGTTCCTCACCCAGTTTTAAGCCTCCTACACAGCTGTTTCTGTTTCAGTTGATAACTGTGTTTCAACCTACATGTGAAATTGATGATCATTAGCACCTGTTCAGTATAATTGGTTGATCATACACCTGACTAGAATCCTACAAAGTCCCTGACTTTGTGCAAGTGTACCTATAAGAATTGATGCTGGTTTGAAGGCAAAGGGTAGTAACTCCAAATATTGATTTTATTTAGATTTTTATTTTGTTCACTCACTTTTGTAAATTGATAAAAATAAACAATTATTATTTATATTTTTGCGCATTCTTAGTTTACAGCATTTTTTCACACCTGCCAAAAACCTTTGCACAGTACTGTATATATAGCATAAAGACATGTTGATGAAGGTTCTCAGTCATCCAGGTCATGGTAATACATAGTGCTATATCGTAGGCAGCTGGACAGTTTCTTAAAGACATTTCACCTCTCATCCACCTCTCAGGCTTCTTTAGTTCTAACTAACTGGAGGGGAGATGCAGGTTTGAAACCCTGTGTGTGTGTGTCCTTAAAGAATCGTTAAGGTCACATGTGAACTCTGAGTACAGAGTTGTTAGGGCCACCCAACCGGCCTCCATGTGGGTCGTTTGGGCTAGGTGAGTCCAGGTGTGAATAGTTGTTAAGCTGTCTGGGAAGGGAACTCAGTACTGCATTGTAGGTGTTGGAGCTATTCATTGTTTGTAATATAATTTCAACAATATTAGTAGCATTGTTTTTGTGATTTTGAATATTTGATTAGGCTTTTGTTTTGAAGGCACTGGCACAGGTGAATCTATGGCTGTGTCCAAATTCAGGGGCCTAGCCTTCGCGGTCCACGAGGGCCGGGTCCACGAGGGCCGGGTCCTTCGGACCGGTCTTTGATAGCCTCATCCACCGTTGTTAAATGGGACGGTCTAGCCTTCGGAGTATTTCCTGGTTGCCTCACCAGATGTTCCCGCCCCTTACCCTTACGTCACGATTGTGAATGAAGAGATGCATTAAAGTCTGTTTTGGTTCAAATCTATCAAACGCGTACATTTATTTGTGTGTGTATAAAAATTAACAACAAAATGTGTCAAATCTAAATTGAATCATCAACATTACAAAATAAACATTAAGCCATTGGTGAGCGTCACGTATTTTAACTTAAAGTTGAAATTTGGAGGTTTTGAAGTTTAACATATCTGGCGTTGGATGTTACATGACTAAAAACCGAGTATAAACCCATTACTTAAATTTAAATGTCATGTCTTCGCCACTTGATGTCGCCATTTTCTCTTGCCTCCTCTTCTGTTTTGGGACTGAACAGCGGTGCGCAAAGGATCTTGGGATATAGCGGGCCGCGAAGGATAGTTGCGATGCGTCCTCCAAACAGAGGGAAGGCTAGGCTGCATTTGTGGGCTGCATTTGAAGCAGCCCTCGAATTTGGACAGCCTTCGCGCAGCATTGTGACGTAATTGGCCTTCAAATGCGCACTTCGTGGGCTGCAGCCCCTGAATTTGGACACAGCCCATATATATGACTAGGCAGGTGGTGGGAGGCAGGCACTGGGAAGGGTTTATGGTTTTTTACCAGGGTGACAGGGCAAGAGATACGCAGACGCCATTGTCAGTTGTTTGCCACTCAAATGGAAAATAAACTGCAAAACCATACCCAAATGACTTTGATTTTGTTGATAATGTTTTTTATTTGGACGAAGGGCATTATTATTTAGAACAAATCCGCCACTACAGTAGGTGCGTGATAAGTAATGTCTTAAGCCACCTCCTCTGTTCAAAGATAGTTTGGTTTATTTTGACGTAGATGAATTCTTTTACGTCTCTTTCAAACCATCTGTCCTCTCTGGCCAAGATGTGAACATTGTTGTTCGCAATACTTTTTCTCCTCCAAATTTAAGTGGACAGCAGAGTCTTGACCTGAGGAGTTGGCTCTCCTGTGTTGTGCCATTTGCTTATGGAGGGGCTGTTTCCCAATGTACAAATCTGTGCAATCCTGGCTGTATTGAACAGCATAAACTACATTACTCTGCGTATGCCTCGGTGTTTTGTCCATAGGGTGGACAAGTTTCTGCCTCAGTCTGTTGCTGGGTTTGAAGTGAACCGGAAGTTTCTCAGATATTCCCTTGATATAAGGAATGAAGATGTTGTTCCGTTTTTCCATCAATTCCTCTCTGTCTGCTCTGGATCTTTTGGAGGTTTTGACAAAGGTCTAGTTAGGGTAGCCAGGTTTAAGAGCTCCCCTGATGTGCTTCTGTTCCTTCTCCTGTGCAAGAGTAACCCTGTTGAAAGGTTATTGAAAAGCATAAGTCAGGGGATGGATACAAAAACATTTCCAAGTCACTAAACTCCCACCTGAGTTCAGCTAAATCCATCATTAAGAAATGATGCTGAGATGGGAGAGAATCTACATACAACAACTGTTGCAGACACCAAACACTGCAACATCAGCACAAACACATCACCCCCACTGTGAAGCATGGTGGTGGGAGCATCATGCTGTGGGTGTTGCTTCTCAACAGCAGGCCCTTGAAGGCTTGTTAAGGTAGAGGGTACAATGAATGCAGCAAAATATTGGGAAATCCTGGAAGGCAACCTCCTTAATCTGCAAGAGAACAATGACTTGGGAGAAGATTTATTCCAGCAAGACAATGACCCAAAGCATACGGCGAAAGCTACACAGAAATGGTTTAAAGACAACAAGGTGGATTTTCTGGAGTAGCCGAGTCAAAGCCCAGACCTCAATCCAATAGAGAGTTTGTAGCTGGACTTGAAAAGGGCTGTTCACTGTTCAGCTTGAGCAGTTTTTGCAAAGTAGAAAGGAGTTAAATTACAGTGTCCAGATGTGCAAACCTGATTGAGACCTATCCACACAGATTTCGCGCTGTGATTGCGGCCAAAGTTGCATCTACTAAATACTGACTTGAAGGGGTGAATACTTATACAATCACTTATTTTTTATTATATATTTTTAATTAATTGACATTACTTTGTAGAAGGGAAAATATAATAGAGGAGGGAAAAAAATTTATTACTCCCAAAAAGCTCTTAAATAACACATGCAAGAAACAAGGTCAATTTTACAACATAGAAATAACGCTTTGAACAACAGATTCTAGAAGAATCATAAATGCAGAATGTATAAATGCAATGAATGAGAGACAAATAAAGATTATAGTTATGTCAACAATTAATCATCCCCAGCAGATACCATGTTCCCACCTTATTGCAATGAACACAACACATGCTGAAACAAATAAGAAAAAAAATGTGGGTGGAGCTGGATGACCAATAACTAATGCACTGTCCTGCACTAATGAAAGTATTAACTACACACACATATGATTTGACTCCTGGTTTTAAACTCTAATAAGCAATAAGTGCTCTAGGATAGCACTATAATTTAAAATAATTCCTAAATGTAATATGAAGATGACTTTATGACTTCACAACAAATCTGTGTCTTTTACAACTGTGTTTATAGCCACTGCCAACAACACAGCTGTCAGAGAGCATCATGGGAGGAGCAGTGGTGGATGATGGGCCTTCTGGTATGAAGGCACCAGATGGTGGTTGGGGTTGGGCGGTGTTGGCTGGCTGCTTCGTCATCACTGGCTTTTCCTATGCCTTCCCCAAGGCTGTCAGCGTCTTCTTCAAGGAACTGATTCGTGAGTTTCATGTTGGCTACAGTGACACTGCCTGGATCTCATCAATTCTGCTTGCCATGCTTTATGGCACAGGTAGGCAAGGATAACATACATGTCTGATAGTGATTAACTGGTTATCTACATCAAAATGCTAAATACCATACTACACATGTGTATACTGTATACTTATTAATTATGTTTTGCCTAGGCCCTCTGTGCAGTGTATTGGTAAACAGGTTTGGCTGCCGACCGGTGATGATGGTTGGAGGGCTCTTTGCCTCGCTTGGAATGATTTTGGCCTCCTTTGCCACCAGCATTACACACATCTACCTTTGCACTGGAGTTATCACAGGTAAAGTCACAACATACATTCACAGATAGGAAAAACACAAACATGTAACAAGGAAACAGAAATTTACATGCATCCATATATTCTTTTGAGTCCAGTGGCAGCTGGTCAAAATAATCACACCAGTCTATTTAAATAAATGACATTAAAAATACTCTGCTTGGAATAGTACTATTTGTCTGATATGTTTTTTCCATAAAAAAGTATAATTGCCACATTAAAATTACCCTCATTAAATATTCAAGAAGTTTTGCGAATATTTTTTAAATTTGCAAATTCCCAGAACCCTGCTTGTCAAACCATCAGTCCAAAACCTAAAGACTCTTCATTTACTATCATAGATGACAAGAAGAACAGCAGCAAAAAATTTGAGCTTGAAAAATGACTAAAATGACTTCAAACAAAATCAGCACTCATGATTTCTTCAATGATGTGCTTTCTCAAAACTGAGAGCATTCAGTCAAGGAGTTCATTCTCTACTGTAACACAGCAGCACTCTGCAGATGTTTGCAAAATCCACCCGTCCTCTGAAAACAGGATTTTCTGAGCGTACACTTTCATCATGGCCACGCAAGGCTAGCTCAAACGCACCAGAACTTTACAGGTGTAAAGTTTACAGGTGTAAAGTTCTGTGCAGTGGCGCCCCATCAATAGGGGGCGCTAAGGCGCCGCCCCACCTGTGTCACATGAAGAAGAATCATATAGACCTTCATTGAATACAGTTAGTGAGTAGCACGTATAATCTACAATAAAAACATAGATTCAAAATGTTCTACGTTGTGTAAAGTTGCTGAGAGGTGACATATTTCTAGCTATTCCCTATTTGTTATGCGCACTTCACTCGCTGTAATACAAGAGGTCGGAGCTTGCTAGGCGCTGACTTTCACAGCTGGGCGCTGACAGCGTGAGAAGGAGTTGACATAGGAGCAGATGGCGTAGAAGTTTGTCGAGAGTTGGAGGAGCCTTGTATTTTCGAGTGAGTTGTGGAGAGTAGATCGAAATGGAGTATGAAAGTTCAGTTAAGTCGCTGAAAACAACGCCATTTTAGAGGAGAACACAGCAGGAAAAGCTTGGAGTGAAAAAGCTCGGACATGACCAGACATTGTAATAAAACAGCAAGCGCAAGACAGAGGAAGACAGACACCCCGTCTTTTTCATGAGGCTGGTTTGCTAAGAAGTCGTGGCATGCAGTGAGCACTTTAATTTGCTTTTCCTGCCTCAGTTTTCAAACAGTGGGAACCGAACCATCATGACCGATTTAAAGCAGAAAAAGTGAAAAGGCATGAACAAGCTAAGAGCCATGTGGAAAAGGTTATGTGTCTTGGCATGTTTGGCAGAGTAAATATTGCCACTCAGCTTGATGATGGCTACAGGATGGTGAACCGAAGACAATGAGCAGGTTGACAAAAGCAGGCACATCATATCTAAAACAATAGATTGTGTAAAGTTCTGTGGTGCGTTTAAGCTAGCCCTGCCCATGATGAAAGTGTACGCTCAGAAAATGTGGGTGTTTTCAGAGGACGGGTGGATTTTGTAGCATCACTACATGCAGAAGTACAAAAACATCTGCAGAGTGCTGCTGTGTTTAAAGGAACATATAAGTGAGAAGACAGTAAAGAATGAACTCCTTGACTGCATGCTCTCAGACACAAGACACACACAGGGGATGTGAAGGAGCTGAAGGGGGGGGGGGCATGGAAGGCACCATGACTCAAATTCATTTGGGTCATCCTTTGCAGAGGAGCAATAGAAAACATCATGATTGGAAACATCACAAACTGGCATGGTTTGTGCACAGCCCAGGACAGGAAGGCTCTACAGCGGGTGATTAAAGCTGCCTAGAACATTATTGGCAATCTGCCAGAGCCCAAAGGATGCTAAAAGACAACACACACTCTAGTCACAGTCTGTCACCAGACTATAGAGCAGCCTCATTCCTCAGGCTGTGAGAATCCTCAATTCATCCTCCACACTACAAAATATAATAGTTGTTTTGTTGTGATGTAGCTTAAAAGGACTCTAATTCAATTTGATTTTGCAATCCTGGCATTATTAAATGATAAATAAATGTAACCCTCTAACCTTGTAACTTTATTAACCTCATTTACAAGCTTCAGTCCATTATAAATCCATCATAAGATTAACGCAACTTGAATGAAAATAAGTCACTTAATTAAGATACAATTTAAACAAAATGTACCCTTAAAACACATTAAAGGATAAGTACCGTTTTTTACAACCTGGACCTTATTTCTGGCAAAAGATATGGTCATTTACTCACCCAGATAACTTTGGTGTCATTCGGCGTCGTTCGGACGAAATTAGATCCAGTGTAGCGGCGATATATCCATATAATGGGAGAGACGGGGCAGCCACACACAGCCTCTATATAACGCATTATCTGCCACGAAACTAGTTAATTTCATCAATATTTTGTTACGATATGCTAGCGCTATTAGCCTCTGAGTCCGGGCTCGTCCGTTATCAACATCCGGGGTCAAACTAGCAGTAGCAGCTACAGGTAAACAAGGCGCGCTGTCGCGGGTGCGCGCGCAGCTCAGAGACGACATCTTCCAGGTCAGAGGTAGTAGATCAGCCTACAGACCCCGGATGTTGACAATAGACGAGCCCGGACTCAGAGGCTAATAGCGCTAGCATATCGTAACAAAATATTGATGAAATGAACTAGTTTCGTGGTAGATAATGCGTTATATAGAGGCTGTGTGTCGATGCCCCGTTACTCCCATTATATGGATATATCGCCGCTACACTGGATCTAATTTCGTCCGAACGACGCCGAATGACACCAAAGTTATCTGGGTGAGTAAATGACCATATCTTTTGCCAGAAATAAGGTCCAGGTTGTAAAAAACGGTACTTATCCTTTAAATAGCTAAACAACAACACACCAAAGCAACAGTGCCCCAATCACCCAGATTAATGGCCTGTGAAACAGAGAGGGGAGAGGTGGAGTGGTCTGCCCATTCACCACTATGCTGACAGCACAAAAGATATTTAGATATTACAATTTGGGGACCAACAGCAAATGCGCACATTTTGGCACATCAGCCCATTCTCTGAAGTGAGTTATTTTATTTTGCCTAGGCAATTCTTCATTAAAGGACATAGATGACATAGATATCTCAGGTTTTAGTTTGCTTTACCATGCATCTCCCTTAGACTACAGTAGAACAGGCACCAAACTGGCACAATACAAAATTCAATGATCAAATCAAATCAAATAAATGTTATTTATGTAGACCAAAATCACAATCACATTGCTCAGTGGGCTTTACAATCTGTACAGAGAACAACATACTCTGTCCTGAGACCCTCAATTCCAGTGAGGAAAAACTGGCCATATTGGAAAGAAAAAAAAACTTTTAACAGGGGGAAAAATATGGAAGAACCTCAGGAAGAGCCACAGAGGAGGGATCCCTCTCTCAGGATGGACAGACATGCAATAGATGTTGTGTGTACAGAACAGAAAAACGATTGTCTGACACAAGTTAATTATATAAAATATACAATGTACAAGATAAATTAATTGCCATTCTTTAAACAAGGGTTTGAAAAACAACATAATGATTGAATCCTTGAGTCCTGCTACATCTATTTTAGAAAATGGAGTGTTGAGGATAAGTGCAGTTCACTAATTTAAAAAAAACTCATACCATTGAGAAATTTGTTATTTATGATTGAATAATAATATTTTTTGTTGGTAATGTATTAGTGACCCCCACAGATGTATGATTTTACTGCTTTCATGAGAGATCAGACCCTACCTTGGCTCAAACCTAAATCAGAACCGAGCATGTATTACTAAATTTTTGCAACATGTCTCATTTTCCCTTTAAGACTCTAAGTAAGTCAACTACTCTCCAAAGATGACAATACATTTTCCTTGGATATTCTTGCACTCTGTGTGTGTGTGTGTGTGTGTGTGTGTGTGTGTGTGTGTGTAAGTTAATTTTTTCTGTTGCATTGCCTGTCTCCTCAGGTCTGGGTCTGGCGTTGAACTTTCAGCCATCTCTGATTATGCTGAATCGCTACTTCAGTCAGAAACGTCCTCTAGCCAACGGCTTGGCTGCAGCAGGCAGCCCTGTGGCACTGTGCTGTCTCTCTCCACTGGGACAGATTCTCCAGTACCAGTATGGTTGGAGGGGGGGATTCCTCATACTGGGAGGGATGCTACTCAACTGCTGTGCCTGTGGTGCCCTCATGAGGCCCTTGTTGATCTCTAAGAAGGCCCAGGAGCTTGATGAGAGCACTCTTCCAGCTGCAACAGAGAAGCCAAAGAAGAAACTGTTGGATTTCAGTGTATTCAAGGACAGAGGTTTTGTCATCTATACCACTGCAGCATCTATTATGGTGTTGGGCTTGTTTGTGCCCCCTGTTTTTGTGGTCAGCTATGCTAAAGGCCTAGGCTATGAGGACACCAAGTCAGCATTGCTGCTCACCATCTTGGGATTTGTCGATATGTTTGCTCGGCCGTTGTCAGGACTCATAGCAGGAATGAAGTGTGTACGGCCCAGAAGTGTCTACCTATTCAGCTTTGCTATTATCTTCAATGGGTGCACTGACATCATAGGATCACAGGTAACAATGCAGCAATGCGTTCTTTATTATAAAGAGAATGGAGAGGAAAATGCAGTTACTTTACAAACTTACTGGAAGCCATGTCTGTTGCCATCATACAGGTCTAACAAAATAAATAACAAATAACATAACAAAAAAAACTGAGAAAAATGGAATTTAACAATGAAGAGATTCTGTCACTAATGTATATAGCATTCAGGCTGCTAGAAAGAAAGTGATATAGATGTAGATCAGTTCATTAATAGTTAAAGTTAATACTGAAGAATAGACAAATTACTGTGTCTATAGCTCCAGTCTTAACTGATTAACGAGACCTGTCTCATCACCTGCACCTGCGCCATGTTCAGAAATCTCCTGTTTATTTCCTTGCAGGCGAATGACTATTCAGGTTTGGTGGTCTTCTGTATCTTCTTTGGTATGTCCTATGGCATGGTGGGAGCACTGCAATTCGAGGTCCTCATGGCCATCGTAGGGACAGAGAAGTTCTCCAGCGCCATAGGCCTAGTGCTGCTGATGGAAGCTATTGCTGTACTAGTGGGACCTCCTGGAGCAGGTCAGAGCACGGAAGGAATGAATGTGAATGTGTCTCTCCTCACGTTCAGTTCTCTGGCACATTTGTTTATTTGAGACTGTGTAACACCTATGGTTCATTATTTTCAGTTTTTGCCAATTTTGAACAAAATTAAGCCTTTGTTTTAAAAGGACCTTTAAAGGGGGCAGCGTCTAAGATATGGCCAAAATTGTATTGTATAACATTATTAACCTAATGTGAAGAAGCAACAGTGTTGATATATATATATATTTATGTGTAAATATATATATATGTATAAAAACATTTTAAGCTTTAAGCTTTAAGTGGACTGAAAAGCACACTTATATAAGCAATATAAAACTCACCAAAAGTCAGGGTTTGTCTTCCTGAGTCACCTCTGGTCACCTCTGGAAATGAATCCTCAATTCAGACAGTAAGATGTTATTGGCTCAATTACGTTCACTAACTGATGAGATTATCATCATTGGATGTACAAATTCAAGATCACACCAAAAAGCATCATGAATTGCGGGATAGAGTGGACACTGCTTTAATAAAATCTTCTAATACTATGGATTGACCACTAAGTGCCATGTTAGTTTCCATACAGTTTTTGTGTGTACTTTCACTGCAGTAAACATAACTGCTGTCAGGACTCTTTGTCATGTATACTAAGTCCTGTTATGTAAACTAGATATTTCAGTGTCCCTCTTAGTAAAAAAAACAATAAAAAACAGTAAAAGGTTAAATAAAGGTGCTTGTGATGCAAATCATGTTTTTATATGATTTTCACTGATTTGTGAGTTCATATTTTATTTAAAGCACCAACAGGTTTAAAAGAAGTCTAAACAACTTTTTATTGTTTTTGAATAAAAACAAAAAGGCTCCAATCATTTTTGCCGTCAAAACAAGTTTACACTAGGCTTTTTAGCCATAAGTACTGATACAGAATTTTGTGGCTACTACTGTTTCTAGATCTTCTCAATTGCAGAATCTTGTACAGTGAAGGTGCTTTACTGCGATTATTCTTGTACTTTCCACCAGGTCGCCTACTGGATGCCACCCATCAGTACATGTACATCTTCCTGTTGGCAGGCTGTGAGGTCACACTGTCGGCTTTTGTCATCACTATGGGGAACTTCCTTTGCATTAGAAGGAAACAAGAAGTTCCAGATGCTAACATGGAGATGGCTGTGACTGCTTCAGAGATGGAGGGGCTGAACTATGGTGATGAAGGCCAGGAAGTTGACAAAAGCGAAAAAAAGCCAAGAGGAAAAGAGAATGGGATAGTTGATGCTGTGAAACCAGGGGAGGTGATGATGATAAAGGAGATGGGGAAAGAGGGCAGAGATGAAAACAAGATGTTATGAAGAATAAGAATAGCAATGAGGAAAGACAAACTGTGAGAAAGTGCAGGGGAACAAATGGAATGGAAAGACGGCAGATACCACCCTTTAAATGAAAATCACAATTTGATATAATGGATGCAAGGCAGAGATGTTCCATTATTAAGATCTGGAATTGGAATTGGTTAAATGCAACATAGTGATCAGATCCTGTTTTCTCCACTCAGGACTCAAGCTATTCTACTTTCTATTTCCCTAATGATTTTCAATAAGTTCATTAAAAAAAACACCTTCACTCGAGGTCCACTTACTGACTCTTATCTGGAACTTTCAACTGCTTCTCACAGCCACCAGATGGGAAGCACTCAGTTAATATCTAGTTCTTGGTTCAAAATTTTATATGTCATCAACTGCAAACGGGGTTGGGTTTCATGAGCCATGCTTAGGTCATGTGATGACAACTTAGTAAACTCAATTTGCTGATAAGGACTGTGAGGTGCTTTTGAAAAGCCAGTAAGTGGTCCTTAGATTATATGACAAAACCTACTTCTTTTTGTTTCACTCTTTTGCTTTATTCATTGCAAGTATTTATTGACATTGTATGTCAAACTAGGACAAGAACTCACACTCAAAGTAGAAAAGTAAAAATTAGCCATTTAATATTTGGGGCAGTCAACGTGCACCCTGACAGCTGAATTACCTATTGCAGCTGTTGACTCATTGATACATTTCAAATGGAAGTCTTTTTTTTTGTTGTTAATTGCTGTGTGCTATTTTCAAAGACCTCACCCAGTTGCTGTTTAATGCATTTGTCTGAAGGATACTGGAACAAACTTGGATTGTTTGTCACAGGGCAGTATACCAGTGTTACACTCAGTTGATGAATGTATGTCCTATGCTGTCTTTATTTTTCTGGTCTATGAACACTGGAAGCTGCTGTGTTAAATGTTGGTATGACACCAGATGCTCTGAACTAGGTGCTCTATTCCTTATTTATTACTCAACAGATCAACCAAGAAAGCAAGCACCTGCTTGAGTGAAGAAAATGTAGCACACAAGCATTGCACTTCTTCTGAGTAATGTCTTGCACAATGTAGGCATTCAATGCCTATTTTTCCAAAATAAATTACTTTTCTCTTGAGATAAATGGCCAGCATCCTTGTACCATTCAGCATGATGCTTACATTGACATGAAATGAAGCCTGTGAAAATAGGGTTAGATTTCCTCTCAACTCAGAATCATTTCAATAACTGTGAATGTAAGAGGATTCATTTTGAATGCATTTTGCATGCCCTTGACAATATTGCAGTCTTTGCAACATTGGTACGGGATCACTGAAATTCTCATACAAAGGGCAAAAGCTGTGAGAGGAAAGCATGTCATACAAAGCTTCTTTCACATTCAGTGTGCCCACATCAATGCTTTATATAAGAACTCCATGGCTTTGGGGGGGCAGACTGACTACACTTATGGTAGCACATCAATATTACAAGTAATTCACAGCTTGAGAATAATTCAAATAGGAAAAATTAGAATGTTCTGGAAACCTAAGAAACCTAGGAAAATAGGTCTAGATGATGCCTTTGCCCCCTCAAAGTGCACTTCTATTGTACAGTAGAAACACTAGAAAGAGAAAGGGCTCACTGATCAGTACACCAGAGGCTGGAGGTGAGCAGAGAGAAAAACAACTTATAGGAAAGATGCCAAAGCATGTTTTTGGTATATTCATGGGTTCAACTAGCACTTGAGCCTCTGTACCAGACTCTGAAGGCTCATCTCTAAAACATGCAAAGAAGTATTTTCTTTTTATTTAATACAAATGGGTGCAGAGTTACCGAAGAAAGTGGTGGTCATAATTAAAAACAGGAAAAACATTTGGTGGGAGGAGGGAATGAAAACTGCATCGCGCCCTCTAAACTAACAGATATATACACAGTAGGGAGATTCTGGTTCAGCTTGATACACCTTGCTGCAAAATAGCGAAATGAAATTTTATTGATCAGGTATGAATTAACAGACAGTGATAGTGCAAATGTAAGGTTATCAATGACAAAAGTTTCAGCAGAGGAAAGAGGAGCCTGTGTTGTTTCATCAGTCAGTCATCAGCGTCCTAGAAAAGACTGCTGGGATGCCATGTTTGCCATAGAGAAAGCACTGCCAATTCAAAATCTAGTGATGGTGGGATTGTAGAGATTGGAATTGCAGTGCAGAGGGTTGTGCAAATGTCTCCTGATAAAGTGGACAGAGAATGCTCCTGAGGTCCAACACCCTTAAATGTTTTGGGAGGTGGGGGATTTTGCCACTCTAGTAATAGTAATTAATAGTGGTGGTGGTTGTATTAGTATGTCAGATTGCGTCAGGGCTTGGTCCGCCAGGTTGCATTGTGGGGGCTCATCGAGGAGCTAGAAGATGGAGACCAGCAGATGGTACACCAGACACCATCTAGAGGAAAAACAGGACAGGAAGCAGGAGGGTTAAAGTAATGAAAAAGAAAACCAACAAAAACAACAACCCCACATCTGTTCTAAAACACTGGACTCAATAAGGTTTCCATGCATGCTTCCCTGTACAGTCATCGCTTCTGGACAAACACATATACTGTCTTTAAATTCATCTACTGTCTAAATGCAATTTCAGCAAGAGCAGAAACTCATGTTCACATCATGAGCTACATTATCAAAAAAACTGCACAATTTGAGGAAACAGCTGCATGTTTCTAAGAAGGAATGGCAGACTGGTGCTAATAATGGGACAGTGGGAGAATAACTTCTAATTATTTGATTGAAAAAGCAGTCCCATTGTGTAGCACTTACTATCATTTTTTTTACTTTGGCTGAATTTCAAATTCCCTCTGGACTGATTGCAGTGGATTCAGATCACCTTTGCGCAGGGTCGGGAGACTGACTCCTGATTAATGAGTGAAAACAGCTCGGGGGATTCCCCTCCAGGTGGGGGAGTAGCACCGAGGAGAAATTCATTCGCTTTCTGATTCTGTCCATGACACACTGCAGACCCAATCCCCATGATTGTCAGCCAGAAACTCTGGTTGGTTTGGGCCTCACTGAGATTTCTTTTCTGCCCCTGTTCATCCTATTTGTGGGAAATTGTGGTGATTATCCCCTGAAGAGGCATTCCCTGTAAATGTATTTTTTTGTTTATATTTTTTATGTGAGTTGGGGCTGGTTTATAAGCATTTTACTGCCTGTACTGCCACGACATGCTCTCAGAAGACTTACAGCATCAGGCTGGTAATTCGCATTCACAAGGAAAGGTCAAGGACTGCAATGATTTTGTGGCAGAGCTGTGAAGCAGCTGCAGGCACACATATACATATACATATACATATACATATACATGATGTGGTGAGTTAGCTTACAGCCAGTGATGAGATAACCACAGATACTGTAGCGCAGCAAAGATAACGGCGAAGATGATACAACAGAGGCTTCGACAAACTATAATCTTTCAGACTGGCAGATGCAGAAAGGCATTTGTTAGGCCAATCACAAATACATAGACATGGATAGAACACAAAGAGCATTAAAAGACAATTCCTACCACCTGTACATCCTAATACTGTACAGGGCAGCGTCTTTCAACTCACCCTCTGCACTCTACCATAAAAAAAAAAATGGTTTTCTCCAATGGGACTAGACGTGCATTTTCTGCAACCCTTTGTTGTACAAATACAAACAAAAAAATAAATGGATCTTGAACCTCAAACTAATGGTTTTGACCATAAATCCGAAATACACACAAAAAATACGCTAAAGTCCTAGTCTGTATGATGACAAGGCCGTGAGAAAAATAACTCAAAAGGACAGGTTTACATTTTTACCATCTACAAACAATACTGACATGTCACAGTTAAGGAATTATTGGTAGGGGTGTGAATCTCACTATTCAAATTTTGATACCTAGGTGTTTGACTGAAAACGATTCTCAATTCAAAATTGATTATTGATTGAATGAATAGAAAAGGGGGGACTATTTTCAGTCTTTTACTACAGTTTACTATGTGCTCAACCATTAATTGGGTTCCTTAATCTGCTGAAATACAATATGAAACAACTGGAAATTAAGATAAACAATCTGTAGCTCTTTTTCTGAAAAGGTAACAACAATTAAACTACTAAAAGTTAGTTGCTTCAATTGTTTTACTCATGGATATATTTATGTGTATCGAAGTTATGAAAAATGGTTTTGTTTTGTGGAATCGCTTCAGCTCAGTTGTGGAGCTATAACTCGATGGAGGGTCAAACTCAAAACTCACACAAATATAGTAGAAGCTGTTATTGAGCAAATATGTTTGTTTGGGGGCTATAAAAGGCACTGGATAATGAGTGAGTGTCCATTGTGGCCATTTGAAATAGTCATGGTTAACCGACACAAACTGACTGAGCAGGAGCACCACCTGTCTTTGACCCATATCCAGGCAGGGAGTGGGCAAATTGATGTTGCTAATGAACTCCAACTGTCTAAAGAGTGTCATTAGCAGACTGGTCTCTCGTCATTGGAACACTGGTTCAGTGCGTGAAAGGCCTCGTAGGGCAGTGCAATGCAGGGCAGGGCAGGGCAGATGAATAGTATCTGAGGACCTACGCCTTATGCCACCAAGATGCCACTGCAACACAACTCCAGAAACATCTGAGGGCTGTCAGAGGAACCAATGTCTGATCAGACCATCTGAAACAGGCTTCACCACTATGGATTGAACGCTAGACGTCTGTTGCATGTGACACCCTTGAATGCCAGGCACCATCGAGCACGTCTGCAGTGGGCCAGGTAACATGTTGGTTGGACCATCTAGCAGTGGTCATCAGTGATATTCATTGATGAGGCCAGGATCCCCCTGCATTGGAATGCCGACCAGCAACGCATTTGGAGCCGTAAGGGTGGGCGCTATGCAGTCATCAACATAGTCCCAAATCCTAGAGCTGGAGGAGGTAGAGCAACAGTAGTCCTTTTCACACATAGACTCCGCATTATCGGCGCAGCGAAGGCTCACCATTTCTGCACCTTCATTTGTTCACACTGAACCAAGCAGCTCCGGCGTAAAGTCGCACCAGTGTGTCAATTCATACAGCACGCCGGCGTCGCGTATCCAAAAGGTGTGATCTATGTACCCGCCAACTGTGATCTATGTACCCGCCAACTGTTTATAATCATATGGATGCTATTATAATGTGTTGTGATTGAGATCCTGACCCACCATACGTCATGGAAAGTGACAAAGTTACGTTTTTTGCTCTAAATGACATAACTACATAATCACCATCAGTAAACAGTGGACGCTGTCTGACTCTCTCACTCATAGGGAGGGATGCCGTTTTCTGGGGGAAAGTTCAATGAAGTCTCATTTGGGAGGGCTGACTGTCACTGTGATTTTTTTCAATAGGTCACCGGCATTCAACTGTGGGAGCTGTCTGGGTCTGTTGTTCGGGCAGAGATGCAGAGTTGAGGCTTTTCCACATATAACTGCGGTATTTTTTTCCTCATAAGTTGCCAAAGACACTACAACTACTATAACATTGTTTTGTGGGTTGAAGTGTGAGACATTTCTCTCTTTTTTTGATGGGTGAAGGATCTGTTTAGTTGTCAGACTGTGAACATCACCCCTGATCCACGCCTCCAGCTTTTCCATTCACAGGGATGCCGGCTCGCCTCCGCTGTGGCTCTGATACTACCTCCAGAGGCACATCAAAGCAGCAGCAAAACTGTCCCCCCTCTCTGCTTTCACACAGACAGCGATGTGGGGAATCGGCACGATTCCTGCACTGAAAGGGCAGTGTGAATGGGGTTATTGTGGGCTGGAATATCGATGGACAGGGAAACTGATCACTGTGTTTTTGTTTCTCCTCCCATTACTGGCTGAGAGATTCTTTTGTATAGTGACTACACTGTAGGTAAACAGGGGAAAAAATCTACAGTCCACATCCTGTGTAAAATGTATCTTAAAAGGCAACTGAAGCTAATAGCCCAATTTGCAGCCCCACTAACACTTTCGCATAGATTCACAAATTTCAAGGAAATAAAAATGAAAATTCTGGTGAAAAAGATGACTTATTGTTATTAATTTGATTACTGTAACCATTCAGCAATAACTTTTTAAATGGATACATATTGGCAAGTTTCCTAAAGGTCTTTTGGATGCTTAGGACAAATCTCAACCCAATCCAGTGAAAAATAAGCAATTGTTAAGGCTTAGAACAAACATACAAAGAACCTCAGTTTTGTTACGCCTCTGATCCTACAGCGGAGGTAGTAACAGAGCCTCAAAAGTGGCAAATCGACCTCTGTGTGCAAGGGTAAGCCGGCAGCGTGGGACAGGGGTGTGATGGTGTTCACAGTCTGACAACTAAACAGATCCTTCAATTGATATCACTCAAATTAAAATAGAAATGTCCCACAATTTAACCCACAAAGCAACATTACAAAACCAAACAACAGTAAAGTGGTTGCAGGTAGTGTATTTGGCAGCTTACATGAGGAAAAATAAATGCCAAATTTAAACTTTGGAAAGTCGCTGTTGCTGTTACTGTCTGTCCTATCGACTCTTTATCATACTTTTGCCTAAAAAACAGCATCTGTCCCCAGAAAATTATGTGACATGATTTTGGCCAAAAAAATACAATTTACACGTCTTTGTCACCTTCCACTATTGTGTTGTTGAAGTTATGGTCTTTGGCAACTTATATAGAAAATAAACTCATCAAATTTAACAACCCAGTCTGCCCTTCCTACTGAGCCTTCAATGAACCCCCCACCTGTACTTACTGATGGTGGTTACGTGATGTAATTTTGAGCTGGTATGGATCTCAATCACAACACAATATAAAGGCATCCAAATGATTATAAATAATTTGCTGAGACATTTTTCAATATACAGGCGGAAACTGGGTGAAAACAAGCTTAAACAAACCCCATACAGATCTCAACGTTATGATGTGCACCGTAACGCCTCTTTCGGTTCCGCAACGGTTCATGCTGCATGAAATGACATTCCGGAGCAGCATTAGGCCAGCGCTGCTTGGTTCAGAGTGAGCAGAAAAAGGCGGTGTACAGGCAAGCCTCACTCCTAAAACCTGTTAAAGACTAAACAAGATCACAAAAAGTATGGTGGTAAATCACCTTATAGTAGTTTATTTATCTAATAGTATTACTGTCTGGTAGCTGGTAGGGTATTTTTAAACAATGTTCAGAAACAGCAAGCAAAAAAAAAAATCTGAAAATAACATAAGAAGCAACACAAAAATGAAAGCAATTTGGCCTCAGATCCATCCTCTATCCAATTTCCTTATTTGCCGATAATGGATAAAATAAATGTGTAATAAATTTACATTTATGATTGGTGCTGTCCCTACTAGGGCTGCACAATTAATCGCAAAATAATCTAAATCACAATATGACTAAGTGCAATATCCAAATCGCAAGAACTGCAATTATTTTTTGAAGGTAAAATGTGTCACAAAACAGTGTTTTAATGAAATTTTGTAGTGCTGCAGAGATGCTCTGGCCTACAAAGCTTGTTCTCCAGATGTAATAAAACATGTTCGTTTGGCAGAGACCGGGAGAAATGCCACATCATCATGATTTTACTTGTTTTTCATTGGCAATGAAAATTGCAATATCTATCTAAATAATCGCAATATCACTTTTTGACCATATCGTGCAGCCCTAGTCCCTACTAGCTTAAAGACAGTGGAGGTAAGCCTCTTAAGAAACTTCACCTTGATCTACGGTCTTTAAAAAACTATAGACCAGTGTCCAACCTCCCCTTCTATCATACTTTTGCCTAAAAAACAGCATCTGTCCCCAGAAAATTATGTGACATGATTTTGGCCAAAAAAATACAATTTACACGTCTTTGTCACCTTCCACTATTGTGTTGTTGAAGTTATGGTCTTTGGCAACTTATATAGAAAATAAACTCATCAAATTTAACAACCCAGTCTGCCCTTCCTACTGAGTCTTCAATCAAATCAAATCAAATCAAATTTTATTTGTATAGCCCAAATTCACAAATCACAGTTTGCCTCAGAGGGCTTTACAATCTGTACAGAGACGACACCCTCTGTCCTTCGACCCTCGATTCAATGAACCCCCCACCCGTACTTACTGATGCATTTGCATTGAAAAATTATTTAATGATTACGGCAAATATTGGCATTTGGAGTTCTCCAGGCTCTCTGCACTTTGCCCTTTTCTTTATAGATTTCACTCCTTGGCCAAATCATTTGCAGTTATGGAATACATTTCCACTGCTACCTAGACGATACTTGGGCCCGTTACTCAGCATGTGCCCATGAAAGCAGATGATCAATCTCAAACTACAAATTTAGAGCCCTGCTTGTCTGCGGTGAAAAAATGGATGTCAGAGAATTTCCTGCACCTAAATTCTGATAAAACTGAGATGTTGGCCATTGGCCCCGCTTGACAGAGACACCATTTTGATCAGGTGACAAGTTATTTCTCAAAGTTGAGCTGTCTAATCTACCCTTTCTTTTTGATCAGCACTTACAATAAATTATGCAGAGATCCTAAATCATGCCTTTGTTTCATCTACACTGTGTGCACAATTATTAACTGCCAAAGATTTGAGGAGAATCAAACGTGAAGCTATCAAGAACCCATTAGCCTCCAGTGCTGTCATATTCCAAAACTGCAACCTACCTGGAGTGCCCAGAAGTACAAGGTGTTCAGTACTCAGAGACATTGCCAAGGTAAGGAAGGCTGAAACCCGACTACCACTGAACAAGACACATAAGTTGAAACGTCAAGGCTGGGCCAAGAGATATCTGAAGACAGATTTTTCAAAGATTTTATGGACTGATAAGATGAGAGTGACTCTTGCCGGACCAGATGGATCGGCCTGTGGCTGGATCTGTAATGGGCACAGAGCTCCACTTCGACTCAAATGCCAGCAAGATGGAGGTGGGGTACTGGGAAGGGGCTGTTATTATTAAAGATGAGCTAGATGGACCTTTTCAGGTTGAAGATGGACTCAAAGCCCAGTTTTTAAAAGACACTTTCTTCAAACAGTGGTACAGGAAAAAGTCTGCATCTTTCAACGTGTATCTCTCGACGTTCGTTGGACCCTATCGCTGCCTGGTTGGTACCGGTGGCCGGCTCGGATGTGGTGTTCCAGCCCCGCGGACCCTGCTCTCCTTGTCTCCGCTGGCGCGGAGTGAATCTGGGGAACCTGCGGCCTCTGTGTCGGACCTCCGTGTCAGATGTTCGCCCAGACCCGCCGTCTCTTGCCAGATTTGGCCTGGTAAACGCCAGATCACTCGCAAATAAATCATTCATCCTTAATGATTTCTTCATATCCCGGGAACTGGATTTCCTCTTTGTCTCCGAGACTTGGCTGAGTGTTGGTGAGTCCAGTGTCTTCACAGAACTTTTACCTGACAAGTGCTGCTATTTTAATTCCCCTCGGACGTCTGGCCGAGGAGGAGGAATTGCGATTGTTTTTAAGAGTGACTTCAAATGTAAACAGATATCGCTGTCATCCTCCTTCACCAGCTTTGAACTGAGATTGTTTGAGCTGGGGCATTCTCACACGGTGTTGTGTGCTGTGGTCTATCGGCCTCCCAAATACAACAGAGACTTTTTAACAGATTTTTCTGTGTTCCTGGCTGATATTATGCCCAAATATGACCGGGTCCTTATTGTTGGAGATTGTAATATTCATGTGTGCTGCCCTGAAAACCCTTTGGCACGAGACTTTTTAAACATCGACTCTTTTAATCTGGTGCAGTCTGTACTTGTGCCTACACATGAATGTGGTCACACACTTGATCTTGTTTTATCCTATGGTTTGCCTGTTGCTAACCTGGAGGTATGTGACGCTTTTTTCTCCGATCATATGCCTGTACTTTTTGAAGCATCGGTTAGCTGTCTCACAGTTGAATCTCGCGCTGCTGCTCGCAGATGTCGAGTTATTAACTCTTCCGCTGCTGCTCACTTCTCAGCTGTTTTCAGTCAGAACTGCATCTTTCCTGAATCTGTGTCTGAGGATACAGAGGCTCTTCACTTACGGTTTCTCGACACCTGTCAAACTGCCATAGACATTGCGGCTCCATTAAAGACCAGGCAGCAAAAAACTAAACCAGAGCCTTGGTTGAACGAAACAACCCGCACTGCCAGACAGGAGTGTTGTAGAGCTGAGCGAAGGTGGAGAAATTACAAGTGTCTTTTCAAATGTTGAGGGATGTTTTTCCCCACTGTTGGGCCATCTTTTCTCACACTTATTAATAGCAGTCTGTCCTCTGGAGTGGTCCCTGTACATTTTAAACATGCAGTTGTGCAGCCTTTGTTAAAAAAACCTGGGCTCGATCCTACTGTTTTGGCAAATTACAGGCCTATTTCTAAATTGCCTTTCTTTTCTAAAATTTTAGAGAAGATTGTTTATTCTCAGCTTATGGATTTTTTAAATGAACAAAATATTCTAGAGATCTTCCAATCTGGTTTTAAAACATTGCACAGCACAGAATCAGCGCTTTTAAGAGTTTTTAATGACGTCTTTTTAGCTACTGACTCTGGTCACTGTGTTGTCCTTGTACTTTTAGATTTGACTGCAGCATTTGATACAGTGGACCATGACATCCTGATTGCTCGTTTGGAGCAGTGGGTGGGCGTCAGTGGCACAGCACTTGAATGGTTCAGGTCCTACCTCTCACATCAGACTTTCTGTGTCAGCCTTGATGACTCTGTGTCCTCCACTGCTCCTCTCTCATGTGGGGTCCCACAGGGCTCTGTGCTGGGCCCTCTTTTATTTTCTCTTTATCTACTCCCTCTTGGTTCCATTCTCAGGAAACATGGCATTTCTTTTCATTGTTATGCGGATGACAGTCAGATCTATGTCCCCCTGAAAAAGTCCGACTCCTACACTGTTGAGCCACTGCTAAAGTGTTTACATAAGGTTAAAGCTTGGATGTTTTTAAATTTTCTAAGTTTTAATGAAAAAAAAGACAGAAGTCATGGTCTTTGGTGGCACTTCCGCAAGTATGAGCACATTTCACCTATTTTAGCTTCACTCCACTGGCTGCCTGTCCATTTAAGGATTCATTTTAAAATTCTTTTATTTGCTTTTAAATCCTTGAATGGCCTTGCCCCACCTTACCTCTCTGAGCTGCTGCACCCCTACACTCCCAGCCGCTCTCTCAGGTCAGCTGACCAGCTGCTCCTGACAGTGCCTTAAGCTAGGCTTAAGCTCAGAGGGGAGCGAGCTTTTTCCATTGCAGCTCCAAAACTTTGGAACGGATTCAAATCAAATCAAATCAAATCAAATTTTATTTGTATAGCCCAAATTCACAAATCACAGTTTGCCTCAGAGGGCTTTACAATCTGTACAGAGACGACACCCTCTGTCCTTCGACCCTCGATTCGAGTGAGGAAAAACTTGCCCCAAAAAAAGGCCCTTTTAACAGGGAAAAAAAATGCGGAAGAAACCTCAGGGAGAGCCACAGATCAACGAGATCACAATGTATTCAATTATAAGCGATGGTTGACAGGAGTGAAAGTACATAAAGATGTATTACAGCAATAATAATGAAATGCACATGGAAATGTGATTACTAGTGATAACAGTAGTAGTGATTAATGGTAAGGATAGTATGTAGTAATGCATTACAATAATAGTAGTGGAACGTATGTAACAGAGATGTGACTAATATTAGCGACAGTAGTGGTGGGTGTCAGGCAGGGTCATGGCAGTAGGCGCATCCACGATCCGGCAGGGCCATAGCAATAGGCGCATCCACGATCAGGCAGGGCCATAGCAGTAGGCGCATCCACGATCAGGCAGGGCCATAGCAGTGGGCGCATCCACGATCAGGCAAGGGCCATAGCAGTGGGCGCATCCACGATCCACAACCCGGGCGCGGCCAGGATCCATGGGAGCCTGTAGGACTAGAAAGCACAAGGACTCCGGGGAAGAAGTAAGTCAGTGACATGCAGAGATGGGGCATGTATACAGGCATAATGTATACAGATGGAGAGGAGAGGAGAGGAGAGGAGAGGGGAGGAGAGAGAAGCTCAGTGTGTCATTGTCCCCCGGACTAGGCCTATAGCAGCATAACTAAGAGCTGGTCCAGGACAGGCCTGGGCCTGTCCTGGCCCAGCCCTAACTATAAGCTCTATCGAAGAGGAAGGTCTTAAGTCTACTCTTAAAGGTAGAGAGGGTGTCCGCCTCCCGGACCAAAACAGGAAGATGGTTCCACAGAAGAGGAGCTTGATAGCTGAAGGCTCTGGCTCCCATTCTACTTTTGGAGACTTTAGGAACTACAAGTAATCCTGCGTTCTGGGAGCGTAATGCTCTAGTTGGGTGATAGGGTAGTATGAGCTCCTGGAGATATGATGGTGCCTGACCATTAACAGCTTTGTAAGTGAGGAGAAGGATTTTAAACTCTATTCTTGATTTTACAGGGAGTGATATG
This sequence comes from Pagrus pagrus, assembly GCF_965226575.1. Classification (NCBI taxonomy): domain Eukaryota; kingdom Metazoa; phylum Chordata; class Actinopteri; order Spariformes; family Sparidae; genus Pagrus; species Pagrus pagrus. The sequence continues at coordinate 26,768,345 of NC_140208.1, forward strand.
AGGGAGTAATATGATCTCTTTTCTTAGTTCCTGTCAGTACACGTGCTGCAGCATTCTGGACCAGCTGGAGACTCTTTAGAGACTTGTTAGGGCAGCCTGATAATAGAGAATTACAATAGTCCAGCCTGGAAGTAACAAATGCATGGACTAGCTTTTCTGCGTCTTTTTGAGACAGGATGGGCCTGATTTTTGCAATGTTACGTAGATGAAAAAATGCAGACCTTGAAATTTGTTTTATGTGGGAGTTGAAGGACATATCTTGATCAAAGATAACTCCCAGATTCCTGACGGTGGTGCTGGAGGCCAAGTTAATGCCATCCAAACTCGCTATATCATTAGATAATGCATCTCTAAGGTGTTTAGGACCAAGTACTATAACTTCAGTTTTATCTGAGTTTAACAGCAGAAAATTGCAGGTCATCCAGGTCTTAATGTCCTTGAGACATGCATGGAGTTTAGTTAGCTGATTAGTTTCATTTGGCTTTATTGATAGGTATAACTGTGTATCATCTGCATAACAATGAAAGTTTATGGAGTGTTTCCGAATTATATTTCCTAGAGGGAGCATATATAAGGTGAATAGTATGGGTCCAAGCACGGAGCCTTGAGGAACACCATGACTAACCTTGGTATACAGGGATGACTCATCATTAACATGTACAAACTGAAATCGATCCGATAAATAGGACTTAAACCAGTTTAATGCGGGTCCTTTAATGCCAATTAAGTGTTCCAGTCTCTGTAGTAGAATGTGATGATCAATGGTATCAAATGCAGCACTAAGATCTAGTAAGACCAGGACAGAGACAAGTCCTTTGTCAGAAGCGATTAGGAGGTCATTTGTAACTTTCACCAGTGCCGTCTCTGTGCTATGATGTGCTCTAAAACCTGATTGAAAATCCTCATATAAACTATTTTTATGAAGAAAGTCACATAGCTGGTTGGCGACTGCTTTCTCAAGGATCTTGGAGAGGAAAGGGAGGTTGGATATAGGTCTATAGTTGGCTAAAGCTTCTGGATCAAGATTAGGCTTTTTAAGAAGCGGTCTAATTACAGGTAGTTTAAAGGATTGCGGTACGTATTGATCATTTCTAGTAGAGATGTGCTAATTAAAGGTAAAGTTTCTTTCAGCAACCTAGTTGGGATGGGGTCTAGGAGACAAGTTGTTGGTCTAGATGAAGAAACCATTGAAGTTAGTTGGTGGAGGTCGATGGGAGAGAAGCAGTCTAAATATAAGTCAGAATTTACAACTGTTTCTGAGGTTCCTGTGTTTAAAGATACAATAGTGCCAGTTGAGGGCAAGCGATGATGGATTTTGTCTCTAATAGTTAACATTTTATCATTAAAGAAGCTCATGAAGTCATTACTACTGAGCGTTGTAGGAATACATGGTTCAGTAGAGCTGTGACTTTCTGTCAGCCTGGCTACAGTGCTGAAAAGAAACCTGGTGTTGTTTTTGTTTTCCTCTATTAATGACGAGTAATAGCTTGCTCTGGCATTGCGGAGGGCCTTCCTATATATTTTAAGGCTATCTTTCCAGGCTAAGCGGGATTCTTCCAAGTTGGTGGAACGCCATTTCCTTTCAAAATTGCCGCTGCACATTAGACAGGCCTCTTCACTGTCTCATTTTAAAACGCTTCTCAAAACCCATCTCTTTTCTTTGGCTTTAAACACCATGCAAGTTGTTGATTTTATGATTTTATGATTTTATTTGGTACGTGCATATTTTTTATCTTCTACGGGCAATGCTTTTATTTATATATATTTTTTAAATTTTATTTTATTGTATTACTTTTATCTTTTTATTGTGTTTTTATCTTGTTGTGCAGCACTTTGGAAAACCCTGTGTTTGTTAAAATCGTGCTATATAAATAAAGTGGATTGGATTGGATTGAAGAAGACCATGATTTTTATGCAGGACAATGCTCCATCGCATGCATCAAAGTACTCCACTGCGTGGCTAGCCAGTAAAGGCTTTAAAGATGAAAGAATAATGACATGGCCCCCTTCCTTGTGGTCCCTTCCTAAATGGTCGATTTATGGTGAAGGAAAACAGTACACCTCTCTGAACAGTGTCTGGGAGGGAATGGATGCTGCTGCACAAAAGGTTGATCGTCAACAGATCAAGAAACTGACAGACTCCATGAATGGAAGGCTTATGACTGTTATTGAAAAGAAGGGTGGCTATATTGGTCACTGATTTTTATATTTGAAATGTCAGAAATGTTTATTTGTAAATTTTGAGTTGTTTGTTTATTATTCTCACTTTAACAAATGAGAATAAACAAGTGAGATGGGAAACTTTTCGTTTTTCATTTGCATAATAACTGTGCACACTAATAGTTGCCCAATAATTGTGCACACATAGATATTCTCCTAGGCAAGCCAAAACCTCACTTTTACTTTCAAAATATTCAGGTTTGAGGTTTATTAACATTTTGGATTGACCAAGAGCACTGTAGTTGTTCGATAATAAAATTAATCCTCAAAAATACAACTTAATAATAATATAGTAATAATTGTGCACACAGTGTAGACTGGATTATTGCAATGCTTAGCACTAAAAGTCTTCAGATGCTGCAGATGATGAGTCTCAATACGAACAAGAAAATTTTATCATATTACACCAATCCTTGCATTACTTCGTTGGCTTCCCATTCCTATCAGATCAGACCCGCAGGTGCTGTTGATGACATACAAAACTGTAAACAGCCTTGCTCCTTTATACCTCCTTTATATTATTCAATGGGTCAGTCTCCGCCTCAATTAGTCTCTTAACCTTAGTATTATAGTTCATGTTGGTCTTGCTGATGAGAAAACAATAATCTATTTACTTCTGATTTATAGAGCATTTCTCTAACTTTTGTTTTTGTTTTCCGTTCCCTCGAGCTCTTTATATCTTCCATCAATCACTCTCCTTCACAGCTGCAAAAACTCTCATCCATGCATTCAACACTTCCAGACTGGATTACTGCAACAGTGTCCTCTATGGTACATCATCCACAATACTCAAAAAACTCAAATATATCCACAACTCTGCTGCTCGCCTGCTCACCCACTCATGGACTCGTGACCACATCACCCCTGTCCTTCAGAACCTCCTATGGCTCACTGTCCTTCAGCAAATCCACTTCAAACTTCTCCTCATCACCTACAAAGCCTTCCACAACCTGGCTCCCCCCTACCTGACTGAGCTACTCCACTGGCACTCTCCGGTCAGCTGACGCCGACCTCCTGTCCCCCTCCCAATCAGGACCAAGTATCACAATACAGTTTACATGGACAAATACATAACACTGCAGCGAAAACAAGCATCTAAAGCTGAAGCCATGACAATGGCTACATGTGATGTTAGGGGTTACTGAAGGTCCTGCAATGCTTAAAGGTTGTAAAAAGCTTCAGCAGTCCGAGTTGGACGAACAATTGCTTATCTTTGTCATGGATGTAGGGTGTAGGTTTATTGGCAGTAATTTTTTCTAACAAACAAAGTACATTCTACTATCAGGATGTATCCGTTGGTGGCACAGCAAGGAAACACTGTCTATGCAAACAGAGAAAATCATGGAGTAAAAGAAGAGGAACATGGATTGATTTGACTGACTTTGGACTGGCTCTTTCTCATCCTTAAAGTACCCTCTGAACAACTGATGACATGCTCTCAGCAACAGCAATGAGAAAACTGAATGCTGACTTGCATACAAGTAGCTTAATATCATGCAAATGATTAGTGTGGAAAACCAGGGACACAGAAATCTGCATGTGAAATAACACCAGAGTGCACCAAGAAAGGCTGGAGGGGTGGGTGTAGGTAGGTATATCCTTATACAGATGTCTCTACTTGATGCCTTTAACACTGCGTTAAAGGTGCCGCGACAAGGCAGAAAAAGGAGGGGGGACTTGTATTTTAACCAGCTGATTTTGTATTGGCTGCAGTGCACCCAAACAACCACTAGGTGGCACATGTGAACAGTCCAGACTACAGTGAACACATCAGGACCCTTCTTTCTCCTCCCTCTAGAATCAGACATGCTGTTTTATTTCCTCATCGACTCAGTCCTTATCAAAGCATGTGTCAAAGCGCATTAATTAGCAAATTACTGAATGTCAGACTCAAAATCCTGGTTCGATATTAGTTTGTTACTCTATCGAAAGTTAGGGTTAGTTTATTGCACATAAAGTGTAATCATGCATTGGCTCCAAGCCAAGCTGCCGCTGGACATACCTATATTTTGTTAGCCTACAAACTAGATCTTGGGGTTGTAAAGCACACACACACGGGTCTCTGTGAGAGCTCACCCATCATCTCCAGGTAGAACAATTATTATACAACGCTTTTAGCAACAGACAATGAACAAGGCTCAAAATCAATGCACAAATAAAAAAAATATAAATGCAGTAAGTAATGAATCAATGGACAAGACTGAATAAAACTTTGTGTTTACTTATTGACACTTTGCTGTAGTAATGGCATTTAGAGTTCAGTCTGAAATAAACACGGGTATCACATGCAATTGTGTACACGAGATCTGTATCTGTTTTTAATTCCTCCCTTGTGATGTCTTTTTCCTTTCTTCTTACTGTCCTATACTGCTTTTATTTTCTTATTATAATCTATTTATTGTCCCTTATTCCTTTTACTGCTCATAATCTTTTTATATGTTCTTAATCCGTGATGTCGTACTTCATTGCTTTTCATTATTTTATTTATTTCTATTTTTGCATCTACTTTTTTAAATGATCTGTTTTTATTGACATTTTAATTGTCTTTTTTCTCCCTCTCTTCCTTTTCTCTGATTTTGCCTGTTTTATTACTTGTATTCATTTTTTTTTTTTTTTAAATCTCTTTACTGTATTCCATGATAAGGCAAATACATTGACAAACATAATGGTAAAAAAATAAATAATAATAATAATAATAAAATAATAATAAATAAGCAAATATAAAAATAAATGAAAAATGAATAGAAGAAAACACAAAAAACAAACAAAACAAAAACAGCCATTTGCACTCAATTTATTCCAAGCATCAATTTGTATCTCATTCTGTTCCAAATAATTGTAAAAAAAAAACATTAAAGGACATTCCCTTCAACCACTGAGAGATTCCACCGATCGATTGATTCTTCCATGAGCGGGCACCTTTTGGCATCAAGTAAACAAATATTTAGCAGGGACCTTACATTGTTTGAAATAACAAAATCATTCGGGTAAATATTTAGAATGCATGTTTTAGGGTTACAAGGTACCTCTTTACCAATAATGCGACTGATTAGATCTAAAACCTTTCCCCAAATCAGTGACCCCTTCTGATGGTTACATTTAATACACGTGTCAGGAATATTGGGATTAAAGTGGTGTAATCTAGCCGGAGTAATATACTGTCTACTTAACCACTTATATTGTAGCAATTTGGAGTGTGTGTTTACAGTTTGGGTTTGGACTAAGGAGCAAGCCTCTGTCCATTCCTCTTCTGTTATATTCTCTGTTAAGTCCATCCTCCAGGCCTGTAGGATATTGTTTGAAGATTCTTTGCACTTGCTGACAAATACATTATATAATATGGTCACCTGCCCCCTGTTTTCAAGATGTTTTAAAATTATGTCTTCCAGTGTAGATAAAGGTGGTAGCTCCAAACTATTACCCTGTCTAGACATTATAAAACTTCGTAACTGGAGATATTTGAAAAAGTGCTTCGTGGGGATATCATATGTGGTTTTAAGTTCTTCAAATGACATAAATGTATTTCCATTGTAAAGGTCAGCCGCCTTAGATATACCTTTAGTGGACCAGAGTTTAAAACCTGGATCTGCTCTGCCTGGTTGGAAGTTATCATTACCAAAAATAGGTGAAAATTGCGATAGTTGTTGTGTTTCATCAATATATGCTAAAACATTATGCCAAATTGTTATTGTGTTCTTCAGAAAGGTTTTTTTTGTCTGTATATACAGTTTTAAAGGGATTGAGATCGAGTGAGATTCAATTGTTACCCATACTGGGGGGTGGTCTTTAACGAAATAAAACATGCTTACTCTAATCTGAGCTGCCCAGAAATACCATAAGAGATTTGGTCATTTCAAACCACCTCTGTCATATGGCAGATATAACAAGGAAAGTCTGAGTCTTGGTCATTTATTGTTCCAAATGAAATTTGAAAATAAAAAACAAAATGCATGGAGTGCTGCTTGGGTGTAGGAAAAGGTGTCCCTCTGGTGCTCTTCAGTTTAGGGATCCAAGTAGAACTTATGAGGAAAGATCTGAGGCACTCAAGAGGGTAATGATTAAAAAGCCTTTCTTGGTACATGGCTAATCTAATAAAAAACATGCCAACACGTTTCAGCCTAAAAGGCCTTCGTCAGGGCAAGGGCAAAGTGTTTGTCAGTCAGCTCTGCTCATTGTTAAATAGGTAATCAGAGACAGCTGCTCAGTATGAGCAGGTAAGCGGTCACATGATCAGCATGACCTACTAATGACAGAAAAAAAGATCAAGATATGGCAGACTCTGTGCAACCAAAGGAAAATCTGCACCACACAATTTAACATCATTAATTTAACAAATAATCCAAAAAAATAAAAAAAACATACATAGTATATTCATGTAATAAATATTAAGCTTGGTAGAGGACTGAGAAATTACTTATTTCTTTCTCTAAGGAAGAAAGAAATTTTAAAATGTTTTCTTTAAAAATTGAAAGAGAGAGTGGGATCGATTGGAAGAAGTATAAGTATTTAGGTAAAATTGCCATTTTTAGAATATTAATGCGTCCAATCAAGGATATTGGTAATTTTGTCCACCTATTTATAAGCTGTATAACTGCATCTGTAAGGGGGTTATAGTTCGCTGAGATAATTTCATTGACAGTGGGCATGATTTTAACCCCTAGATAAGTAAACCCTTCTTTCGACACTACAAATGGAGTCGGAACTGGAGGGCTGAGTCTCTCTTTTTCTGTGAAAAACATTATTACAGATTTACTGTTATTTACTTTATAACCTGAAAAGACACCAAAAGCGCCTACCAAATCAAGTAAGGCAGGTAAGGTTTGTTTTAAACCGGAGCAAAACAAAATAACGTCATCCGCGTACAGGGCTATGCGGTGTTCAATATGTCCAACCGTTATTCCTTTTATATTGTTGTGATTGCGAATTGCCATGGCCAGAGGCTCAATAGCCAGGGTGAACAACAGGGGAGATAAGGGACAACCCTGTCTCGTGCCTCGATTAAGTTTGAAAGGGTTGGATATAAGGCCATTGGTTAAGATTTCAGCTTGTGCGTTAGAGTGGAGAAGGCGAATCCACCTGAGAAAATTTCCCCCCAATACCAAACCTCTGTAAGACTTCAAATAAGTATTACCACTCTATCCTGTCTAAGGCCTTCTCTGCGTCCAACGACAAGACAGCTTGGTCGGGGAGACCAGATTTCTCAAAGAGAATGTTAAGCACTCTCCTTATGTTGTGAAATCCCTGCCTTCCCTGTATAAATCCATTCTGGTTGGAGTGAGCCATTTTAGGTAAGGTTTAGGTTAGATAAGTTACAACCTCCTAGCCAGGACTTTACACAGTATTTTAAGATCATAATTGATAAGGGATATTGGCCTGTAAGATCCACATTGATTTGGTGACTTCCCAGGTTTCAATAGTAATGTAATTATTGCTGTATTGAGAGAGAGAGGGAGGACTCCATTATTGAATGATTCTTGATACATCTCAAGTAGTGGTGGTATCAATTTAGTTTAAAAAATATTTTGTACAATTCAACTGGGATCCCATCTGGTCCAGGAGTTTTTCCTCCTTTCAGATTGGATATAGCCTCAGACAGATCCTGGGCTCCAAGATTAAATTCTAATGAACCCAAAGAGAGTCTAGAATTTTTTTTTGATGGTTTGGAGCTGAATCTGAATATTCAGAGCTATACAATCTGTGATAGAAATTTAAAAATGTGTTATTGATTTCTTTTGGGTCAGAAGTCATCACCCCTTTGTCTGTTTGAAGTGGGTTTATCGTTCTTTCTGTTTGCATCTGTTTAATGCGCCAGGCCAACAACTTACTGGCCTTTTCACCTTGCTCATAAAAGGATTGCCTTAGTCTCAACAAGCTCCTTGTAGCCTTATTTGTAGATAAAACATTATATTTTGCCCTCAATTTATGAAGCTCCATAATTTGCTGTTGGTTAGGATTCTGGTAAATCTGGTTTTCAATTTCTTTTATTGCTTTTCCAAGCTGTTCCATTTCCAATCTTTGGGATTTGTGTTTAAAGCTTGTAAAGCTTATCATTTGGTCTCTTAAAAAGGCTTTAAAAGCTTCCCACCTCACAGATGCTGATGTTTGGTCAGTATTATTTTCAAAAAAACAAATCAATTCGTTTACCAATAAACTGTATAAATTCAGGATCTCTCAGCCAGCTTGGGGAATGGTGTAACATGCTAGGCAGTTTAAAAAGAAATGAAGTTGAGGCATGATCATAAATTAAGATGCTGTCATACCAGGAGCTGGTAATTTGGGGTATTAAATCAGCTGAGATTAGAAAATAATCGATTCTAGAAAAGGTCTGATAGGTACTGGAATAGCAGGAGAGAGTTTGTTTGTTGGGGTTTATATTTCTCCACACATCAATCACGTTAAAATCTTTCATACACTGAAGTAACTCTTTTCTTGTCTGAGGGTGGTCATTGTTCACAATTGAAATCCCCACCGATGACAAGGTGACCAGGCAGAGCAGCTAGTGATAAGAAAAGATGTCTGAAAAAGGTGGGATCGTCATTGTTCATCCCATATACATTGACCAGGTTGAGTCTGACAGAGAATTTCACATTGGATGATAAGATATCTACCAAATTTGTCTTGAGTAATGTCAATAAGTTGAAAAGGCAATGATTTATGTATAAGGGTAATTACTCCCCGTGAGTGTGAGCTAAAAGACGTTGAAAACACCTGGCCAGGTCATCTCCTCCTCACTCTAATGATTTCCTCAGAGATTAAATGGGTCTCCTGGAGGAAGACAACTTTAGCTTTTAATTGCTGTATCCTACTCATGACTTGCTTTAGTTTAACAAGTTTGTTTAGTCCTCTTACATTCCAAGAGGTGAACTGAAGTTCAGAGGTCATCAGTGTAAATTATTTCTTCAGTTATGGTAGCTTGGATATTCAGTTGGCTGCTAACAGGAGCTACACCAAAACAGAAAGGGAAAAAAAAGTACAATAACAGAGATGCACAACAACAACAAACGGTGAATGAACACTTGAATAATAACTGGGCGCACTTCCCCAACTGAAATACACCCCCCACCCCCACCACCCCACAAAAAGAAGATCCCTAGGAGCCCATAACTGGGCCCAACTATGGAGCTTTGCTGGTCCAACCTTGCCATCAGCATGGAGAGGAACAACATGCCTAACATACTGGGCCAAGCCCTCCAGGAATAAACAGTAACATTATAAACTAAGACAACCAAACACTATGACTTAGTTATTAGTATGCGAACAGTATCACAGAGTTATAATCCACTGTATAGTTTGAAGCCAAACATAAACAGAGATAAGCAGAGCAGTAATGACAGTCCTATTTAGTGTTGACTATCATTGTTCATTTCTGCCCGTTACCTATTGTGCCAAAAACGCAGTTTAATGCGTTAGTGCCATTAAGGCAATTTTAGTGTTTACCCACAAACTTCTGGTTGTAGTCACTGTACAAACTTCTCTGCTGCCGTCGTAGTGTCGAATATGTGGCGTTTCCCTTGGTAGGTTACCAAAAGTCTAGTGGGGGGGATAATCCCGTAGCGTAGCTCTGGAATGGATAAGGAAGCCAGATCTTTCTTCACTTGGTCGAAGATTTTCCTTCGCTTAAGCAGGTCGGTGGAAACGTCAGGGAAGAGCATGATCCTCTGGTTGTCAAGAGACAGTGGTCCCTTCATCCTGGCAGCCTTCATTACCCGAGTCTTGTCCGCGTAGTTCAGGAACTTCATTATCACTGCCCTGGGTCGCACCGCTTATTGTCGGTCAGTTACGTTAATTCGGCCGATTCTGTGTGCCCTCTCGATCAGCAGCGGTCCAGGAAAATTATCCGCACCAAGCACAACAGTTAACCATTTCTCCATGCGCACATATCAGTCCCTTCGTTCTTTTCCGGGAGGCCCACCAGTCGAAGGTTGGAACGGCGGCTGCGGTTTTCCAAGTCATCAACTTTAAGCACCAACTTCTCCATGGTTGCTTTCATGGCAGCATTTTGGGCCTGCAGAGATGCGATGTCATCATCCTTGGAGCTAATTCTATCTTCAGCCTCCGTAACACACACTATGACCGCTTTCAGTTCGCTTTTCACTCCCTGTATTGCATTCAGCAGTCTGTCAAATCTGACGTGAAGTCTTCCTTCATTGCTTGAATAGCGGTGAGGATTTGGTCTGGGCTGGCCATCAAGCTAGCACCTGTTGCTTCTCCGCTAGCCATAGCAATGCTGCTAGCTTGTTGTGCAAGATCAGATGTGGAGTCTGTCTTCGCAGGTTTTTGTGCCTGTTTTGTCGGTTTCGGTGCCATTGGGACTACACCTCGCTTCAACTTAAAAAAAGAAGAAGAAAAAAATTGGCTGTACAAGGTTATTTGTGGTTGTTTGGTTGTCTGCCTTCTTGTTTTAACTCACCTTGGACTAGACTTCCTTGAGTTTGGCTTGACTGTTGGCAAACTCTGTTTGAAAGGTGCTATATAAATAAAGTTTATTATTATATTATTATGCTCTGGCAGACGTTGCAGTGGGTGTTAGAATGCTGGTGGTCCTAGCATTAAACTCTGGTAAATAATGAATCAATGGACAACACTGAATAAAACTTTGTGTTACCTTTTTGACACTTTCCCTGCTCAGACTGTGGCTCATTTTTAAAGATGAATGTGCGCAGTCTGCATATAGCCTTCTGTATGCCATGTGTGTTGTTTTTGCAAAAAAAACTAAACAAAAAACACATATGACAACATGCTGTAGCAATTTAGAGTTTGAAATAAACACGGGTATCACATGCAATTGTGTACATGAGAGATAAATTTAATCATTATCACTCCGTCACAGACATTTGTAGCCTACTGTATGTGCGAATGCGTTGCGCAAGGATGGTCATCGGGTCATCGTCCAACAGGTCTTCCAGCCCCCAGAAGGTGCATTGTCACACTGAGAGCAAGGGCAATTGTACAGTAACACTACAAATGTGCAATGCACAACTGTGTCAGGAGCTTAGTAAAATGATTATTGATGGAAAACATGGACATTGATAACCTTAAAATTGGGTTTACAAAACATGTAGGGCCTACTTATAGACATTCAAATGACCCATTAGTAGTTTTTTTCATCAGATAATTACTATAATAACAACAGAAATTGACATAACAGTTTACAGTTGCTATGGCAACAAGTGGCAACTGCCGTTAGCATATATTAGCTAGTTTAGCACCATCGTCTGAAGATTAACAATAACAATAAAATAACAATTTGGTGTATTTGAGCAAAATCAACTACAGCTACCAACGGCCATAGTCTCTACAACCTTAACTAATGTGTTGTCACGGGTTAGATTGCCAAAATCAGAAAAATAACAGCTTAAATCCCTGAGGAGCTAAATAAGCATTAGTAACGGCTGCGTCCACAGTTTGCAGTTACCTACAGTTCCCTCAAATAATGTAACAAAGATGCCCATCAGAGAGGCTTTAGAAGTGGGTGTACGCAATACTGATTGGAAAATATGTAGTTATATAGGTACACCTGCACCACTGGTTACACTCTGCCACAGTCAATTAACTGTGATCTCCACACTGCCTTCGAGCTGGGTGTAAACATATACCTCAGACTGTATGTTTCACTTATAGGCTTATGCAAGTACAAACAGTAACTTAACATTACACATCTTTAGTTTATTTAACTTAGTTTACTGAAAAGCTGTTAAAGTTCAATATCAGCCGAAGCAGTCACATTAACAAAGTGTTAGACTACACGCATCCGCTTCCTGTGGAGCAGGCCCGGACTGGCCATAGGGAGAACCGGGAGTATTCCCGAAGCGGTTGTTTCGATTAACACCCGCCCCAACAGTCCGTATCAACCACACACACAGCGTGTGGAGGAAGGGGTGTGTGGCGTCTGTCTGGTACCTGCTGCGGTGTGTGTGCATGTGTGTGTGTGTGTAGCGAGCGGACCGGGAGAGGAGATGAGGCTTCGTCGATGATGGACCCTTACAAAAAAGAGGAAAGGCGGTGCCGAGAGGGAGAGAGAGAAGAAAAAGAAAGGCGCTGGAGGATGACGCGGCCAAATGCCTAAAATTGACTAAGTTATCCCCCCCCAAAAGCTAAGTTATATAAAAAAAAACACTGGTTCTTGTCAGGATCCTTGAGGCTGTACACTTTTACACAGTGTAAATATGTAGCCTACTAGGCCCTGGCCTTGAAATTAAAATAAGGCTTGGGATTTTAAAATCACAGATTTACAAGCCACTTTTTTTTTTTATTTACTGCGTTTGAAATTATTTATTTGTGCAACAAATGGGATATAGTCTTACTTAGTTGTCTTTGTTTATTAGGTTATATTGTAGGTTGTGGTTCATTAGTAGGTACAGAATCATTTCTACAGTAGAGCAACAACATGCAACAAGTTGCAGACATGAACACCACCAGGCACTGCCATTTGACAGAAATGGCTCTCATTTGTAATAATAACTGTCTTGGCACTACAGCATTATTCTATTAAGCGCTAGTGTTGAATTTTGCTGTCTGTTGCTGACTTGCTGTTATGTATCCCAGCCCAAACATGAAAGCTATATATTCCAACATTAGATTTAGGTTGTGGTTCATTAGTATTCCCCGGTATGATAATTAGAGCCTATATAAAATATTAGTCAATATTATGTGATTGCTTATTAGGAACTATGCTCTCGGACTGTATTATACATTGCATATATGTGTCTGTCAGTGCGTGCTACATGTGTTCTGTGAACATGTGTTCGAAGGCTGTCCCCTCATAGCTGATTAATTGTTTGATTTGGACTTAGTTGTCCTTGTTTATTAGGTTATATTGTAGGCTACACATAAAAAATATGTGCCAGTGAGGCAGTTGATATTCTACATGACATGACTTTTTATGTATAGCTGTAACCTTGGCACTACTTATTATGTAAAACCTTTATTCTCTTCTATTAAGTGTGTTAGTGGATTTTGCTGAGGATTGTTGTGTTACTGTATTTACCAGCCCAAACATAAAAGTTACTGTATATTCCAACCTTAGATTTTACAATAGGTCCCTCTGTGGGTTACATGACTGACTCCTGGCCTGAAAAAGTCTCCCAGTCCGGCCCTGCTGTGGAGTCAACCAGCTGAAATACGGATAGTGCCACTTTGCCATTGCTGAGCACATTGTGGTCGAACGGGGTATAAAGTAAAATCCTGTCATCGGGATTTTACTGTCATCATCAGGTTTCAAGCACTCTGCTGCCGATGTGGCCTCAGGCATCAAATCAACAGTGCAAGCGACAAGCCATAGGCACAGAGCTGGTTAAAGGGGCGTTCTGTCTACACTGAATAGGAAATGAGGGAGGTAAATTCTGATGAACTATGACGCATTATCCAATACAGTACTCATAAGGACTGTAGCCTCCTGCTCAAAAGCAGTCAGTATCTGACTGTTTAATGAGACTAAGGCTGGTATAATGCAGCTATGGTGTCATCAACAACCAGGTAGATGTAATACGTAATAACTTTACTAGTTTTGTGGAAAAAATTACATCAATAACTTGCCGTTTTAGCCAAGTCTCATTCACAAACTGGTGAATGACTAAGCATCTGCATGTTCATCCCTGATTCCTATTTTTGTATTGACATGAACCTGAATTGACATAAATGCTGCAGATCTGATATCATTCTCATTGTATGTTAAAATGACATACGCTTAGCTAAAAACAGAAACACGTTGGAACCAGGAGTGAACACAAGATTCTGTGGCAGTCCAGTGCAGAAATTGAGTTTAGACCCATGCATCTCTGGTGTCTTAGGGACAGAGACTCACCCAGTGTTGCCACCGTCACACAAGGACGTGGCGAGCGTCTACTTGGCGTGATGCTCGTAGGGAATGCTATTCTGAGGTTGGGGGAAGGGAGAGAGAAGGCCCAATATGTCAGAACCCAGTCAGAGCCCACATCATGAACAACCACACAACTGAGTATAGAATAGTTTCTCGAACAAGAAATTAAAGGCTGGTATGCTGTCATAAGAGTATCAAGACTTCTGCAGCTCTGGATCTGAGTCCTTTGTTAAGCACTTCACTTCAGTCTTCTGTAAATCACATACACATCAACTCCATGAGCATCACTCTCCAGTAATTAGTGACCAATATTTAAGTCCTGAGATTCAGACTTCCATGAAGACAAAGTAAAGCATAAAGCACAGCTTTTTCTTGGTGTATTCAGAAGAGGGCTTCTACTTCAAGCCTAGCCTAGGATGAGGTAGAATTACCTATGGTAAGTACAGAGTTTCCTCTTTCTGCCCACACTAGGGGTAAAGAGACATTTGAAGGAGAAAGCAGATGTGCCTCAGGGGAGTCTTGTACCTGTGAAGTGGACATGCGAGAGGTGTCCTGCCGCCCTGTTAGATCTGAGGATGATATGTTGACAGGAGCGCCACGGTGAAGTCGCATGCTGACCTTTCGTTCACGCTCCATACCGGACACTTGTCGAGGGGACGTGTTTGCTGGAGATCAGAGAACATACACAAACAAACAAAAAATAACCAACATCTGCTTTGGAGGGGAACATTTTCAACAAGGTGAAAATAATACCAGCTACACTGCTGAAGCTGGTATTATTTTCACCTTGTAAGTCTGTGTGTGTGTCATGATGGCAAAATGTGGTCATGGAAACACCTACTGGTCATACCTAACCAACTCACCGAATACATATCATGGATTTTCTTGAAAAAAAAAAAAATCATGTATAAACTTCTAAAAAATTCTATAGCTCAACTCATTTTATGTTACGAATTTCAGCTAAATTTAATCATTGTCTTTTTTGTGCGTTTTCTAAACCTCACAAATTGCTTTTTATTCACTGGATTGAGATGAAATTTGTACTAAACATCCAAGAAACTAAGGAAACTTGGCAACATGTATTCATTTGAATTGTTCTTATGGAATGTTTATAATAATCTAATTAAAAACAATACATATTTTTTTACCCAAGTTAAAAATCTTCCATTTTTAAAAATTAATATCTCCACTAGTTTTCTCTTTCTTGCGACCAAATTTTGATTCTGTGTAGTATTTATATAGTTCTATCACATCAAGAGGTTATCTTGTCCTGTATAAAAAAATTCAGTGCGACAAGTCTAGCTAAATGTTAGGGATGCAGTGACATTCCTCCTCTGATTGGTTAGCTTCGTTGGCTGCCTTCTCAATGCCTGACTCAAATTTTAGCTCACACAGTAGCTCTGGTTATGCCTCTTTTGGGCAGTGTTTGAGCCTGTAGTAACACTCCAACCCCTTCACACCTACGCAACCTCTTCAGCCTCTCTCCCGGTCTCCCACTGTACAACCAGAGGGAGGAAGGGATTGCTACTGACTGCTGTGTTGTCTTGCAGTTGTACATAGTCCAATCACTCATTGCCAAAGACAATTCATGGCTAGTCTTTACACATGTGTAGGTCATGGCACATTTTTTTTTACCATAGGAGGAAAGCAGAAGAATCGCAAGTAAAACTGTACAAGAATAATAAATTCTGTTCACGTCAGACAATGGTTAAAAGGACATTGTTCAAGTCATCTTTTTCTTGTTTTTTTTTTTTTATATTATGATACATTTTATATCATTCAGATTCAAAGATTTATCTGTGAATTCTGCCATTTGTACAGGACATACAGAGGATCAAAATTTCGAAATTCTTGTTTAAAGTCATATATTGGTTATATCAAACAAAGGAATATTTTAGCAAAATACCTGTTTCGCCACATTGACTTATCTCATGTATTCCACTGGACCATACACCCGATTTGGAATTGTGGGTGGTGTGATCTCATTGCAAGATAGTCTCTGGTTCAATATTTGACTGTGTTTTTGGAATTAATGTTTTCGTAAAAAGATAGAAATACATTACTTCCGGAATGTTAATGCTGACAGTCCAGTCAGAACAAAGCACATATTGTACAACAACTTAACAGCCTTGAAATTTTAATATCATAAAAAAAACACTTCCCACTGATCACTATACTGATGCTTTTTAAATTATTTGTATCAGGATCATGTCACACTGAAATTTGTAGTGAGTTTGAGTCCAGATGGGCTGAGGAAGGCTGGACTGAACTGACCTGTGTGTGAGGTGGGTGTCAACGGGGTGGGCGGGGCTCCATCCTGGGTTCCTCGTGGTCGTCCTGATGCAGCAGGTACTCCTCTGGTCCCTGGGTTCCTGCCATGCCTAAGCCTGTCCTCCCGGTCCCGGCGCTCTCTCTCTGCTTCTTCTGCTGCACGGTTGGCACCCTGTGTACAACAATTACTGTCAAGTTATCTGATTTCTTTCCTGCATTTATTTAAGTTTTCAGGTTTAGGTTTCAGTTTTCAGGTTTCAGGTTGATAACCTTCAACACAAATCATAAAGAAACAGATATACACAAGGTTACTAAATTAGTATGTTGAATCACATTTCATGAATGATAATCACAATTTTAATTAATAATCAAGTAAATAAAATTAATGATCACACAACATACAAATTCACTCTCAGTCTAATTACACCAATCATGGGCCTACACAATCATAATAAATTGTAGCTAATTAATCCATTGACAAAATTGATTATAAATGTATATGCAAAAATAAACAGAAAACTTTGACTTTAAACAAAGGATTTTAACACTTTTCATTATCAAATGTTTACATAATCAAACATTAGATTGAGTAATCTTTCATTAATTAAACTTTAAGTCCAAACAATTGACTGTGCGGCGTCTCACACAGCCACACCGCTCATTAATTATCAATGAGCATACTCTCAGCGCATTTCAACCCAAATCAGCTGTGCAGGATAAACATAAAAAGATGCGTCTTTACACATACCAACAGCATCTCTGAAGCTTCCTTTGCATTGAGGCAGGATTTCTTTTTCAAGCCGGACGATCTCGGACTTGTCTCATTCATTCATTCATTGATCATTCAAACGCTGCTAGTGTAATTTTTTCTTCTTCACCTTGATGCACCGGAAACTCAGGTATATCAGCACTGCTCAGCTCAGCGCTGCCCTCTTGTACGAAATGCGCAAGGCACACACTTCTGTCTGAACAATTACAAACTATCAACAAAAACAGAACTGTTACCTCTCTGGTGGCATCACAGGAAAAATAAAAAAAAAAGTACTATAAAAACACTATATACAAGACTGTAGTCTCATGCTGCTTTCCACCAAAAGACTTACAGTATAGGACCGCATGTAACCAACTGCTAACCTTTTTCCTCTGTGATGCTAGCATTCACCATCTCTTTTCTGACCCTCCCTCTCTTTTGCTCGACCACTCACTCATTAGGCTTTCCTGCTCTCTCTCTTTTGCTCAAACACATTCTATGCACAGCACATGTGGTTGCTTCTTACAACAAGGAAACTAACCTTGCTAAAGAAAAGGCTGAAGGCAGCGAGACAGATGGCTGCTGATAAAACAGGAGTTTGGGGTATACGTAATGGTGCGTTAAGACCAAACGCAAAGAACATTCACCTTGTGTTACATGTGCTAGTTTGATTGCAGAAACTAAACTCGAACAGGCTGTTCATCAGCTGATCAAAAGTTTAAGACCATAAGCCCAAAAAAACTCAACAGAACTAAAAGTGTCAAAAAAGGACTCAGTAGTGAGTAGCCCCACCAGTCATGTTGATCACTTCAAAAATTCCGTTAGGCATGCTTGATGCAAGTGTTTCCAGGAGGTTGGTGGGAACGTTGCTCCATGTGGTGAAGATGGCTTCACGAAGGGTATCCACGGTCTGGAACTGACATCCGTTTCTGTAAACTTCCCTTGCTATCCATCCCCAAATGTTCTCAACTGGATTTAGATCAGGGGAACACGCAGGATGGTCCAAAAGAGTAACATTATTATCCTGGAAGAAGTCCTTCGTCAGGCAGGCGTTGTGAACTGCAGCGTTGTCCTGTTGAAAGACTCAGCCATCACCGCACAGACAAGGGCCCTCAGTCAAGAGGGATGCCTGCTGCAACATCTCCACATAGCCAGTCGCCATTTGACAACCCTGCACAACCTGAAGCTCCATTGTCCAATTATAGGAAAAAGCACCCCAGGTCATGATTGAGCCTCCTCCACTGTGCCGCGTAGAAAACATCTCCAGTGGGAGCTCCTTGTCATGCCAGTAACACTGGAAGAAAATTTTTCTCGATAGAGAATAAAACTTTCTGGTAACCCTTTCCTTTACAGTCCCCTAATTACTAGGTAATTACCAATGGTAATAAGAAAGTAAATACAATGAAACTATGGCCAAAATACTGGGCATTTACCTGGTAACTATATGGTAAATTATAGTGTGTTATTGGGTAATTACTGCTGGTAATAAGAAGGTAGTTACAGTCCCCTAATTACTAGCTATTTACCCAGTAAATATATGGTAACAAAAAGGTGTTACTAGGTATTAACCACTGTAATAAGAAGGTTAGTACAATGAAACTATGGCCAAAATGCTGGGTATTTATTTACCCAGTAAATTATAAAGCGTTATTGGTAATAATATATTATATATCGGTTTTGGGTAATTCCCACTGTAAAAACTAGGTAAGTACATAGAAAATATACCTGAAATTCTAGGTATTTATCTGGTAAATTATATTGTGTTATTGGGAAATTACCACTGGTAATAAGCAGGTAAGTATTTTCCTGTTATATGTATGGTAAATTAAGATTGTTTGTAGATACCTTCCCTTTGCCATTGAATAAGAACAAACTTGCACCATGTAGGTTCAGATATATTACGATGCAATACATGACAATTTTCTCGGTAAGTAAACTAAAACTGTACTGTAAAAGAAAGCCTTGTTTGTTTCCATGTAACTACCATGTTCTTACATATATAATTTGTAATAGATAACGCACCTCACTGGTAAATAAAGATAACACTTAAACAAAAAAACAAAAACAGAACTCTTCAAAATGTTTAAAATCTGAAATAAAGTATGTGAATATTTCGGGCTGCTGCCAGAGTTCACTGAGGAGGACACTGTAGGAAACATTTTGAAGAGTTCTGTTTTTGTTTTTTTGTTGAAGTGCTGTCTTTGAACCCCGAATCTGCAGTAATAAGTATTGTTCTGCCCTCTGATAAAAGTTGTGATTTGCCCTTTAATTCATTTCATTAAAAAGGGAGTTCATAATTCATGTAATGTTAAAAAATACTATTTACAGCTAAAAAGGTGATAATATTACATTGCTTTGCATTATTTCATGATGTACTCTTATTTTGAAGGCTTGTAAGAGATGCGCTATGCATTATGGGATAGAGACGAGTTGTTGTAAACAAGTGAAGCTCTGATGAACATGATGGTGGTTTTCCATGTGTCTTAGTGTGCGTTCACACCAGCCTTGTTTAGTCCAGTTAAACCGAACTGTGGAGCGTTTGCCCCATGGTGCGGTCCGTTTGGGTCGGTGTGAACGCTGGCCGCGAACTCTGGTGCGGACCAAACAACCGCACCTTGGTCCACCTTGTAGCACCACATTATGTAATAACGCCCCATTATGTAATAATGTAATACATTTTCACTTCATTATGTAATAACGCCGCATTTTGTAATAATCTGCCACATTTTGTAATAAAATTCTTGAACACAATATGTAATAAACTTTGCTGCATTATGTAATAAGTTCATACATATTGCATCAGTAATTACAAAATGCAGGTGTTGCACTTTTTTTATCAAGAAAATGTAATAATTTGGTGCATTATGTAATAAACCACCAAAATGGATGTCTTAATTAGAAAAAAAACATAATACCATCTGAACGACATTGACTTTAAGCATACCAGCATGAATCGTTAATATGAATTAATTTTAAAAACTAGTAGGATGTTTCATTGGTCAAATCTAAATCAAATATAACTGAATTCATAGAGAATGTGTTTGAAAGCTCATAGAGACAAAAACTGCACTAAATGAGTGTTACTGGCACGAACACTATCGGTGCACTGAAATGTTGGAAGACATACACACATGCAATCTGGATTATGTTATGCAAATATTATACGTGATAGAAAGCAGACAAAACACGAAAACAAATATGGAACAGAAAATGTAACAAATTTTGACCTCTATCTGTAGTTATAGGATATGTAAAACAAACCCTCACAATATATATGAGTGAAAAGTAGTCTACAGACAAGAGCTGACAACTTTTTCTCAAAATTCTAGCAAAGAAAAAAGTAACTTGTTCAATACATTTGAAATTGTTTACTGTAGTAGACTTATATGCTTACTTATACTTAAGTACCAAAGGGTATTGCTGCCATTTCAGAAAAAAATAAATAAAAATCATATGACGTTATAATTGTTATAACGTGATCAGCTGGAGGGACACCTAGGGCTCCACGGGTCCAATGTCACGGTGCGCCCTCTAATCAGACGCTCGGATCGGACAAACCTCAAAAGGTAAGCATGAAATGTCAATGACAGTATAAATATGTCAATGAAACTAAGACTATCCAGGTGGATTCATGGATTCACTTCCGCCCCCTCCACCCGAGACCAACTTATCACGTTATAACGTGAAAATGATAAATTATAAATATTTATATTTTAATATATATATTATAATTTTTTTTTTTTTCTGGTATGATAGCAATACGCTTCCGTAAATGTGTATCTATGTACCGTAAAGATTCATAATGCCACACATTCGGCGGGTGTTAGCCTACTGTAATTTAGAGCACTGGTAGAATGTATGCATGTGCTACTGCCAGCCACAAGGGGGAGATACAAACATTTTGGCTTCAGTTTAGGGGAGCAATTTCATCCTCTATAGCTTACACTTCAGCTGTTGAAATCTGTGCTTTGGTCTGATGAGTCTAAATTTGAGATCTTTGGTTCCAACCACCGTGTCTTTGTGCGACGCAGAAAAGGTGAACGGATGGACTCTACATGCCTGGTTCCCACCGTGAAGCATGGAGGAGGAGGTGTGATGGTGTGGGGGTGCTTTGCTGGTGACACTGTTGGGGATTTATTCAAAATTGAAGGCATACTGAACCAGCATGGCTACCACAGCATCTTGCAGCGGCATGCTATTCCATCCGGTTTGCGTTTAGTTGGACCATCATTTATTTTTCAACAGGACAATGACCCCAAACACACCTCCAGGCTGTGTAAGGGCTATTTGACCAAGAAGGAGAGTGATGGGGTGCTGCGCCAGATGACCTGGCCTCCACAGTCACCGGACCTGAACCCAATCGAGATGGTTTGGGGTGAGCTGGACCGCAGAGTGAAGGCAAAAGGGCCAACAAGTGCTAAGCATCTCTGGGAACTCCTTCAAGACTGTTGGAAGACCATTTCAGGTGACTACCTCTTGAAGCTCATCAAGAGAATGCCAAGAGTGTGCGAAGCAGTAATCAAAGCAAAAGGTGGCTACTTTGAAGAACCTAGAATATAAGACATATTTTCAGTTGTTTCACACTTTTTTGTTAAGTATATAATTCCACATGTGTTAATTCATAGTTTTGATGCCTTCAGTGTGAATCTACAATTTTCATAGTCATGAAAATAAAGAAAACTCTTTGAATGAGAAGGTGTGTCCAAACTTTTGGTCTGTACTGTACATACATACGATATATTGGAATATCGGATTTTTAAATCACCAAATATTTGTATCGGTATCGGCCTTAAAAATCCTTTAGCGGTCGGGCTCTAAAAGGTATGAACAAAGAACAGATTTCAGACTCAGAAAATGTCTTTTAGAATTTTGAGTTGATTGATTTGCAACTAATATGAAATGCTAACAGATAAAAGAACAAACTTTTAAGTTAGCGATCTGATTAGCAATGATAAGTTAAACTAGCAGATGCATGACGATTCATGCTGGTATGCTTAAAGTCAATGTCGTTCTGATGGTATAATGTTTTTTTCTAGAGACATCCATTTTGGTGGTTTATTACATAATGCACCAAATTATTACATTTTCTTGATAAAAAAGTGCAACACCTGCATTTTGTAATTACTGATGCAATATGTAAGAACTTATTACATAATGCAGCAAAGTTTATTACATATTGCGTTCAAGAATTTTATTACAAAATGTGGCAGATTATTCCAAAATGCGGCTTTATTACATAATGGAGTGAAAATGTATTACATTATTACATAATGGGGCGTTATTACATAATGTGGTGCTACACACCTTGTAGAGGTGGTCTCGGTCCGCTATCAAGTGAACTCCAGAGCGGAGGGGGGCGGGGTCTACAGAATAGGGGCATTCATTCATTCGTTCATTCATTCAGGGAGATGCATGGATTCTATAAACAAGAGCTGCTTTCATGATGAGCCAACTTTGTGATTTTTACACGTTTGTGATTGTCTGCTTCCCTCACTGGTCCCGCTTGTGTAGAAAACACGTCACGGTAGGCCCTCATTATTGCCTGTCGACTACTTCTGTACAGGCGTCGGATCGCATAGCGTCTTCGGCGAAATGCATGGATCAAGACATTATTTAATGCCCGCTGCTCTATGAGGCGTTCATACGCGTGGTCCATTAAAGTTTGCGTGTAAGGGCTCCAGATCAGCACTAATGTAAAAATAAGCAGACGCTCCATGATGTACAGTAGGCTGCTGATCTGATGTACAGATTTGCTGTCTACCCGCCTAAACAGTTTGACCAACAACAGAAGGGCGTTGCGGCCACGCGAGTTTTGTTTACAGATTTTGGACCGTTTGAGTTTGGCCTTTGTGAACGCAAACCGGACCGACTCAAAATTGAAACGATGTATCATCCTCGCGTTGGTTCGGATCAAAAAATGGACCTTTCACTGACCTTTAGGTGTGAACCCGACCTTAAACTTACTCTAGACACCTTCGAAAGCAATGGCTATAAGTTTTGGTTGTTTGGCACCTTAAAGCACAAGTTTAAATGTCTTAGATGTGTTTTCTGTACAGAGTAAAAGTTCGTTTTTTGCATATCTGTTTTGATAGTAGCTAACTAACTTTGCTAGCCTATTGTTTGACTGTGTTAGCATGCTAATAGCATTTCAAGCCTTTTGTTACCATATTAGCATATCAATGACATTTACCTTTCATATTTGCATATGACATTAGCGCCTGTTGTTATCCTAATAGCTAACATTAGCACCAATCGCTACCTGTGTTTTAGTCACTCTGTAACAGGTTTTATGCTACTAAGATATTTTCTCTCTCTTTTTTTCTATAACAGTTTTACTCAAAGTCTTTCACCTGTAAGTATGGAAACTGTAAAGGAGCAAGGAGCTCACTTCCTGGCTCGTGAAAACTGAGTGTGGCTGGCTATTTATCTGCGATAACGTACTGGATGTATATAACACGTAGTGGGAACAGTACAAGTATGTATTACTTAATAATGTTCATGGTAACTTTGGTACATCTTGTTACTTTACACTGTACCTTTGTTATATATTGGTATTAAACATTCCTTTTTGTGTGGTACAATTGCATCTTACTCACTGGGTAATTTGACATGTTTTACTTAGTAATGTTGTGGAACTTTTAAGGTTCAAGTTTGTGTTCTTTGCATGGAAAAGGGCATAATCTATTACAAATTATATGGCAAGAGCCTGTTAATAGAATCGAAACGAGCAAGCCTTTTCCCAGCAAACATTTTCTCGACCTGGGTCTAGATGAAGACGTCCAATCGACGTCGCGTCACGTCGTGACTTTAATTCGACTGTTTTTCAACATCATAAAATAATATGGCAAATATGACCTAATTAAATATGCATTTTAGAGCGGTTTAACTGAATAAACACTGCCAGAAAACGTTTTCTGGACCTGCGTCTAGATGAAGACGTCCAATCGACGTCGCGTCACTACGTGACTTTAATTCGACTTTTTTTCGACATGATAACATTAGGGGGAATACGATCTCAAAGAAAACATATTTAACTGAAAAAACACTGTCAAGAATGATTTCCTCTATCTACTGCTGTGTCGAGATGCAGATATCCAATCATGTCGAGACGTCTGATTAACGTCGGGCAGGCAGGTTGATTTGACGTCTATCTGAGGGGCTGAAATGACCAACTATTTTTCCTTGTGTAGTTAGAGCACCTAGCGGTTTCCTACGCATGCGCAAGAAGAACTTTGCAGTGTCAGTTGACGAGGAGGAGACACAGACACCTGTGAAAGGTGAGTTACTAAAAGTACTGTAATTTAAAATGAAACCGTGTTTGGTAAGACATTATACGTTTATCAGTTGCATGTTAGAGTTTTGATTTTGTTGCTGCATTGTGTATTGTTACAGATAGCTTTTTTTTTTTTGCTTTTATTCGTAACCGAGCTGCGGCTAGCAGCCGAGTTAGCTGCCGTGTGAAACTAGCCCTGAATTAGCTCACAGGCTACGTGAGGTGTTCGATGCTAAACCCAGCCGAACATCTGTGCAACTCTCGGTTTAGCATCGTTACAGAACCAAAACACTTGAAGGGGCCGTCCAGACAGGCGAAAACGTTATTTTTTCTCCGTCTTCCTCGGCATTGTTTCAAGAATATTTGCATCTAGACGGATCCACCGAAAACGCTGTAGTTCATATGCCAGGCCTATAGGTGTCGCTTGACATACACCAACCATCTGTAGGCGGAGACGCTCTGAAAGTAAACACCACTGAATCCGGCGATCTCTACCTCCATACAAATGCTGGTTGTGATCCAGCTCCGCTGGACTTTCAAAAAAGGTAAAGGTGATGCCAGCTCTAAATGACTTAAATTATGAAACGGCGTCGCTTTTATACACGATTTTAGGATGAAACTCTGAACAACTGAGCAAAGCATCAGTTACCATGGTGATGTAGCTTGGTTAAAAGAGAGCAACCTTTGTAGTACAGGGAAGCCTGGCTTTAGACTCAACATAGCTCGCTAACCCACTATACTCGCTTCGCAGTACACCCCTCTGTGTCTTTACGTCCCCTTCTATTGTGTTCTGTGCACAGTCTTGTCTCCTGGTTTAGCAATCACAAACACCAGGAACTTCTGACAGGTTGAAAACATCACCACAGAGTACGCATAGCCCTACCCACTGAAGACAAAAATAATTCCATGTCAAACACCTAAAACAGCAGAGGGAATTTAGAGTGAGTGGAACAAAAACACATTTTAATGTAAAAGTTATAGTACACAACTTCCTATATTACTGATCCAATGATGGAAATTACAAACTCTTGGTGCTGTTTTTATTTTGTATGTACAAAATGCTAACAGTAATTTTGTCTTACAGGCTCATGACGAATGGAGTCATGGCGAAGTTCAACATGCATGGAGGGGGGCAAAGAAACAAACTGCCTTTTAAAGCCACAAAGATGTTCCATGTCATCAAGTGTAAGAAACTAAGATTGATATAATTGAAATTACTGAATGGGCTTCATGTGCATGTGGCTATTCTGGGCTCAGCTGGGCTACCATAGCACAGACTGTTAATGCCTACTGGCTTTATTAGGAACCATCAGATTCAGGCTACTGAGTGGCTCTAAGAAGTGGTTCTTTCATTACTCTTTCAACTCCCAAAACAATTTGTTCTTGCCATCTATAAAGTGCATTTAACATCTGAATAGGCACTCTGTAAAAATGTTTATTTTTTTCTTATGCCCTCTCTCCAGCTGCTGTGAAGAGATGGAGTCCAAAGGCCACAGATGCAGAAATAGAGTGTGATTCAGAACCACCTTAAACATGCCCCAGCAAGGAGCGGAGGCAAGGGGCAGACCCCCACAGGACTGCAATAAAAAGGAAGTCAATAAAACATTTGTTCCAATAAACATGTTCGTTTTTTGTTCAATATATAGATAACTCGTGACATATATCTGGTCCTGAATGCTGTCTTTTTTTTTTTTTACCTGAGATTAGTCCATGTACTACTTGTATTTTACAGTATGGATGAACATTACTCAAGTATTTTTAACTTTATCACAGGTGAGTTTATTTACTATGAAAGTTTTAACCAGGTTCACCATTCCTGTGATATTTTAAGTTGGCAAATGTGAAATTTGCCTGTGTTGTCTATTGGACTTTTTGACCTCTTTGCATTTTAAGGAATTTTTTGCTGAAATTGATAAGTTAATTTAAATAGTTGTAGATTAGAGCATTGAGAATTGCACATGTATACAGCACAAGAGCTGTGCTCGTCATAGAATGTATGGATGTGGTAATGCCAGTTATGTAGGCACTAGTTGAAACTCGATTTAGGTAAACATATTTTTAAATGCAATACATTACATGTGTATTTTGACAAAGGTTGATATGCCGTCGAAACAATGTTGAAACGACGTGAATTGATGCTGTTAAAATGACATCGGTCATGAGACTGACGTCAGAAAAACTTTCATTTCAGCACCTCTGGTAGACGTCGAATCGACCTGCCTGACCGACGTTGATTAGACGTCAAATAGACGGCAAATTGTTTGCTGGGTTACAGTGCATTTTCATCTTACTAACTGGGTAATTTGTCACATTTTACTTAGTAATGTTGTGGAACTTATATGGTACAAATTCATTTAACTGCATAGACAATGGAATATTCTATTACAAAGGATTTAGTAAGAACATAGTAATAGCATGCAAACAAGCAAGGCTTCTTTTTACAGTACAGTTTTACTTTACTTATTGAGTAAATTATCATGTATTACATAGTAATATATCAGAACCTACATGGTACAAGTTAGTGTTTAATTACCAGTGAGGTGAGTTATCTATTACAAATTATATATGTAAGAACATGGTAATTACATGGAAACAAACAAGGCTTTCTTTTACAGTACAGTTTTAGTTTACTTACCGAGAAAATTATCATGTATTGCATAGTAATATATCTGAACCTACATGGTACAAGTTTGTGCTTATTCAATGGCAAACAATCTTAACTTACCATACATATAACAGTAGTTATTACCAATAACACTTTATAATTTACTGGGTAAATACCCAGTATTTTGGCCATGGTTTCATTGTACTTACCTGCTTATTACCAGTGGAAATTTCCCAATAACACAATATAATTTACCAGATAAATACCTAGTATTTCAGTCGTAGATTTGCTGTATTTACCCACTTATTACCAGTAGTTATTACCAATAACGCTTTAAATTTAATGGGTAAATACCCAGTATTTTGGCCATGGTTTCATTGTACTTACCTTCTTATTACAGTGGTTAATACCTAGTAACACATTTTTGTTACCATATATTTACTGGGTAAAATTTACTGGCTAGTAATTAGGGGACAGTAGCTACCAGCTTATAACCCAATAACACACTAAAATTTACCATATAGTTACCAAGTAAATACCCAGCATTTTGGCCATAGTTTCATTGTAATTACCTTCTTATTACCAGCAGTAATTACCCAATAACACACTATAATTTACCATATAGCTACCAGGTAAATGCCCAGTATTTTGGCCATAGTTTCATTGTATTTACTTTCTTATTACCATTGGTAATTACCTAATAACACTTCTGTGTTACCATGAATTTACCAGGTAAATACCTGGTAATTAGGGGACTGTAAAAGAAAGGGTTACCAACTTCCTTCCACCTTTCATGTCTGATGTTTGGTGTTCCCTTGCAAAGTCCAAACGGGCAAGTTTGTGGCGTGGGAGGAGACGTGGTCTTTGAAGATGTTTTTTGTTCTTTAAGCCCTTCTCTCGCAGATGCCGTCTTATGGTTATTGGGCTGCATTCAGCATTAGTAAGGGTCTTAATTTGGGTCAAGGATCGACCCGTCAAATACTCCGGCTCAGCGCAGGTGAAATTTTTTTGGGTCTACCACTTGACTTTTTTGTCCCATAGCCCTCAGGATCTTTTAAGAAATTTAAAATGACTGTCTTACTGCGTCCAACCTCAGCAGCGATGGCCTTGCTTGTGCAGCTCAACAATCCTGCCACATTCAAAGACAAGCACACAAAGCCTTTTTGCCTTTGCCATCAGGAGGTCATGACAGTGTGGATGTCTGACAGAAAATGACATGAAAGCCAGATTTTTGCGCAGATTTTGACTTTTTAAGGCTATGGTCTTAAACTTTTGATCAGCTGATGAACAGCCTGTTTGAGTTTAAATGCAGTTTTCAATAAATTGCCTACTCTCTATTTTTACGCTTCCCTAGAAATGCTACATGACGTCATTAATAAACAGCTGACGGCTCATCCAAATGGTGTGATCATAGTAGCAGGGGACTTCAATCATGCAGATCCATCTCCACACCTCGGACAGTCAGACCCAATTTCCCTCACTCTCACCCCAGCTTAGAGACCCCGGATCTGTAGAATTAAACCATCTATCAAGAAAGTACAGGTGTGGTCTGAGGAAACCACCTCAATGCTGCAGGACTGTTTTGAGAGCACAGACTGGGATATGTTTGCACAGGGAGCAGACCGTGATGAACACACTGCATCTGTGCTGGGGTACATAACTTCTGCACAGACTGTAACCACACAAAGGACAGTTAAGGTGTTCCCACACCAGAAGCCCAGGATTAACAGCAAGTTCAACTTCAAGTTACTTTATTAGTACCCAGAGGTAGATTTTGTTTGCAGTAGAGTCCTCATACACACATATGGGAAAAACATAGAGGCACATATCACACATCATCCAACTTAGGACAGAGGAAATTAAAAAATGGCAAATATGAAAGTTCTTACAGGTCCAGATCATACTAAGATATTGAAGTGAACTAAAATACCAATAGTAAAAAGAAAATAAAACAAAATGAATCAGTAAAACTTCTTTAGGTTGTAAAAACGTACATAATGGATAAAATATTTTTAAAAATAAAAATAAATAAATAAATACAGCAATGAGTAAAGAAATAAATGCAGCAATAAATAATCACCTGTGCAAAATATAGCTATGACTTATTCCTCAGTGTAATGGTTGCAGGGACAAAACTGTTTTTCTGTCTTTTTGTTCTACACCTAGGGATCTAGCATGGTGAGGGCACTGCTCAAGGAAAGAGATGCAGCATTCAGGTCTCATGACAGACAGGCCTGATGCATGGGGGGAGGTAAAAAGAGGCATTAGGGATGCCAAGCGACAATACAAACAGCGCGTTAAAGAAGAATTTAACAACAACAACCCCCGTAGCATGTAGCAAGTCCAAGATGGCTGCCGTGAAGTAAATGTGTGTTACAAGCTGCAGTCTGATGGTTCAACTATTTGTCTACTAAGGTCGCTGGGACGGATATTTCCACTTTAAACTTTGATGGTGTTAATCAGCTACTTGTGCTTATCCTAAGGATACAAAAATAACGAGCCTTTAGCACCAAACCATCGAGTTACTGGACTTCAGGCTTTCTCTTCACTTTGGGTGAAAAAGCTGCCAGCTTCACAATGGGCGACGAGCCAATTTCTCTCGAAAGCATCATGGACAAGATGCAACAAATGATGCTCAACATGATTACACATATAGACACCAAAATTGATCCACTAGGAGCAAGTCTGACAAATATTGAAAGCTCACTCCATGTGCTTGGAGAGCAAGTCAACGAGCTTGAGCAGAGAGTCAGCTCCAATGAAGACAACATAACAGACCTGGTCTGACGTGTGAAAACGCTTGAAAAGGAAAACACCGACCTGAAAGCATGGGCTGAAGATGCCGAGAACCGGAGCAGGCGCTCGAACCTACGCTTCATCGGCATTCCCGAAAGGGCCGAGGGGAATGATATCCTGGGTTTCATGAGACATCTCGTGGTGCAGCTCCTTGGCGAAGCAAATTTCTCCACTCCTCCTGTGATCGACGGCTGTCAGGGACAACTTCAGAGCCAAGGGACCAAGACCAATCCTGGTAAAGTTCCACTACTTCCAGGACAAGCTGAAGATATTGAAACTCTCCAGGGAGAAGAAGGAGCCTCTC
Source organism: Pagrus pagrus (assembly GCF_965226575.1). Taxonomy (NCBI): domain Eukaryota; kingdom Metazoa; phylum Chordata; class Actinopteri; order Spariformes; family Sparidae; genus Pagrus; species Pagrus pagrus. The sequence continues at coordinate 26,798,383 of NC_140208.1, forward strand.
CAATACAAGGGAACTCGAGTCTACATCTATCCGGACTTCTCCGCCGGCTTAGCCCAGAGACGTCGGGGGTTCAACACGGTAAAAAAGAAGCTACGTGATCGGGATATCAAATATGCTCTGATCTTTCCCTGCACTCTGAAAGTCGTCCATGCTGGTAAGACACTTTTCCTTCGTACTCCTGAGGAAGCACAGACATTCCTTGATGAACTTTCATCCACTGACTCCTCCATTGACTCTGATATGACAGCCTAGTGCTACTGGTCAGTAGTCACACCTAACGTTAACGTTCTTCTTTTTTTTCTTCTCTTTTCTGCTTTGGACTGAATGTTGTTGGCCTCCTCTATTGTAGCCACTGTATCGTTGGGCTGACACTGAATTATTAGTTGCTGTTTTGTTTTGCTTTCTCCTTACAAACTTGTAGTTGGAGTAGACGCTGTTATGGTAGTGCCGCTCAACAACTGTTTGCTGTAAAACGTGCCGCAAATGCAGTAAAACGGTGTAAACTGTGCTGTGCAGTAAAGTGGCAAATGTGTCGCAAAATGCAGTAGAACGACTTATGACGGACACCTCTGTTAAGACTGGGAAAGGGTAGATCCCATACATTGATGGTTGACCCCCTATAAATTAATGAACTAAGTTAGTAAATACCTAGACCTTTTCATTTTGATATGCTCACTCAATGAACTATGCAGACTGAGCTGTATACTCATCTTTTTTATACTTAATTTCTTTTCTTTTCCCATCAATGATGCAGCCTGATTCTATGTGTTTTTTGTGTCCAATGTGTGTGTGCTTGTGTGTGTGTGTAGCTTGCTTTCTGATTCTCCCATCCCCCACCCTTGCCTGCTATTTACCACAACTTATGACGATGCTTTGTGTGCATTTCTGTTAATACACTGTGTGACTATTTTGTTATCCTTGGTCAATGAATTCTGCTAAAGGTATGAATGTCATTCATTTGAACATTAGGAGTTTGCGGCCTAAAATTGACTTACTGAAAGCCTGGCTCACCTATAATAAACCTCATGTAATTACGCTTTCTGAAACTTGGTTGAACAACAATATTTCTGATAATGAAGTTAAACGTGATAACTATGTTCCATTTAGAAAAGATAGAGGCTCAAGAGGAGGGGGTCTTCTGACGTATGTATCCTCAAATTTGACTGCAGAACTAGTCTCACCAACTGTTAATCCCCTGCACATTGAATGCCTCTTTGTTAAAATAACATTACATGAGAACAAACGGCTGATCATAGGTAACATCTATAAACCTCCTAATGCTCCTGCTGAAACTACCAAAGGTATTCTGACCACAATCAATTCTTTAGATTGCATTAGTGAAAAAATTATACTGGGTGACTTTAACTCCAATTGGCTAGATCGTTCCTCTTACAATGATCGCAATCTTTTTAATGGTATAAACTTAACCCAGTTGATTACTGAACCAACAAGAGTCAGTCCCAGTCCTTCCTCCTTGCTTGACTGGATCTTAGTTTCCCATCCTGACAGAATTTCACACTCTGGGGTATTACCTGACTCTTTCAGTGACCATTCAATTGTCTTCTGTGTCTGGAAAATCAAAATGCCTCATCTTCCTCCCAAATTCATTAAAGTGGTGATCTGGTGATCTGAGCTGAAGCTGACCGCACAATTCTGTTCTCTGCTACGTACTACGGTAAGCGTGTTGCGTCATTGCGTCATTTCCTGTTGTTGTGTTACTGACTGATAGCGTAACTGTGCCGCTCCGGCTCGTCCAAGCAGATTATTGTTGTATTCCTTCTGTAGCGACCGAGATCCCGCTTGTGATCGGGCACTTGCTGGTCCACTAAGGCATTCAACAATACTCTGTGTTTATAGCTTGGTCGCCGGGCTTGCTGCTGTTTGTAGCTCTCTTAGCTCTGCTGGCTAATCTATCGTGTCCTAGCTTAGCCACTATCAGCTAGCGATGGCTTCTCTCTCTCCCTCTCGCTCTCCTCTTTTCTCTTGCTCAGTGTGCCAGATGTTCAGTTACACCTCTGCCTCCCTTAGTGATACTGGTACATGTATTAAGTGTAGTTTATTTGTAGCGTTGGAGGCGAGGCTCAGTGAGTTGGAGGCTCGGCTCCGCAGCATGGAAACTCCGACTGTAACTGCTGCAGTTAGCCACTTAGCTAGTGCGGACCGAGCAACTGTAGCTTCAGCTAGCCGTCCCTCGGCAACTCCCGAGCAGCCGGGACAGCAGGGCGGCTGGGTGACTGATCGAAGGAGGCATAATACCAAACCAAAGCCCACGTTACACCACCAGCCGCTTCACGTTTCAAACAAATTTTCCCCACTCAGCGACACACCCGCTGAGAAACCAACTCTGGTTATTGGCAGCTCCATAGTACGAAACGTGAAGTTAGCGGCACCAGCGACCATAGTGAAATGCATCCCAGGGGCCAGAGCGGGCGACATCGAATCAAATTTGAAACTGCTGGCTAAAGCTAAACGTAAATATAGTAAGATCATAATACATGTCGGCGGTAATGACTCCCGGCTACGCCAGTCGGAAGTCACTAAGATTAATGTTGAGTCGGTGTGTAACTATGCCAAAACAATGTCGGACTCCGTAGTTTTCTCTGGGCCCCTGCCAAACCTAACCAGTGATGACATGTTCAGCCGCATGTCATCATTCAACCGCTGGCTGTCGAGGTGGTGTCCAGCAAACGATGTGGGCTTTGTTGATAATTGGCGGACTTTCTGGGGAAAACCTGGTCTCATTAGGAGAGACGGCATCCATCCCACTTTGGACGGAGCGGCTCTCATCTCTAGAAATTTAACCCATTTCATTAGCCAACAACCAGCCTGACAACCCAGAGTTGAGACCAGGAGGCAGAGCTGCAGTCTTACACGCTTCTCTGAGCTTCCATTAGATCAGTTGCACACCCAAAACTTCATTGAGACTGTGTCTGCCCCCCGACCACCTAAATTAATTAAATTAATCAAATCAAAAGTCCACAGAAGAGGAGTTGTGCATGAAAATCTAATAAAAATTAACAGCAACTCTGCAATCTCAAAACAAGACAAGAGAATTAAATGCGGACTCCTAAATATCAGATCCCTGTCATCGAAAGCTGTACTAGTAAATGACTTAATTTCAGACTGTAATATTGATTTATTCTGTCTTACTGAAACTTGGCTGCATCCTGAAGAATATGTCAGCCTGAATGAATCCACTCCACCCAGTCACATTAATACTCACATTCCTCGAGGCTCCGGCCGAGGAGGTGGTGTTGCAGCTATTTATGACTTAAGTCTGTCAATCATTCCTAAACCTAAATTAAATTATAACTCATTTGAAAGCCTTGTTCTGAGTCTTTCACATCCAACGTGGAAAACTTTACAGCCAGTTCTATTTGTTGTAGTGTATCGAGCACCTGGTCCTTACTCAGAATTTTTATCTGAATTCTCTGAGTTTTTATCAAGTCTAGTCCTCAAATCAGATAAAGTAATTATTGTAGGTGATTTTAATATTCATGTGGATGTCGTTAATGATAGCCTTAGTACTGCATTTATCTCATTATTAGAGTCTATTGGCTTCTCTCAGTGTGTACATAAACCAACTCACTGTTTTGACCACACCCTTGACCTTGTTCTAGCTTATGGTATCGAGATTGAAAATCTAACAGTTTCTCCACAGAATCCTCTTTTATCAGACCATCACTTAATAACTTTTGAAGTTCTATTACTGGACTACACACCATTAGGCAAAAACTCCTTCACTAGATGTCTATCTGATAGTGCTGTAGCTAAATTTAAGGAAATTATACCGCTGGCACTAAACTCAATGCCATGTCTCAATATAATAGAGGACTCCTCCACTAACCTCAGTTCCTCACAAATCGATCATCTTGTTGATAGCACTGCAGGCTCATTGCGAACAACACTGGACTCTATTGCCCCCCTGAAAAGGAAACCTATAAAGCACAGGAGGTTAGCACCCTGGTATAACTCGGATACCCGCAAATTGAAGCAAACATCACGGAAATTTGAAAGGAAATGGCGTTCCACCAACTTGGAAGAATCCCGCTTAGCCTGGAAAGATAGCCTTAAAATATATAGGAAGGCCCTCCGCAATGCCAGAGCAAGCCATTACTCGTCATTAATAGAGGAAAACAAAAACAACACCAGGTTTCTTTTCAGCACTGTAGCCAGGCTGACAGAAAGTCACAGCTCTACTGAACCATGTATTCCTACAACGCTCAGTAGTAATGACTTCATGAACTTCTTTAATGATAAAATTTTAACTATTAGAGACAAAATCCATCATCGCTTGCCCTCAACTGGCACTATTGTATCTTTAAACACAGGAACCTCAGAAACAGTTGTAAATTCTGACTTATATTTAGACTGCTTCTCTCCCATTGACCTCCACCAACTAACTTCGATGGGTTCTTCATCTAGACCAACAACTTGTCTCCTAGACCCCATCCCAACTAGGTTGCTGAAAGAAACTTTACCTTTAATTAGCACATCTTTACTAGAAATGATCAACCTGTCTCTATTAACAGGATACGTACCACAATCCTTTAAACTAGCTGTAATTAGACCGCTCCTTAAAAAGCCTAATCTTGATCCAGAAGCTTTAGCCAACTATAGACCTATATCCAACCTCCCTTTCCTCTCCAAGATCCTTGAGAAAGCAGTCGCCAACCAGCTATGTGACTTTCTTCATAAAAATAGTTTATATGAGGATTTTCAATCAGGTTTTAGAGCACATCATAGCACAGAGACGGCACTGGTGAAAGTTACAAATGACCTCCTAATCGCTTCTGACAAAGGACTTGTCTCTGTCCTGGTCTTACAAGATCTTAGTGCTGCATTTGATACCATTGATCATCACATTCTACTACAGAGACTGGAACACTTAATTGGCATTAAAGGACCCGCATTAAACTGGTTTAAGTCCTATTTATCGGATCGATTTCAGTTTGTACATGTTAATGATGAGTCATCCCTGTATACCAAGGTTAGTCATGGTGTTCCTCAAGGCTCCGTGCTTGTACCCATACTATTCACCTTATATATGCTCCCTCTAGGAAATATAATTCGGAAACACTCCATAAACTTTCATTGTTATGCAGATGATACACAGTTATACCTATCAATAAAGCCAAATGAAACTAATCAGCTTACTAAACTCCATGCATGTCTCAAGGACATTAAGACCTGGATGACCTGCAATTTTCTGCTGTTAAACTCAGATAAAACCGAAGTTATAGTACTTGGTCCTAAACACCTTAGAGATGCATTATCTAATGATATAGCGAGTTTGGATGGCATTAACTTGGCCTCCAGCACCACCGTCAGGAATCTGGGAGTTATCTTTGATCAAGATATGTCCTTCAACTCCCACATAAAACAAATTTCAAGGTCTGCATTTTTTCATCTACGTAACATTGCAAAAATCAGGCCCATCCTGTCTCAAAAAGACGCAGAAAAGCTAGTCCATGCATTTGTCACTTCCAGACTGGACTATTGTAATTCTCTATTATCAGGCTGCCCTAACAAGTCTCTAAAGAGTCTCCAGCTGGTCCAGAATGCTGCAGCACGTGTACTGACAGGAACTAAGAAAAGAGATCATATTACTCCTGTACTGGCCTCTCTGCACTGGCTCCCTGTAAAATCAAGAATAGAGTTTAAAATCCTTCTCCTCACTTACAAAGCTGTCAATGGTCAGGCACCATCATATCTCCAGGAGCTCATATTACCCTATCACCCAACTAGAGCATTACGCTCCCAGAACGCAGGATTACTTGTAGTTCCTAAAGTCTCCAAAAGTAGAATGGGAGCCAGAGCCTTCAGTTATCAAGCTCCTCTTCTGTGGAACCATCTTCCTGTTTTGGTCCGGGAGGCGGACACCCTCTCTACCTTTAAGAGTAGACTTAAGACCTTCCTCTTCGATAGGGCTTATAGTTAGGGCTGGGCCAGGACAGGCCCAGGCCTGTCCTGGACCAGCTCTTAGTTATGCTGCTATAGGCCTAGTCCGGGGGACAATGACACACTGAGCTTCTCTCTCCTCCCCTCTCCTCTCCTCTCCATCTGTATACATTATGCCTGTATACATGCCCCATCTCTGCATGTCACTGACTTACTTCTTCCCCGGAGTCCTTGTGCTTTCTAGTCCTACAGGCTCCCTTGGATCCTGGCCGCGCCCGGGTCGTGGATCATGGATGCGCCCACTGCTATGGCCCTGCCTGATCGTGGATGCGCCCACTGCTATGGCCCTGCCTGATCTTGGATGCGCCTACTGCTATGGCCCTGCCTGATCGTGGATGCACCTACTGCCATGACCCTGCCTGACACCCACCACTACTGTCGCTAATATTAGTCACATCTCTGTTACATACGTTCCACTACTATTATCGTACTGCATTGCTACATACCATCCTTGCCATTGATCACTACTACTGTTGTCACTAGTAATCACATTTCCATGTGCATTTCATCATTATTGCTGTAATACATCTTTGTGTACTTTCACTCCTGTCAACCATCGCTTATAATTGAATACATTGTGATCTCGTTGATCTGCTCTGTACATGCGACATCTATTGCACGTCTGTCCGTCCTGGGAGAGGGATCCCTCCTCTGTGGCTCTCCCTGAGGTTTCTTCCGCATTTTTTTTCCCTGTTAAAAGGGCTTTTTTTTTGGGGCAAGTTTTTCCTCACTCGAATCGAGGGTCGAAGGACAGAGGGTGTCGTCTCTGTACAGATTGTAAAGCCCTCTGAGGCAAACTGTGATTTGTGAATTTGGGCTATACAAATAAAATTTGATTTGATTTGATTTGATAAAGTCAGAAAATGTAATAACATTAACCCTGAACTCTTTATCCAAGATATTTTCTGCATAAATTGGGAGAGATTTCAATTAATACCATTTGTTGAAGACGCTTGGAACTTTCTATATACTGAATTTGTTGAGGTTATCAATAAAGATGCACCCTGGACAACAATTAAAGTCAAGGGTCGACATCTGCCATGGATAAAAGGAGATCTCATACAGTTGTTTAAACAAAGAGACAAGGCATGGAAAAAACACCGTACAACAAAGGATCCTGCTGACTGGAGCACGTATAAGGAGCCGAGGAATAAATGTAAAACCTATACTAGAAATGCTAAAGCAAATTATTACCAAGATTGTTTATCCACTGACTTTAAGAACCCAAAACAATTTTGGAGGAGAATAAATAGTATAACTAATAAATCCACAGGAAATCCCACTACACATTTTAGAATAAACAATGAAAGTGTCAGTGAACCACTATCAATTGCAGAGGCATTTAGCCAGCATTTTTCTACTATTGTCCCTCACTCCTACTCGTAATCTTCCCCAACCCTGAGCAGGTGTGGTAGTTCCTTCTCTTTTGGAACAATCACACCAACTGATGTTCAACGTGTTATTGATAATCTTAACTCTGGATGCAGTGCTGGTCCAGATGGTCTGGAGATTAGATTTTTTCAATTGGCCTCTTACGTTTTGTCATTTCCTCTGTCTGTTCTATTTAATTTATCTTTAGCAACTTGCAAAGTTCCCTCATCCTGGAAATGTGCCAGGGTAACCCCTATCCATAAAGGGGGTGACACTAGAGATGTCAATAATTACAGGCCAATCTCAATTATCAATTTCATTACAAAAATATTTGAAAAGTTGATTTTTAATGAATTATCCTCATATCTTAATGACCATAACCTACTATCTCCTCATCAATCTGGTTTTCGACAAACTACAACTGAATAAGAAAAAATCATACACCATGTTGTTCTGCACCCGACCTAATTCTTTACCTGCAAATACTAACTGGTGTATTAGTCTTTGGCTTGACTCACAGCTATCCTTTAAATTCCACATTAACTCAGTTTCCAAGAAAATCTATCTTCATCTGAAATCCCTCTATCGGTCTATTGAATGTTTTTCCCTTCAAGTTCGTAAAAGAATCATAACACAACTGATACTCCCAATAATTGACTATGGTGATAGTCAATTATCAAATCTTCGTCCTCTTTCTGTCTTGTATAATTGTTTATGTAGATGTATTCTCAGGTGTCCTTATATGACCCATCACTGTCATATGTACCAGTCCTTGAACTGGCTGGCCCCCAAGTCCAGAAGGCATATTCACTGGTTATTATTTATTTTTAAGTGCAATTACTTCAACTTCTCTCCATATTTGAAACAATATTTGATTCCCTTCAGTTCACAATACAATCTTAGGCATACTGGTCAACTTTTCTTTTTTACTCCTAGAATCAATAAAGAATCTGGTCGACGTGCATTCAAATACAAAGCCCCAGCAGACTGGAATAATCTCCCTGGTTCAATTAGGTCCATAACCTCTTTTCATCTTTTTAAATCATTGTTTACTTATTTTCAAACACCCTGCTCCTGTCTCTGATGTAAGGTCCCTCCGACATGAAGTGTTACTAGTAAAATGAATTATTGTACTTATTTATTTATTTATTTATTTTTATTTTTATTTTATTTTTATTTTTTTGCTGGTGTATGCATGGGGGGGGGAGTCAGGATCGATAGAGCATTGTAGTGTGTGAGTGTGTGTGAATGGGCGTCTGTGTCTCTACATTGTATCATGTGTTTTGTTGTTTTTTTTTTTTTTTTTTTTGTTTGTGTGTTGTTTGTGTTTGTTTGTTCTGTTTACTTTCCATATATGTTTACTAGGTACTATTTATGTTTGTATTTTCGTTGATATTATGGACCCCCTTGAAAATGAGATGGTACATCTCAAGGGGCTATCCTGTTAAAAAAAAAGTTGATAATAAAGTCAATGTGGGAAGGTATCAAGGCACTGACAGACTACAGACTACTATTTCGCTGCCCAGTGAAGACTTCAACCTGCCTGACGTCCTCAGCCAATTCTTTGCTCGCTTTGCCACGCAGGGAGAGGTGACTGCCCCACTCATCAGCCCACCAGCGGTAGAGTCTAACCTGGTTCTCCAGCACCAGGTGAGATCGATGTTTAAGAAGCTTAATGGGAATAAGGCAGCAGGGGTACTGAAGACGTGCTGAGCAGCTGAGCAGCTTACGAAAAAATTCAACCTCTCCCTACAACATACCACTGTTCCAACATCATTCCTGTGCCTAAGAAATCACCTGCAAAGTGCCTGAATGACTACCGCCCAGTGGCTCTAACACCTATAGTCATGAAGTGCTTCGAGAGGCTGGTGCTCTCACACATCAGGAGCATCATTCCACCGGACCTGGACCCACACCCCTTGCCTACCAGGCAAACCGCTCCACTGAGGACGCCATTAACACAACTCTGCACAGCACCCTGACACATCTGGAGAAACCAAACTGCTATGTGAGGATCCTATTTCTGGACTTCAGCTCCGCTTTTAACACCGTCATCCCTCACAAGCTGGTCAATAAACTCGAGACCCTGGGCTTTGGTTCACAACTGTGTTCATGGATCATGGACTTTCTCCCACATCGGCAATAGTAAGTGAGAATTGGAAACAACACCTCCTCCACTCTCATCCTAAACACAGGCACCCCAGCTATACTGTGTGCTGAGCCCAATATTCTTCACACTCTTCACACATGACTGCACCCCCATCTACACCTCCAACTCCATCTCAAAATTTGCTAACAACACAAACTGTGGTGGGCCCGATTGCAGACAATGAGGAGACAGCATACAGGCTTGAGGTGAACCGTCTTGCGAGGTGGTGTGAGGACAACAGCCTGGTCCTTAACACCTCCAAGACAGAGGAGCTGATTATTGACTTCAGGAGAACTAAAGGAAGAGACCACCTCCCCCTCCACACACATGGTAATGAGGTGGAATGTGTCGATGACCTCAAGTTCCTTGGAGTCACCGTGTCAAGGCAGCTGACATGGACCTCTAACACCTCACAGCCTGTCAAAAAGGCCCAACAGAGACTGTTTTTCCTCAGAAAGCTGAAACGGGCCCAGCTACCACAGAAACTGTTGGTCAACTTTTACAGGAGTACCATCGAGAGCGTCCTGACCAACTGCATAACGGTGTGGTATGCCAGCTGCATGGCTGCCGAATGCAAAGACCTGCACTGTGTGGTTAAAGCAGCCCAGTGCATCATTGGGACGGAGCTTCCTACACTGGACACCGTTTATGCTGCCCGGCTGAGGAAAAAAGCCAACAGCATCTGTAAAGACTGTACACACACACACTCCCTATTCGAACTGCTGCTGTCAGGCAGATGGTTCAGGACAATAAAATCCACCACCAACAGACTGAGAAACAGCTTCTACCCCAGCGCTGTGACCTCCATCCACCCCCCATAATGAACGATCCCACCCTCAGAAACTGCAGCAGCAGGTGACATAGTTGCAAAAACTTGCACCACCACTGTTTTGCACAATTGCACCGTCAAAGCTGCTACCTCTGTCTACCGTACTGTATACAGTATATATATATATATATATATATATATATTAGGGCCGGGAATCGATTACAAACATTTTTTTTCAAGGTGGTACTTAACCAAGACCAACCGACTAGGGATGCAAATTATCGATTAATTCATTAATCGTTAGTTGATGGACCTTATCGATCAATTAACGATTACCTGATAAGATGCGATTTTCCTGAGAACCTAAATTTAAGGGGGAAATTTAAGCTGAACATTCCTTATACAGGACTCTACACTAGTTTGTTTAACTACTTAAATCACGATAGCATAAACTGATTTGTTGAACTCAGCCTGATGTAAACATTAATAAAACACAGGCAGCTCTATGTTTTCCCTGTGTGATGTCTTATGCACCGTGAAACAGTGACAGGTCTGTAGGCTACCTACATCTTGACCACATGTCAGCTGTTCAGCTGCAGAAGAGGAAACTCCGCTGTTCTCAGCTCCACTGCGACGAGCGCTTTTTAAACAGTAGCGACCGGCTAAACTACGGGGGATACTGTAAAACGGCGCAGATCCGGTGTGTTTATCAAAGCTTGGTCGCAGTGCTGAGGCACCGGGTCGGGATCTTTATAGATCCATGGGCAGTGATCAGTGTCGGCGGCTTTTTAACTCGTTAAATAATTGTGCTCCAGTATAATCGGTACGCCTGAAACTCATCCAGTGAGAAACGTTTCGCGGTGCAAAAATAAGTGCGATTAAAATACGTAAATCTTTTTAACGCGTTAATTTTTGTGTAATTAATTAATCTTAATTAACGCGTTAAAGTCCCGGCCCTAATATATATATATATATATATATATATATATATATATACCGAATGTGTGTGTGTGTGTGTATATATATATATATATATATATACACACACACACACACATTCGGTTTTTCTTTTCTTTTCTACCGTTTATATGTGTATATTTTTACTATATATTTTATTTGGTATAGTTTACCTTTCTTACTTTGCACTATTTGTTTCTATTGACCTGAAAAGGAAGCCACGCACAATTTCAATATATTCTATTCTGTTGTATTTTTTGTCTCTTACTCCTGTATCTTCTTTTTGCATTTGATGCTCTACTTACAACCTGGTTACAATCCACCACCACGAAATGCGAATATTTGTAATTTTCCCCTGGTCTTAAGATTTTATTCAGGAGTGTATATACAGCTCTGGAAAAAATTAAGAGACCACTGCAGAATTGTTCAATTCTGGCTTTACTGGCAGAGGGATACAGTGAGCGTCAGGTTTCCTCCATCCTTAAAATTCCTAAAATGGCGGTTTATAAGAGCAAGGTCAAGCAGCAGACATTGGGGACAACAAAGCTACAGACCGGCAGAGGGCGAAAATGACTTTCCAGGACCGGGATGACCGTCAACTCATTTGAATGTCACTCAAATGTAGGATGACATCAAGTGACCTACAAAAAGAATGGCAAATGGCAGCTGGGGTGAAGTGCACGGAGAGAACGGTTCCAAACAGGCTCCTTGGGGCAGGGCTCAAGTCGTGTAAAGCTAGAAAAAAGCCCTTCATCACTGAGAAGAGCCAGGCTGAGGTTTGCAAAAGACCATAAGGATTGAACCATAGAAGACTGGAGTAAGGTCATCTTCTCTGATGAGTCCCTAATGGTTAGACGGAGACCTGGAGAGGCCTACAAGCCACAGTGTCTCGCACCCAGTGTGAAACTTGGTGGAGGATCAGTGATGATCTAGGGGTGCTTTCAGCAAGGCTGCAATCAGGCAGATTCGTCTTTGCAAAGGACGCATGAATCAAGCCACATGCATGGTTATCCTGGATGAAAACTTGCTGCCTTCTGCTCTGACAATGTTCCCCAACTCTGAGGATTGGTTGTTCCAGCAGGACAATGCTCCATGCCACACAGCTAAGTCAATCAAGGTGTGGATGAAGGACCACCAGACCAAGACCCTGTCATGGCCAGCCCATCTCCAGACCTGAACCCCATTGAAAACCTCTGGAATGTGATCAAGAGGACGATGGATGGTCACAAGCCATCAAACAAGGATGAGCTGCTTGAATTTTTGTGCCAGTAGTGGCATAAAGTCACCCAACAGCGATGTGAAAGACTGGTGGAGAGCATGCCAAGACGCATGAAAGCTGTGATTGATGATCAGGGTTATTCCACCAAATATTGATTAACTCTTCCCAAGTTAAAACATTAGTATTGTATTGTTTATAAATAAATATGAACTTGTTAGGGCCCGAGCACTGACCAGTGCGAGGACCTATTATATTTGCAAGAATTCTTGCTATTGTTCCATCCACGGAATCACATATTTGGCGACCTGAACATACCCCAAAACTCACCAAACTCAGAACATACGTCACATGTGGCGAAAAATTTGATAATTCAATGTCATTGGGTGTGGGTGCGGCCAGAGGACTCTCTGGCGCCCCCGGAACGAATCCCCACCTCCGACATGCACATACATTAACGAAATTCGGTACGCATGTGTATCATTATCAGACACACAAAAAAAACCCAGACCCTCAGTCCCCCATTTTGATTCACAGCGGCCATTTTGATGCATTTCCCACCTCGTACTTTAAGGAACTCCTCTCACTTCACTCAGGATCATCCTCAGACCTTGAAGATGAAAAGTTATCAAAAGTTTTTTGCCTCTGCTATACCTGGTGGGCGTGGTGGTGCCGTCCATTTTGATGCGCCATAACCTTATAGCTTCAACATACAAGTTCCCATCTATACCAAATTGCTCACACATGTAGAGGGGTTCGCCCTGAATACGTCTATGCATCAATACTGTATCTGTAATCATATCTATAGCGCCACCCACTGGACACAGGAAGTCACTGAATATGTCACTGTTGTGTTTGCAGTGACACGGATCCCAATTAGGTAGAAACCTTTCCACAGACAACGGGTGAGCACACGCCCTCCAACGGTGCCACAGCCCAACGTACGTGGGGCAAGGGCCTGTTCATTATTGTCAATGTTTGGCACTGTGCCCACACCAAAACACTTATGGATATGAAATTGGTAGGGGTGGTATAGACTGGCCCCTGTAACTCACACACCAAAAATGACCAGCAGGTGGCGCTGTTATCAGGCCAAAGGCGTTTTTTCCTAATAACTCCCACATAATTTGTTGCACAGTTTTAAACCTTATGTCTATGCGTTCCCTGAATCCAGCTGAATTGTGTGATGTAGGCCACGCCCACTGTCACGCTACATTTCCATTCACAAATTGGCCAAATGTTGCAAACCTACTTTTTCGAACTCCTCCCACCCAATATCTCCGATTTACACCAAACTTTGCATACAGCATCTGTGGACCCTCCTGACAAAAACTTATTAAAACAATTGTGATAGTCCAAAGAACGCCCCAAATATATAACAACAATTTCCTGCACATTGTGGTCAAACCGCCAGTCTTCCATATCTTGATCAAATACTGTCCCATTAACACAAAAGTTTTTTTCAATTGTGTTCTATGGCCAGATGACAGAATTGGAGCAAATTGGCCAATAGGGGGCGCTTTTACTGCTAAATAACTAACCAACAGCTTGCCTGCCTTGACTTTTCATTCCTCAATGGAAGTTGTTGCATGAACAAGCCCCGACAGCAGCATGTAGCGACAGCAGCACGCCGCGACAGCACCATGCATCGACACGCATGGACTGCGAGGGCCCGTTCATCGCTGCTTGCAGCTTTAATTATTATTATTATTCTCCTTCTTCCTTCCAAACAAAGTCAGCCATCTTGGATTGCCTGCGACCATTTTCTTTTTTTCCAACATACAATTTCACATCTACACCAAATTTGTCACATATGTTCAGGGTTTCGCCCTGAATACAACTATGCATCTTCTTTAAGCATCTTCTTTAAAACTGCAAGCAGTGATGAACGGGCCCTCTAACCATGTACGTCAGGCCGTGGCGCCGTCGGAGGGTGCGCGGCCAGATGTGTGCTTGCCCGTTGCCTATTGAAAGGTTTATAACTAAATGGGATACGTTTGACACTTTGTAATATTCCTCCATACTGCTTATCTGCTGCAATCCAAGTGTCCTGAATTGGCAACATCCAGAGTTTACTCGAAACAACGTAATTTAGTACATTTTTATAGCCTAAATAGTCACTATACTATATTCGCCTGGAGGCACGCGAGTTTCCCTCACAGTGGTTTGCACTACGGAAGCCGCGCCAGACAAGATCAATAGAACTCGCAATACATATAGTGTTGTGACGTTCACGAACAAACCGATTCTTTTGAACGGCTGGTTAACATGAACGATGGGAACCGAGCTGGGAACCGTTCTTTTTTTATTTTTAAATTTTTTTTTTATATATCAATGTGCAGATGCACACAAAAGCTCCTCCTTTGCTCCTCCCTTGAGTGGGACAGAGAACAGGAGGGAAAAAAAAGTTACATGGGGAGGAGCGCAGCCCAGCTGCACGGTGCTTGTTAGATATGCAAATGTAGCATGATGCCACCTGAGTTGTGCACGCTGCCTTTGCGTAAAAAAAAAATCAGTCAAATGAGCCAGTTCTTTGAACGGCTCTTTGAAAGGAACGGCTCACCAAGATCCGGCTCCCCTTAAAGAGCCATAAATCCCATCTCTAGATACATATTTACATCCTGCTGTGAGTTTCAAAGTTTCAAATCACCAGTGCAGGCAGATCCCTCTTGTGTTTGTGTGTCGCTCGGTCGCTCATAGCTGTCCGAGAGAAAATGGAGATAATCCGGCAAGAATTTAAGGAAGACATTGTGGATCTCTACTGCCGTGTTAATAACTTGGAGGCGATCGTGAAGGATAACCCCCTCCTGGACCCTCAGTTGAGCTCAGAGGTGTGTGACTTTAGTGCATGTTTGAAAGTTTTGGAAGACGCCGCGGCCGCTACACCGGGCCCGAGCGCACCTGGAGTGAGGAGTGATTTAGCACTTAACGTGGTGATTAGAAATCTTCCACACAGAGTGAATGAAGTCACCCTGAACTCTGGGAACTGTCTAATTAAAGACGGACTTAAAATCAAGGACATTGAGTGCGTGTCTGCAGAATGGAAACAATCACGTAACGACAAACTGGGGATTATAATCGCCAAGTTTGGTTGTCATGAACACAAGAAATCTGTAATGAGCAAAAAAGTAACGTTACAGAAACACCCGGAGTACAAGAAGGTGTATATTAATTACGACATTACCTTTGAACAGCGAGCTATTGTGTCCAGCTTCCATGTGATTTTAAAGGAAATCGGTATGGACAAACTCGCTATTCGAGGCAGGCGTGTTGTTAATACTACCCGGCCAACACGTAGCAATACCGCGGCGGAGGAAGCAGCCCAGCGCTAGGTTTCATACGGGTTTTGGAATGTACAAAGCTGGAACATCAACACATCATCAGAAAATAATAAAACATGTTCACAGTGTATTAAGCATCTGGGTTTGGATCTAACGGGAGTGGCAGAAACTCATCTGACTGGTGTATAAGTTGCATCTGTTGCTGGATACAGGTGGTTTGGGCAGAACAGAACCAGACTGCATCATTGGGCTCGCTCTGGATCAGGGGGAGTGGGACTCTTTATTAGTGACAGAATGTGTATGGACTACAACTGTGAAATCCTTGATGACTCAGTGGAGGGTATATTGTGGCTGAAACTGACTGCTAAGCCCCACCTCAGTATAAACCAAGTGTTTTCTGTTGCTGTTTGCTATTTACCACCAGCTAATTCCACCAGGCAGGTGGATGCAGCAGTCTTTTATGAGAGCCTTCTTTCAAATGTATTCAGATTTCAGAAAATTGGTCCCTTTTGCATTATGGGTGATTTCAACAGCCGTTGTGCAAATGTACAGGATTATATTGAGGGGGTGGATGCAATAGAAGAACGAAATATAGTGGATATTGTATCTAACTCATATGGGGAATTACTTATTCAGTTTCTTATCAGCGCAAATTGTTGTATTTTAAATGGGAGAAATTACCATAAAAATGATTTTACATGTGTATCATCGAAGGGGCTGTCAGTGGTTGATTACATACTAGTGTAAGTACTAGTTGCACTGGTTTAGTGACTTTAGTGTAATTAGGAGTAAGGACCTCTTTACACAGGCAGGCTGTGTCTCCACTATTGACACATCCAGAGCTGTGTATACACAGTTCTGTGACATTTTAAAAGGAGATGCGAGAACAGATCCCTCACAGAGATGTCATTATTCAACATGGCTGTTCTAACGAACGGAGTAAAAAAGTTTGGTGGACAGAGCAACATTCCTCATTATGGAAGGCTTTATCCTCAGCAGAGAAGGAATGGACATCTTGCCCCCCTGGGCCAGTTAAGGCGCAGGCTAAAGCTCTAAATAAGTGCATTCAGAAGCAGTTTGACCGTTCAGTCCAAGCTGCTAAAAGACGGTACTGGAGATTACAGCAGGAAAACATCAAAGAACTAGTGAATAACACCCCAAGGGCCTTCTGGCAGCAGGTTAACCTCTCACTTTATTATTATTACTACATACTGCATTTGAGTAGAACATGCCAACAAGCAGAACGTGGAAACTGCTGTTAACATAAAGTATTTAGATAGTAAAACTGGCATTTTTAATGTATCCAAGCCTCCTGTATCATAGCTACGTGTGAAGTTTTTAATACATCAAACTGATTGGAAATCGGTCGAAGATTAAGCGAATAATTGTTTTCTTGATATTGCTTAGTGCCTCTTACCCATACCTGTACATGCACTGACTGCTCTGCTGGGCCCGTTCAAAAATGGCGGCTCTTTAGGGCTGCCCCCACCAGTTTGTCATATAGTATTGACAGTCTTGTACCAAGGCTAGTGGTGCCTGAACCCAGCACAGAATGTGTTAGCTATGCTAATTTATAATTCTGTCATTATTGTATTTCCAGGTGGTGTCGGCGACGCAACTGCAAGCGCAAGAAGTCTATTCGACACAAGTCGATTTTCACAAGATCGAAGGTGTCTCTGTTTAATTGGGAGAAATTTGTGTACAGGTTTGACTAATAATACATTTATTTTGTTTGGTGTTTGGATGTGTGTAGCCCACTAAGCTTGTGTTGTCACAATACAGAGATTTCTAACTTTTGCAATATTTGTCTATATTTCGAATGTTGTTGACAATACTACACTAAGTAAATCAGTGGCAGGTTACCTTTAAGTAAGCCTAAATTAATTTATGGCTTTTACTGTACATTAGTTATTGGGTTTTGACTGAAATTATTTCATACTGTTTCAAGGTTTTGTCAAGGAAGGTTTTCTCAAGTTTTATTCTGTTTTAAATAAAATGTGTAAAATTCTTTATATGTGATTGCTTCAACTACATTTCAACTAATAGTGGTTAAGTAATGCTTATGTGTTACCTAAGGGATACATTTGTTACACTTTACAATAAGGGTCCAAAAAGCCTTCAGTAAAGGTTAACTATGGTTAAGTAATGCTTATGATGCAGTTAAGCATTTATAATATGTTACCTAAGGGATACATGTGTTACACTTTACAATAAGGGTCCAAAAAGCCTTCAGTAATGGTTAACTATGGTTAAGAAATGCTTATGAGGCAGTTAAACATTTATAATCTGTTACCTAAGGGATACATGTGTTACACTTTACAGTAAGGGTCCAAAATGCATTCACTATTGGTTAACTATGGTTAAGTAATGCTTATGAGGCAGTTAAGCATTTATATACACTATTATTACAGTGTTCATATTGTAAATATTATGTATATACGAGTCAATTCTATTTCTCATCTTCTTATTTTATTGTTTTGTTTTTTTTACTTTTTATTATTGTTTATTGTAATTACTGTCTTTTGGCTGCTGTGACAAATACATTTCCCCATTTGCGGGACAAATAAAGGAATTCTGATTCTGATTCTGATTAATGTGTTACCTAAGGGATACATGTGTTACACTTTACAATAAAGGTCCAAAAAGCAATCACTATTGGTTAACTATGGTTTAGTAATGCTTATGAGACAGTTAAGCATTTATAATGTGTTACCTAAGGGATACATGTGTTACACTTTACTATAAGGGTCCAGAAAGCATTCACTAATGGTTAACTATGGTTAAGTAATGCTTATGAGGCACTCATATATTTATTAAGGTTTATGTCAGGTTACTAATGTTAAGTAATACCTTACTTAAGGTTAGGTAAGGGCTACCTGATGACATTCACAGCACATCATTAGTAAATGATTACTTAAGACTCTAAATAAGTATTTATTAACGCCCATCCAGGTAACATGTACACCATTAGTAAATGATTACTAGAGACATTAACATTTTACTAATATATTAACTAATGTATTAATTAATACTGAGTAATGCATACATTAGGATAACTAATTACATTATTTAACTTTTATTAATGTTTAATAATGTATTAATTAACAGCAGCAGCAGTAGACATTAATTAACCGCTCATTAATGCATTTATTAATACGTTTATTCATGTTAAGCAATACATTGTACTGGTTATTAAACTGTTATTAAACTGTTAATTAATGCTTAATAATACATTAACTAACGTTAAGTAATGGACCCTTATTGTAAAGTGTTACCGATGTATCGAAAAATGGTAACACACTGAATATTTTATATAGGCTTTTTAATTATTGTTTTTCAAATGGTGTGGTACCAGAGTTCTGGAAATATGGTATTATTAACCCTATCCCCAAAGCTGGGGGAAAAGATAACAGAATACCTCTTAATTACCGGGGAATCACTTTGATATCTTCTGTATATAAACTGTTTTGTTCTGTGCTGTATAATCGTATTGCTGGCTGGGCAGAGGCTAACAATACTATAGCAGACGAGCAAAATGGGTTTAGAAAGAAATGGAGCTGCCTTGACCATATTGCTACTTTAACTACAATCACAGACACAAGGAAAAAGTTGAAGAAAGCTATTTTTTGTTCTTTTATTGATTTCTCTAAAGCTTTTGATCATATAGACTGAAACATGCTCTGGAATAAGCTGTCTGCACTAGGCCTACATGGCAATATTTTGAATTGTCTTATTGCTTTGTATGAAAATGTCAAATGTTGTGTTGGGGTTAATGGATGTCTCACAGATTGGTTCCCAGTTGAGATTGGAGTTAAACAAGCGTGCATTTATTTCCTATTCTGTTTGCCATGTATATAAACGATCTGTCTTTAGCAATTAAGGCCTCAGGTAAAGGTGTCTCTATTGGTGATGAAAAAATATCCATACGGTTATATGCAGATGACATTGTTTTGATTTCTGAAACTGAGGAGGGGCTTCAGGAGATGCTCAATCTTGTCCATAGCTGGTGTCAGGACTGGAAATTGAACGTTAATCCTGATAAAACCAAAGTGGTGCACTTTAGAAATCCATCAATGCCCCTGTCTGAGTTTAGTTTCTCCTGTGGCTCGTTCTCCTTGGAAACAGCTAAAGAGTATAAATACCTGGGTTTGATGTTAACAAAATTTCTAGATTATAATGAAACTGTCAAGAATTTAGCAATGCATGCAAATAGAGCTCTCGGTGCAATCATAGCGAAATGTAAATGCATGGGTGGTTTTCCTTTTAAATGTTATACTTAATTGTTTGAATCCCTGGTCCTGCCTATTTTGACCTATGCTGCTGCTGTCTGGGGTTACAAAAGTTATTCTCCTGTTAATGCTGTGTTTAAACGGGCATGTAGATTTTATCTAGGTGTGGATAAATACACCCCAAATGCTGCTATACAGGGTGATATGGGTTGGAAAACTCCATGGCAACATCAGTGGTCTTGCATCTTTAAAAACTGGCTCTGTGGTATGCCTGACAGCTTATTATGTAAACGTGTTTTTCAGTGGCCGGCTCATTTGACAAATGTCAAAAATGCAAACGGTAAAAGCATTTTTTAGTTCTATGAATTTATCTCATCTCGCTCGTACAGATATGGTTTACTCAAGTAACGACCTTAAATGTTTTGATATGGCAGTGTCAAAGGCAGACGAGGAACCATGGCTACAGTTAATAAACAAACCAGAAGGGAATAAACTACGCACTTACTGCCTATTTAAGGGTGCATTTGAGACGGAGCCGTATGTAAAAAATATATTATCAAGACGGCTTAGAAGTGCCCTTGCAAATTACTCATTTGTAATGAATACTGTATTTTGCCTTTTTGCTGTATATTTTGCCTCTGTATTTTGAATGTGTGTTGTGGAGTGACACCGAAATAAAGTTTCTCTATCTATATATCTAGCTGGAGGTAATTACCGGTGTATCCGTAGTGCAAACCGCTGTGAGGGAGACTCACGCAGGAGTGTGCTTCCAGGCAAATATAGTATAGTGACTATTTAGGCTATAAAAATGTACTAAATGACGTCGTTTCGAGTAAACTCTGGATGTCACCACTTCAGGACACTTGGATTGCAGCGGACAAGCAGTATGGAGGAATATTACAAAGTTTTTGTGTATTTTTATGGACCTTTTCATCTCGGGCACAATTGACACCCGTTGTATGGATTATTGCTGCCGGATGGTACCCCCACGGGTCTCCAGCAGCACTGGGAATAAGGAATAAGAAACTACACCGGACTTCTCATCAGCATGAGGGTGAGTCGATAATGATTTAATTTCGTTCTAGAGTGAACTATTCGTTTAAAGTACGAGTCTGGAAATGGGTACGTACAAAATGGGAAAAGCCATAAGTGGGGCGTTACTGAGCTGTCTTGCCGCGCCCGAGGGCAGTTATGGTATTGAATTAACGTACTCATGGGTTAGAAGCTATGTTGCAAATTTGTTGAGTCTGCGATCATCCTAAAGTCCCAAAAACAGTGTTGGAAAAATGAAAATCGCTGCCGCCATTCAAGATGGCCGACAAAAATTCCAACAAAAATAATTCCTAGCTAAATCCTTGAGACCCACGAGTCCTGTAAATTTCATGACGATCCGAGAATGTTTTTGCACGCACAAAACGATGTTAGGTGGTGCTATGGAGCCCCGTGGCAACACCTACCCCCAATCATGTCAAATTATCAAATTTTTCACCAGATGTGATGTATATTCCGAGTTTGGCGAGTTTTGGGGTATGTTCAGGTTGCCTACAGATGCAATAGGGCCTTCGCACTGTCAGTGCTCGGGCCCTGCTTAAAGAAATTATAGAAGATATCAGGGTGGCAAACAACAGGATTGATAATGCCGAAAGGCGGATAGTGGAAGCAGAGGAGCATCTACAGTACATCAGCCTGGCTACAGAAACAGATTGAAGCCAGGCTGGTGGATCCAGAGGGACGCACGAGGAGGGAGAATGTAAGGATTCACGGGTCAAAGGAGGGAGCGGAGGACAATGCTTGGTCGATGAGTGACTTTATTGAGACCCTCCTGAGAGAAAAGCTGGAGTTGCCTCAGTCCCTTCACCTCCAGATTGAGAAGGCTCACCGGGCTCTGGTGTCAAGTCCCTCCCCAGGTTCCCCACCGAGATCAATCGTGGTAAAGTTTATGAGTTTCAAAAATAAAGAAGAGATTAAGACAGCATAGCAGAAAAAAGGCTTCATGTACTAGGGGAAGAAAGTGTTTCTAGACCCCGATTACGCTCCGGAGGTACTGAGAAAACGGAAGGAATACACAGAGACAAAACAAATTTTGAAAGAGAAGAAAATATGCTTCTAGAAGCCATTTCCAGCGAGACTGTGGGTGTTTGAGGAGGGGGAAACGAGTGTCTACAATACGGCAGAAGAGGCGACTAAGGACATGGTGAAGAGGGGTCTTCAAGTGGCTGTTATCAAACCTACGGAGAGCTGACTGTAGAGGATCAAACTCCTAACCTGGCAGGCCAGCCGTACAAGGGAGGGACAAACACCCAAGGAGACAGAACCAGGATTTAAACAAAGACTGCAAACTTTCAGGAGAAATAAGGACAAGGATTAAAGAACATGGGGCTTAAAGATGAGGACTGATTAGCTTTTGTTTATTTGGACTGTGGTCTTCACAGGATTAAGGTGACAAAAACGGCTCCCCTCACTTGTATTTTGTTTTGGAGTATGTCACTCAGGGGTCAATTTGACATGGTGATTTCCTCAAAGTGTTTTATAAAGGTCGGGGCTACTCCATTTTTTGAGCTGTCAAACACATATGGACAAAGCTAACAGCAGTACAGAGGGCCCACTTCCCCCAGGAGGGAGAGGTCATCCCTCGGAGCTGTTTAGTCATCAGGGCTTAGTAAGGGTCGTAATGCAGACCCCACGCAGGGAAGTTTTCATGTTCATCACTAGTTCATTAGAAGAGGTTTTTGAGTTGTGTTTTGTTTTGTTCAGGGCAGTTTGCTGTTTCTGTAGCATAAGGGGTATCCAGGGAGTGGATGGGGGGGAAAGAAGTGGGTGAAAAAATAGTGAATATGGCGACTCAGAAAAAATCATTAAAGATAGCCTCATATAACATGAATGGGATACTTAACCCAATGAAAACGCCGAAGATATTAGGTAAGCAGAGAAAAGAGGGGTTGGGTGTGGCTTTGTTGCAGGAGACCAACCTGACAGAGAAGGAACATGAAAAGCTTAAAAGAAACGGGTTTGATCAAATATTTTCTTCATCATATAGAACAGGCCATCGGAGAGGAGTGGCCATAATAATATCAGGGAAAATTTTATTTGAGAAACTTTCAGAAACATCAGATGTAGAGGGAAGATTATTGATTAAAGGGAGATTAGAGGGAGAGAAATGTTTGATTTGATGACATCAGAGGGGGAAGGTATTCTGAGGTATGTGGAGGAGATCTAAACCTCAGACTGAACCCACAACTCGACTGTTCTATCTATCATGTAGAAATCCACAGTTAGTAAAAAGTTCATAGGATTAATGGCAGAGTTGGGAATTATGGACGTGTGGAGGGATCTAAATCCCACAGGCAAAGACTACACATATTTCTCATCACCACATTCAGTATATAGGATAGATTACTTTTTGATGTATAATAAGGACAGATATAGGGTGGAAAAATGCGATATCTGAACAAGGGACCTATCAGACCATAGCCCAGTATATATAACTCTGGGTCTGTCAAGGGAAACAAAAGCATCACTTTGGAGGCTGAATACAAATGTATTAAAGGGACATATGAAGGAGGAATCAGAATCAGAATCAGAAAAAACTTTATTGTCTCCCGCAAATAGCAGTAGAAATTCGTCTTTGACATGTTCCCAGATGTGCACAAGTTAAAACACACAACATAAAAAACAGCAGCACAGTAAAATAAAATAAATACAGTGCAATACATACAATACAGGATGGGGACATTAAAAAGGATATTATAGTGCATTGTTGATGATGTTGATGGCGGATGGGATGAATGATTTTTTCACTAAGTTTGTCCTAGCTAGTGGGACCCTGTAGCGACGGCCTGAAGGAAGGAGTTGAAGTGAGTTGTGGAGTGGATGTGAGGGGTCATGTATGATGGAGGTGGCTTTGCGTCTGACTGCCTGTGTGTGGAGGTGTGAGAGGGAGGACTGTGTGGTGCCTGTTATTTTACTTGCGTGTTTGATGATGCGCGACAGTTTGGATTTGTCTCTGACGGAAAGAAAGGTGTACCAGGATGAGATGTTGTAAGTGAGGACTGGCTCGATGAGTGATCTGTAAACAACTGTTAAAATGTCTTTGCTCACATTAAAACTTCTCAGTTTCCTCAGCAAGAAGAGACGTTGTTGTGCCTTTTTGTAGGTGTGTTCAGTGTGGACAGAGAAGGACAGTGTTCTGTCCACCTCAATGCCCAGAAACCTGAACGCCTCCACCTGCTCCACCTCCTGCCCTTTGATCTTTAGTGGCTGCAGTAGTGGGTGGGCGGAGTCACCAGGTGTCACTCTCCTGCAGCAGCACAGCTCCTTGGTCTTAGAGATGTTCAGTTCTAAGAAGCTCTCCTCAATGAGAGTGGTGAGTGAGTCCACCTGTTGCTGATATGCTGTTAGGCTGTTAGAGTCCGTCAGGTGAGCCACCAAGGCCATGTCATCTGCGTATTTGAAAAGTGTCATATTGTCCATGTTGCAGGTTATCTTGTTTGTGTAGATGGAAAAAAGAATGGGTGATAAGACACAACCTTGTGGGACCCCTGTGTTTATGATAGTGTTGGTGGATATTTTGCCATTGACCATTACATGCTGTGATCTGTCCTGTAGAAAGTCTCTGATCCATTTAACCAGTACCGGGTTGACATGTAGTTCAGTGAGGCAGTCTGATAAGGTGTTCTTGTTGACTGTGTTAAAAGCCGAGGAGAAGTCCATAAATAAAATCCCGGAACATGAGTGAGTGTGGTCCATGGTTTTGGTAACAGTGTCCAAGAGTGTCAGGCAGGCGTCTTCCACCCCTCGCTTTGTTTTATAGGCAAACTGGAGTGGGTCCAGTTTGTCTGCGACTGAGGAGGTCAGCAGGTCACATACCACCCGTTCCATGCACTTGCACGGAACAGATGTCAAAGCCACTGGTCTGTAGTCTTTGGGGGCCATAGCTTTTGTGGTCTTGGGAATTGGAATGATGGTGGATTCTTTCCATGCATGAGGAACAAAACCTGAGTCCAAAAGCAGCTGGAAGAGCTGGGTCATGACATCCCCAAGTTGAGTGGCACATTCCTTGAGAACTCGACCATGTAGTTTGTCTGGGCCTGATGATTTATGTGGGTTCACTCTGGACAGAAAGTGGACCAGTTTATTTTTCCCTATTGTAACTGTAACTGATGTGTATGAGGGGCTGGGAGTGCTTGGAGTGCTAGGGGTCTTATCTCTCAGTGGGTGTTGTGAATTATCAAACCTGCTGTAGAATGTGTTAAGCTGCTCTGCAAAAGAAGTGGGATCAGTGCATTTGATATGGGCAGGCTTCTGCTCTCTGCCCATCATGGTATTGAGCCCTTGCCAGACCTCCCTGACATTCCCTGTTGTAAATTTCCTCTCCACTTTGTTTTTAAGTGGATTTTTGCCAGCCTTGATTTCTGTCTGAACTCTTTCTCTAGCTCAAAAACTTTCTGTCTGTCACCACTCAAAAATGCCAGTTTCTTTTTATTTAGGCATATTTTCAGGTATTTTGTAACCCAGGGTTTGTTGTTGGGTTACAGTCTAACCTGCTTAGATGGAATGACAGAATCAGTGCAAAAAGTCAGATAGGAGGAGATTGAGTCAGTTACCAGGTTCAGATCAGTGTTTTTGAAAAACATATCCCAGTCAGTCAGTTCCAAGCAGCCCCTGAGTGTTTCAGTTGAGTCATTGTCCCATGTTTTAATGATTTTGGTCTGGATTTTGAATTTATGAAAGAAATCCAGATATATGTAAGGGAGAATGATAATGGTGAGGTGTCTCCATCCGTGCTGTGGGATGCGTGTAAAGCTGTAATTAGAGGGAAATGAATTGCCAAGTCAGCATATTTAAAAAAGCAGAAACAGGAAAAACTCAATAAATTACAATTGGATCTGAAAAGACTAGAAAAAGAACATAAAAATAATCTGGATGAGAAGATATGCCAAGAAATTAAAAGGATTAAAACAGAGATAAATGACATTCTAGCACAGGAGATTCAAAAAAAGCTGAAGCAGGAAGTAAATCTGCTAAACTGTTGGCCTATAGGTTGAAAAAGCAAGTGGCAAATAATAATATTTACAAAATTAGGGATTCCTCTACTAATTCAATAAAATATAAGACAGAAGAGATCAATAAATGTTTTGAAGCATATTATAAAAAAATATATTCTCAGTCAAAGATCAACAATAAGGACCAGATACTTTTATTATTAGAGTCTTTAAATTTATCAAGGGTAACAGAGGACCAAAACTTGACTTTGACAAAAGAAATCACGGCAGAAGAAATAAAATCAGTAATTTCAAGGCTGAAGAACAACAAGGCTCCGGGCACAGATGGATACACCGTTTTACAAACTACTCAGGGAACCATTGATCCCTCTGTTAAAAAATACATTTAACTGGGTGCTAAAGGAAGGAGAAATTCCAAATTCATGGAGGGAAGCCTATATTTCTGTTATTCCAAAAGAAGGAAAGGATAAGTTGGATTGCTCTAATTACAGACCGGTTTGCGTTCTTAACCAAGACTATAGACTTCACTGCTATCCTGGCCAGACGTCTAGAAACAATTCTGCCAGACATAATTCATTTAGACCAAACTGGTTTTATAAAACAGAGACAGACACAGGACAATATTAGGCGCACACTACATGTAATGTAAAACATAATTAGAAAAAGATTAGAAGCAGCAGTATTGAGATTGGCTGAAGAAAAGGCATTTGACTCTGTCAGGTGGGACTTCCTATATAAGGTGCTGGAGCAGTTTGGCTTTCATGAAACAATTATCAAAACCAAACAATCAATTTATAGTAAACCCACAGCTAGGATCAAAATCAATGGCCATCTCTCAAATTCTCTTACATTAGAACGTGGGTGCCATCAACACTGCTCAATTAGCCCTCTCATTTTTGCTATTTATTTGAAGTGAGTCAATGGATAAAACAAAATGAAAATATAAAAGGTATACACATGGAGGGAGGTGAACAGAAAATAGCATTATTTGCGGATGATGTATTAATATTTTTATCGCAACCCAACCTTCTCTTCCAGTACTCATGGCAACACACAAACACAAGATTTTGGTTTACTATCTGGCTATAAATTACATTTAAGAAAAACACAGGTTCTCACCTTTAACTATACGCCAGACAAACCATCAGAGAAAGTTTCAAATTCAACGGGGATTCAAAATCTATGAAATATTTGGGAGTAACTCTGCCTCAAGACCTATATCAATTGAAATCTATAAATTATGATCTTTTAATCTCTCAAATAAAATCTGATATTAGAAAATGGAATTTAATCCCATTTACA
This sequence comes from Pagrus pagrus, assembly GCF_965226575.1. Lineage (NCBI taxonomy): Eukaryota > Metazoa > Chordata > Actinopteri > Spariformes > Sparidae > Pagrus > Pagrus pagrus. Next base: position 26,825,620 of record NC_140208.1, read on the forward strand.
AGTTTAGCTTCAACAATAGAAGTGATCAAAATGAATGTTCTTCCAAGGTTGTTGTATTTATTCCAAACTCTTCCAGCAGAAGTGACAGACAAAGATTTCATAAAATGGAATAAATTCATCTCAAGACACATTTGGCAAGGGAAAAGACTACGGATTAGATTCAGAACTTTACAGTTACCCAGGGTTAAAGGTGGGTTAGCCCTACCCTGTTTTAAGGGCTATTATCATGCTGCACAGATAAAAACTCTGTTGAACCTGTGCAATCCATGTGGCAAGATGGAAGGACATTGAATGTTGCACGTCGGCCACTATTCCATTACAGACCATAATAAATGATACTAAATTAAGAAAACATCTTAAAGAGGAGCTGAATCCATGGCTGGGTTTATCCATTAATATATGGTGTGCAATAATACCTTGTTAATACCTTTTATTTTATTTTTCTACACATTTATATTTTCTGTCTCTTATTTAAATCCTTTTTAGTATTTTAAGTCTAGTTTATGTCCCCTGTACGTATTGGATGTCTGTCTACCTGCTGGTGTATTTATTGTATGTCTGTTCTACCTGCTGCTGTAACAAGTAAATTTCCCCGATGTGGGATAAATAAAAGTCTAAAGTCTAAAGTCTGAGATTATATCAAGGAATGGCCTGACAGAGCAGAGTAAGTTATTGAGATGGATTGCACATGATTCAGATTTCATACCTAATACAGCAGATACACACTTTGCTTTCACACAATTAATGAGGGCTTCGGTGTGAGAGGACGCTGGCGCGCTTGGCTGCCGCTTCTCGCTCTGAAAAACTTTTTTCGTTCTTTTTTTTCGTTTTTTACTACCAATTACCTGGATTTCTCAAACTAACATCCACGGTGGTGCTAGGCTACTGCTCCAGAGCCCCTCTCAGTGTTCTGTGCAGTGTACCAGCTTGGACACTTACCGGCCGGTGTCGAAGGACTTTCTGCCACAGGATCCATCGCCGTAACCTGGTCGAAGTTTAGTAAACCCGGACGGATCTCCACCTGTACCGGTGCGGCTGCTTCGGCTCACTGCCGTGGCCGGGACCGCTACCTTCCTGTCGTACCAGCCCAGCTCCCATCCAGTTGACGTCTTCCATCGCCGCTCAGTCGAGGGTAGAGATCCGGGCAGGTTTCCACCTGTCTCGGTGCGGTTAGCCCTTTACTGGCTGGGACAGCTACCCTTCGACTCGTCTCGAGCAGGCTAGCTAACCAGTGGTGGCTCCCTGAGCTAGCTGCCCGGCTACGTTGGCTTTCTCCAACCTCCAGTCCTGATGGGCCCAAGCGGGCTGGTTTTTCCATCCACCACGCTGTGGTTACTGATCCTGTTCCACTGTCTGCCTCTTCACCGGTCATCATCCACCTCCAGCGTTTGCCTCTCAACAGCTTAGGCCATGACATTTCGCTACTCATCCATGCAACTCCGCTAGCTCACTCCCCAAATTCTCCGTCCATCGAACTCATCACCACGCTAAAAAATTCTGGACTTCTCCTCCGTCCCCGTTACATTCATCGAGGCTCCCGCCGCAAGTTTATGTACAGTTCCACCGCAAAAAACTTGATCCCAGCGCTGTGGTCCGACCACAGCTCACCCACCGGCTCCCGCACTTCCTCTCCGCGTCATCACAACAACACACGTCATCAGAACGCGTCCAGAGTGGACACTTTCAACCATAGATATATATATAAAGGCTAGATGTCACTGGCTGTGTCCAAATTCAGGGGCTGCAGCCTTCAATGGCCTAGCCTTCGCGGTCCACGAGGGCCGGGTCCTTCGGAGAGGTCTTTGAAGGCCTCGTCCACCGTTGTTAAATGGGACGGTCTAGCCTTCGGAGCATAGACATATATACATAGACGCCGCATCGACTGTGGAGCGACGTGCCTACAGGGCGGCCATCTTGGAACAGGACCAGCAGAGGCAGCGGCACATGAACATCTACGAGGGAAACAGGTACTCCTCAATCTCAAAATAGAATTATTCTCTGAATTTTTGACCGATTTTCAAACGGTTTGGTTCGTTAAAAACGTCATACAAGTAGCTATGATACAGGGTGGTTGGATATTTTAAAAATGCTGGTTTTACTACCCAAAATACAAATTTTAACGTACTTAATGTTATCAGCAGACGAGCTGCTGTCAAAAGATGCCGGACTATTGTGCCGCCTATGGATGCTGTAATGAGCAAAACATACAAACCAGATCTCGTGGGATCACTTTTCACAGGTAAGATGTTAAGTAAGGTATAACATAGTGTGAGTACTGCAGGTTGTTATATAGTGAAATAAACCCTGACAGGACGGAACCTTTCAGCTTCAAATGCAGGTTCTATCAGAGACGTTCTAGAAGGACTTTGGTTCTATCCATGTTATAACCATTTCTCTATACATCATCCCGCGTATTACACAGCTGCTTACTGGTGAAATAACTAATCTGAGACAAATTTTTGGTCTAAATGCGGTGTTATGAATCTATAAACTATCTCTTTTAAAAAAAAACAAAAAACTACCGGAAACCGTTAAAGAAGCGGCGTCCCTAGCAACTCCCCTTTACACAGAAAAAACAGACTGCAGTGATCGGTCTAATATAGCTAATACAGTATATTGATCATCATTAGCTCTATGTGCAAGGCAATTTTATTTGTATAGCCCGTCTTTACAAACAGTTTGTCTCAAAGGGCTCAAATGTAATAGCCTTCAAGCAATAAAGACCTGAACACACCTGAACGTTTTTTGGGTTATTTTTGTTCTATTTATGTCTGTCTGTCTGTCTGTCTGTCTATCTGGTCTGATGTTTGACAAACAAACCCCGTGAAAATAGCTTGACAAATGAGCGATTTATGATCATTTTTATTGTGTAGACACATAATTTCTCCATAGACGTAATGCACTGTAGGAGCGAGTGGTCCTGTTCCAAGATGGCCGCCCTGTAGGCACGTCGCTCTAGTGGGCGGCAGCAGTCAATGCGGCGTCTATGTATATATGTCTATGCTTTGGAGTATTTCCTGGTTGCCTCACCAGATGTTCCCGCCCCTTACCCTTATGTCACGATTGTGAATGAAGAGATGCATTAAAGTCTGTTTTGGTTCAAATCTATCAAACGTGTACATTTATTTGTGTGTGTATAAAAATTAACAACAAAATGTGTCAAATCTAAATTGAATCATCAGCATTACAAAATAAACATTAACCCATTAGTGAATAACAACTATATTTACCATAGCATTACCAGCGTCACATATTTTAACTGAAAGTTGAAATTTGGAGGTTTTGAAGTTTAACACATCTGGCGTTGGATGTTCAAATGACTAAAAACAGAGTATAAACCCATTACTTAAATTTAAATGTCATGTCTGCGCCACTTGATGTCGCCATTTTCTCTTGCTTCCTCTTCTGTTTCGGGACTGAGCAGCGGTGCGCAAAGGATCTTGGGATATAGCAGGCCGCGAAGGATAGTAGCGGTGCGTCCTCCGAAAAGAGGGAAGGCTAGGCTGCATTTGTGGGCTGCGTTTGGAGGAGCCTCTGAATTTGGACAGCCTTCGCGCAGTGTTGTGACGTAATTGGCCTTCAAATGCGCACTTCGTGGGCTGCAGCCCCTGAATTTGGACACAGCCAATGTCTCGTCCGCGTTGCTGGCCAACGGAGTCGAACGTCCGCACAGGTCGGCCATCTTGGTACAGGTAGCTCGCTCACCCATAACATTGCGTTGGTAATGAAACATGTACTTTTAAAATAACCATAACTTGCTCAATTTTCAACCGATTTTCAAACGGTTTGGTTTGTTATAAACGTCAAAGATGTAGTTATGACACTGCATACTTATGTATAATTATGGTATGTTCTAAAAAATAGAATAATGTTCTAAAATAGGTAGACTACAATATTTCCCTTTACAAATAGGCTATACATCAAGAAATGCTGCATGTTGAAATCCCCACCCTGTACAGAGATATATTTATGACACTGCATACTTATGAATAATTGAGGCCTTGAGACGAATAACCATACAAGTCCATATTTCCAATTTTGAATGAAAATATTTTATCACAAGAAGAGGTTGAAAGTGGATTAGTTTTGAAGAGCATTTGAGGATTTTCACATTTGCTTCCATATTACAATTATTTTTGAAAAAGCTTAATATTTGAAAAACTTGAAAAGTTAAAAGCTGAACAGTACAAGGCTGAAAGAGCTTAAAAAGCTGAACATTTTGATAGTTGAACGGCTTCTGTAGCTGAACGTATGCTGAAGCAGTAGTAAAATGAAATTCGAAAAATTCCCCATAAGGATGAATGAGAAAACACCTCCCAAACACCTGCAGGTCTAGACAAAAGTGCAATGGTTATGGCCAAAATATGTATACAGTCAGTGACAGGAGACATTGCTGAACGTGTGATGTGTTTTTTATTTCTGTAGAGTGAAAAATGAGGGAGCCAGAGCGAGAGACAAAACCGGTACCGTCTGCTCCACTCCAGAAATTTAGCCTCAAAGTTAACACTGCGGCTTATGGGGGAGTTACTGGAGTGCTTGTCGCTCGAGGGCTTCTACAGCCAAAAGTTTAAGTCCTACATCTGAAATAAGACCATCATCTGAAAGCCAACAAGATTTCCTACATTTCTATGTATGTATTGTCTATGTGAAGTAAAAGATGTGGGACCTAAATCAAGCTGAAGAGAATTTTTTCTCAAGTTTTTGCAGCTGCTCTCCACTCTAGCGATGATGTCACGCACCCTAGCTCACGCAATACACACCCATTATAAAACCAGAAGACGAGCTAAAGATCCTTCAAACTAAAACTGTGATGGTTTCCTCAAAGAGAAAAGATGCGATTTCAACATGTTCAAGCATCCAGAATTATAACCACGTTAATGACGTTTGTAAGAAACCAAACTGTTTGTAAATCCGTCAAGGTTTCAGCGAGATAAGAGTATTAGCGTTTGTGCAGATCACTGACTTTACCTCAGGTTACACAGATACAGCCAGAAGGCTAACCTGTACCAAGATGGCCGACCTGTGAGGACGTTCTAGACTCCGCCGTAAGACATCTAGCCTTTATATATATATCTATGCTTTCAACCTCCGTCCAATTCCTACTTCCACCCCATCAATTTCAAAACAAAAGCACTTAAAAATCGCCCTCTTCAACACAAGATCCGTCAACAATAAAAGTCTCATTCTCAACCTATTCATCACTGACAAACAACTTGACCTTCTGTGCCTTACTGAAACATGGCAAAAACCCCTGGATTATTTTTCACTCAACCAAACCACCCTGCTGGATATTCCTACCTGGACAACCCACGCTCTGTGGGCAGAGGAGGGGGCATCGCTGCCATTTACCAACAAGACCTCCAACCTCGCCCACTCTTCATCCCTGCTGCTTCATCATTTGAACACCTGGCTTTTAAATTACCCGGCATTAAACCTCTCATCATTGCAATCATCTACCGCCCCCCCAAACAAAACCCATCATTCCTACCAGAACTCTCTGAATTCATCACCGCACTCTCTTCAATCTCACCATCTGTCTTAATCCTCGGCGATTTCAATCTCCACATTGACTCCCCCGACTGTAAAAATGCCATGGACTTTCTGGACCTTCTCAACTGCCTCAGCTTCACCCAACAACCGTGGACACATCCTAGACCTGGTTTGCTCCACCGGCCTCCACATCCACAATATCTCCAGCACCGACCTCTCCATATCTGACCACCTGGCCATCACACTCGACGTTGATACCCCCGCCCCCCAAACCAAACAGGCCCGCACAATCACTTTTCGCAACCTTAAATCCATCTGCCCAGTCTCTCTCTCCACCTGCATTTCAAACACTCACAGCCTCACCTTTCCTGTAAACCCAACCCCCATGGACCTCATCAACATCTACAACAGCACACTGTCTTCATCCCTCAACAAACTGGCCCCCCTGAAAACCAAAACTGTCACCTTCACTCACTCGGCTCCCTGGTTCACCCCAGAACTTCACAAACTCAAAAAACAACTGCGACAACTAGAACGACTACACAAGAAAACCGGTCTCAGACTACACGCCCTCGCCTACAAAGAGCACATACACCTCTACAAATCAGCACTAAACAAAGCCCGCTCTGACTACTACTCCGGCATCATTCACTCTGGATCCTCCAACCCACGCACCCTGTTTTCCACCATGAATAAACTCCTCAAGCCCCACGATAACATTTCATCCTCATTCACCCCGGAGAAATGCAACAACCTCATTTCATTTTTTAACTCGAAGATAGAAAACATCCACAACCAGCTTGCAACCTCCTCTGCCTCCACCCCGGTCCCCGAACCCACACCTCCTTCATCCTCTGACCACCAGCTCTCCAACTTCTCACCCATAACCACAACTGACCTCTCCAAAATACTCTCCACCATGAAATCATCCACCTCTCCCCTGGACCCCATGCCCACTGAACTCGTGAAAGCCTGTTTCACCTCCCGCGCCCCACTCATCACAGACACCATCAACTCCTCCCTTACCTCTGGCACTGTCCCCCCACCTCTTAAGCTAGCTGCCATCACCCCTCTCCTTAAAAAACCTGGCCTTGACTCTGACGACCCCAACAATTTCAGACCCATCTCCAACCTCACATTCATCTCAAAACTACTGGAAAGAGCCGTCGCAACTCTACTCAAGACTTACCTCCTCTCCAATAACCTATATGAAACATTCCAATCCGGCTTCCGAACCCACCACAGCACTGAAACAGCTCTAATCAAAGTCACAAACGACCTCCTACTCCTCTGATGCCTTTGACACCGTCAACCACTCCATCCTCCTCAGCCGCCTGAAATCCATAGGCATCACCGACTCCGCCCTCTCCTGGTTCAACTCATACCTGTCTGAAAGATCTCACTACATTGCCATAAACAATCACAAATCCCACACCACCCCTGTCTCACACGGAGTCCCCCAAGGCTCAGTGCTTGGCCCCATCCTCTTCATCCTCTACATGCTCCCACTTGGTCATATCATCTGCCGCCATGGACTTCACTTTCACTGCTACGCCGACGACACTCAACTCTACATCACCACCAAAACCATCGCTCAAGCCATTCTCTCCACCCTCACCAACTGCCTTACCGACATAAAAACCTGGATGAACCACAACTTCCTCAAACTCAACAGCAATAAAACTGAAATCATAATCTTTGGCCCAAAATCCACCCTCCCCACCTCCCAGAACTTCTCACTCTGCATCGATGGCCACTCTGTCACTCCCTCCCCCCTGGTCAGAAACCTTGGCATCTACATGGACCCCACACTCTCCTTCAAGTCACACATAAACCATGTCACCAAGACATCCTTCTTCCACCTCCGGAACATAGCACGCCTCCGACCCACCCTCTCCTTCCCGGCTGCCGAAACACTAATTCATCACCTCCAGACTCGACTACTGCAATAGCATCCTGTATGGTCTCCCCTCCTCTATTCTTCAAAAGCTGCAATATGTTCAAAACTCCGGTGCCCGACTGCTCACCCGCTCCCACTCCAGAGAACACATCACACCTATCCTCCATCAACTTCACTGGCTTCCCGTAAAACAACGCATAACTTTCAAGATCCTCCTCATCACCTACAAAGCCCTAAACAATCTTGCCCCTTCATACCTGACAGATCTCCTCCATCGCCACATTCCCCCTCGCTCTTCAGATACTAAACACCCTCACCCCCATCACCAGGACCAAATACCGCACCATAGGAGACAGAGCATTCACCATTGCTGCCCCTACCCTCTGGAACTCCCTCCCCCTGGCCATCCGTAACTCTGATTCACTGCCATCTTTCAAAAGTCATCTCAAAACCCATCTCTTCAACATCACTTACAAGACCTGACAAAATCATCTTCCACCATCTCTCTTCTTATTTTTCCTGTCTACTCTTTTTATTTATTTATTTATTTTTGTATTGATGTTTATCTACCTTTGTTTGAGTCCCTGTATGTGTATGTATGTACTGTCTGTTTTGTATTTTTCTTGTAAAGCGTCTTTGGGTACCCAGAAAAGCGCTATATAAAACCTATGTATTATTATTATTATTATCATTATTATAATAAGAGGTTTAGTAGATGGGAAGGTAGACCAACAATATTTTGGGAGCTTTTTTAGAAGAAGGTTATTAAAAGCTTTCAGGATTTAAAAAAACAATACGGCTTAAACAATCAGGATTTCTACAGATATTTACAAATGAGGCATTATTTAGCGCAAATAATAAGATTCATTTAGATGAGCTAGAAACGGGAATTATTAAATTGTTTATTTTAGCACATGAATCAGATATGCAGACATCTCATACGTGCAGGGATTGAGGACAGGATTTTTTTTAAAGTGATAATACATTGTCCGTGAATAGTGCTATCTTGTGCTAAGCCCCTCTTTCATCCATTAGACCATGAATTTGTGGATTCTGCCTGATGGCTTCTGCCAGATGCTCAATGTTGAGTGCACATGAAACTGGGGACAGTGCATCTCCCTGTCTTGTCCATCGTTTGAGCTTAAAGAATTTTGACTTTATTAACTCTGACTCTGGACTTGGGGTCCTGATAAAATAATAATATAATAATCCATTTAACAAACTCATCCCCAAAACCCATGCTCATCAATACCTGCTGCAAATCCACCCAATCCACCCTATCAAATGCTTTCTCAGCATCTAAGCTAAGAAGCATTAGCTTTGTATGTCTGCTAGCTGTGGCTAATGACTGTAAATTTAGCGCCCTCCTTATATTAATGGTACCTTGGCGGCCATTAATGAATCCAGTTTGATCTGGTTTAACTATTTTTTTAAATATATTTTTGTATTCTCATATGGCTGAAGCAGTGATGGGGCAGCATCCATCAGCGTTGAGTAGGTCCTCTCTCCCTTCTCCAGACGTTGTGCAGGATATGGGCATTTTGCATGGATTCCCTTCATCTTCAGCTGTTTAGTTACATTACGGACCTGAGCCCTCTTCCTTTATAGTTCAGGAGAGTAGTCAGGGTCAAAGTAGATGGGCTTGTTTTGAAAGATTGTCTGATTCTGGCTCCAAGCCAAGTGAAGCACCATTTCCTTAACTGTCAAATCAAGAAAATTTCACAATTATGGACCTCAGCGGGAATGTGGAGTTGGTTGGTTTTGGCATGGGTGCCCTGTGTGACCGTTCAATCTACCACTCCACCTCCAGTGGTTTCTGCAGGGCCCTGCCTTCACTGACCTCTGGTACATGATATACCTTCAGGTTATTCTGCCAAAGCCTGTTCTGGAGGTCCTTGCATCTTGTTGTGAGGTCCATCTCTCGGTGTAACAAGTATCGAACTGCTGGCTCATGTCTCAATCTCCTTATCTTCTGCTGCACTGATTTTCTTCTCCGCCTCGTTCGATCTTTCTTCACGTTTCATGATTTGGCGTTTTTCAGCTCTAGTCCATCTAGGGTGGCTTTGGTCTGTTTGTGCCCCTCTTTGTTTTGACTTCTTATTTTCTTAAGCTGACCTAGGATCTCGGACAGCTCCATGCAGTCTGTGCAGCTGGTGTTAGCTGTAGCGTGGCTAGCTGCACTCGTCGATCTTCTCTCCGAGACCACTCTTGTGTTGTTGTTTCTGCTCGAGCCCTTGCTGTGTTTACTGGAGGAGCTCATTTTATGACTACTTTGTACTAAAATACCACGTGTAAATCAAGTTGCCCCCTTAAACTAGTAACTTGAAGATGGGAGGTTCACTTCTAGGCCTCTGTCATGATCTCACAGGAAGTTCCAGGATAATTTATTAGCCTTAACTGTGACCAGCAAATAAACATAGACAAAATTAATCTGTCTGACCATATAGGTATGAATATAAAACAATGATTTTGCTGTGATCTGACTGCAATAAACAACATCGTAATGCCACCATGTAAAAAGCTTGAATTCATGCTTTGTCAAAGCTGAACAACTTTTTAAACCCCTGTTCCCTGAATAGAGTTCAGATAGATCAGGGCTATGCTGTGCTGAGACATATTTCCATGACTAACCAGGTTGTCCAACTTCCTCGGTCACTTTCCTCCATGCAAGCTCCCTTTTTCTCCTGTCTCGGTACAAGGCGATGTGTCGAATAGATCTGGGTGTCTGTAAATGGCCACAATTAGTGATTATTATCCTCTCCTCCATTGCTGCTCATGAATGTCCCGACATCAGCATCGTTAACCTCATGACGTCAGTGTGAAAGTCAATGCCAATAGACCGCGCCACGTGAAATCTTTGCTTGAGTCAAATGTTTTCAACTGAATGACACGAATTTCACGTGAAAAGTGTTCCGCCCCAAATAAACATGAATTTGCATCAATTAGCGTCTCGTCATTGACTTTGTATGTTATCTAGACACGTGAATAATTTGCCTCATGTTTGGTCTGAATACCTCATAAGAGCGCAGAGTACTAGCCAACACTGACCCGATACTGAAAGGTGGAGTCAAAACACTGCAGACCGCTGATTCATTAGGCCGAACGATCAGTGCGCTAAGTACCTCAACAGAAGGGTAACGAAAAAATAGGACAGTATGGAAGTCTTTTGGTACCATCCACAATCTTTGACAATGGAAATGCAAAACATTCCAATGTGTAACAAACTGAACTGAACCAGACTGCTTGGTGTAAACGAAGCTTGCGTACAACTAGTAAGAACGCTTATTCATATTCTTACATCATATCAGTTATTACAATATCCGAATCATTATCATTAGATGTGAAAGGATTTTTACGCAATCCTCTGCTCCTCTGCTCAAATCCACCATAACAAAGATAAAAACCCTTAGGGAAGTAAATATGACATGGATACAACAGGAAAATGATCAAATGCAAAATGAAGGCAAATTTCAGTCTCAAAATACCAGTTTTGACTTTTGTCAATCTGAAATAAAATGACAAGGTATCAACAAAAATACATCACACCATGAATCCAGGCAGGTATCTACAAACACTTAAGATACTGTAGCTGATGTTTCAACCTCACACAGTTCAGACATAATGATTAGTACTCACGAATTTGAGCATGTTCCAGTCAAAAACATAGTCATAAGAGAAGCCCTGTCTGTGGAACAGGTTCCTGAAGAGCTGCCGTAGGTATGAGTAGTCTGGCTTGTCATCAAAGCGCAGGGACCGACAAAAATTCAGGTAAGTTGCAAACTCAGCTGTAAAAAGAGGGGGGATAACATTTCTCAGCTGATGGGAGAGACTGACTGTTCTTGATTAATATCTGTCAATGTGGAATATAAAATCATTTTATAGTAATTTTAAATGAAGAAAACCTATTAAAAAAAAAAAGAGACTCACAGGGATATCCCTTGCAAAGCACCTCAATGGGGGTGGACATTTTCTTCTCACTGATCCGTTCATACTTTTGCCTCTTGGTAGCAGCCTTAAGACCTTGCCAAGGAAGGGAGCCCAGATTAAAATACATGAGAACATAGCCTAAGGACTCCAGGTCATCACGCCTTGACTGTTCTGTAGAGGAAGAAGACAGACAAGGGGAAAGATGAAGCAAGGAGGAAGATTAAAGGGTCACTCCTGCACTCAGAAATACAACTTCAAATTTATTGCAGTTATGCAGTAATGAGTTCACGTCACACAGACTTAGTGATTTTTTTTTTTTACCAATCCCCAGATGTGTGTTGATTGAGGCATAGCGTGCAGTGCCAGTCAGGTTCTTGTTTTCACGGTAGGGGATGTGCTGGTGTGTGCGAGCGTCACGATATTTTTTAGCCAGGCCAAAGTCGATAATGTAGACCAGGTTGCCCTTTTTGCCCAGTCCCATCAGGAAGTTATCAGGCTTCACATCTCTGTGGATGAAGTTCTTGGAGTGAATGTACTCAATGCGACTGATCTGAAGTGGAGAGTAACAAAATAAAAATGACACAACACCATGTTAACATGAGGACATTCGCCAAGTGACGACTTAACAACCACACACTCACTTCCGTCTGTCAACTCATTCCATACACCAGTCAAGTCACAACAAGGGCATGTTTACCTGCTTAATTTGATGACCATGACAATCAGCACAAATCCCTAGCTAATTATATATTCTTTCGATTTTTTTCTTAATGGGGTCATTTTTTACCTTCACTGGATAGTGACAGGTTAAGGGGCAGACAAGAGATTGGGAGAAAGAGGTATAACGTGATATAAACGTTGCCAGTGGAAATTGAAGCATCAACGGTTGTAATCATGCAACCTATGCTTTCACCATTTCGTTACCTAGGCGCTCACTTATTAAATATTAAATACTTTTTCTTGATTTTATGAAGTTGTTCAAAACTTTGTGTGAATTCAGAATTATAAACATTATTTCACATTGTTTTATTTTCATAAACACAGTGTTAAAGGTGTTATTTCGATAACAAAAAAACTAGAAGGAATTTAGTAAAAGGAACTAAGAATATTTCTTGGCAAAATGGAGGTTATTACTATATAGTATAACGGCTTATTAAGCCCATTGAAAAAGAAATATGGAGCTGGGGAATGGGTTGTTTTTATAATGATTTATTATTTATTTTGTTATTATTCTAACATTAAGATTATTTTCCAAGATTAAAGTTGCAAATTTACGATAAAAATAAAACAACTCAGACATTCTTTGAGATTTAAGTAGCAATTTTATTGGAAAAAACTCACAAATGTACGAGAGAAAACCAATATTCTCAGAATCATAAACATAACGGGCTTTATTAGCAAAGTGTGTGTACACATACAAAGAATTCAACTCCTATTTTACATTGCTCTCCACGTAATTACACACATATAGCAAGGACAACAAAAAACAAACAAACAAGCAATAATGGTATTGAGGACCGTACTGTACAATGGCATGTGAAAAAAGGTCTACACAATATAGTAAAATCACCATATATAACGTAAAAGTCAGCTGTTGTGTGTATGTTGTGCAAGTAACATTAACAGTGCAAGTCAAATTGTTTTTCTAACCAAAGAGGGGCTCTTCAGCGTCAAATCATTGCTAGATTAAGGTTTCTAAGGGAGCAGTGCATGTAACAAACACTAGATTTGCAAAAACTGTGTCGGTTATATCCAAGCATAATAAGGCAGACCCAAACTATCAGAGTGCCAATACATAAAGCTTCGTATTTAATATAGTAATAATAGAGTGGTGTAGCGATGATTTTTTTGTAGGCTAACTTGGAAGTTAGCATCACCCTGGCTCTCTCAACAAAAAGCCTATGGGTTTTTTAAATTGGATTTTGGAATATTGCCGAAAATAAGCTCTGTGACAAACACAAGTTTATGATACACATTATGTTAATCTTCACAGATGAACACCACTTCAGTGATTTTCGAAGCGTAAATTAAATCGCTATTAGTATGACACTAGTGTTAGGCTATAAACAGACAGCATTGCGGTTGCATGACCTACACCACCACCAAGCGTCTTATTACACAATTACTATACCCGTTTTCTGTTAACTGATCAACAGTTAAAGTGAAACTCTCGCCAAAAAGCAACCGAGGCTTTATTTATGATTGGGTATGAGTCAAACCTTCACGTACAAGCACACTCATGACCAAAGAGGCACTTTTAAGATTTACCGTAGTTTCGTTTTGGGGCAAGCTCATTTTGAACGGGAGTACATAGGGCATACCACGACGGCATCAAAATGTCTATTTTTAGACCACTAAGAAGGCTCCACACATCATGAAACTTTACTGGTAGCATCACCAGGGTCTCTACTCATGACACGAGCAGTAAGAACATTGTTTGTGTACACAAAGTGTGTGAAAAAGACGGTTTTGAACTACTTACGCTTAGCTACTGGGACTCCGGCGCGCCGCCGCCATTCCAGGCAAAAAGTGTCGATCTCCGAGTGCGGCCATCATGACGGAGAGTAACGGTGGGACGCTCCTCGGGCAACACTGACGTCCATGTTGTTGCTTTTGACTAACGACAGAACAACGAATTATCCGCGAATTCATCTGGAAATAAGCCCGAGGAGCGTCCCACCGTTACTCTCCGTCATGATGGCCGCACTCGGAGATCGACACTTTTTGCCTGGAATGGCGGCGGCGCGCCGGAGTCCCAGTAGCTAAGCGTAAGTAGTTCAAAACCGTCTTTTTCACACACCTTGTGTACACAAACAATGTTCTTACTGCTCGTGTCATGAGTAGAGACCCTGGTGATGCTACCAGTAAAGTTTCATGATGTGTGGAGCCTTCTTAGTGGTCTAAAAATAGACATTTTGATGCCGTCGTGGTATGCCCTATGTACTCCCGTTCAAAATGAGCTTGCCCCAAAACGAAACTACGGTAAATCTTAAAAGTGCCTCTTTGGTCATGAGTGTGCTTGTACGTGAAGGTTTGACTCATACCCAATCATAAATAAAGCCTCGGTTGCTTTTTGGCGAGAGTTTCACTTTAACAGAAAACAATAGCTCAGTCCCTATGGACTGAGCTATTGCCGCTGCCACTCTACCCACTCTACCCACCCACCCACACACCCACACACACACACACACACACACACACACACACACCCACACACACACACACACACACACCAATTGAGAGTGTGTTCGTTTAGTCACGTAGCCCGTGCAATGCTGGGGTTGCTTGAGAAGGCAACTTTGAGCCTACTTCCTTATAAGGCCATGCAGCCCCGTCCTGTAGCATGATGACTCATGGTCAACTGATGTTCCTCTTTTACTCAATTATTGCTGCATCTTAACCTTTTAACCTCAGCTTTAACATTACTTTTGTCTGATTCTGACTCTTCATTTGATTTATCTACCGTTTCTTATTTTTATCAAGTTTTAACTTCATTGTAATCATGACATAAATTATCCATATTTGATGATAAATACAACACACAAAATAGCAGAGCTCTTATATATTACTTACTCACTGTTAGGATTGGGTAAAATGTCCTTTCTTGTAGATGGTTTATGGCAGGAGTGTAGGGGTCTCAACTCTTCTGACAATATAGTATAATTCTAGAATGCTGCTGCTCACTTAAATAAGCATTTTTCCTACTCAATTCAAATGAAACTTCTCTATCTCAAAAGAGAAAGAAATTGTAATTAACAAGTTGTTTCATTTAAAAGAACACTTCTCTTTCACCTGATACCACCTATGTGGTCTCACAGCGGACATGCATATCAGAGCAAAAACCAAGGTCGAAGGAACTGCCTACAGAGCTCAGAGACAGGATTGTGTTGAGGCATAGATCTGGGGAAAGCTTCAAAAAGATGTCTGCTGCATTGAAGGTCCCCAAGAGCATAGTGGCCTCCATAATTCTTAAATGGAATAGGTTTGGAACAACCAGGACTCTTCCTAGAGCTGGTAAACTTCCAGCAGGGCAACCATCACTGCCACACTCCACCGATCTGGGCTTTATGGCAGAGTGGCAAACCAAGATTGAACTGTTTGGCATCAATTCTAAGCATCATGTATGCAGACAACAAGGCACCGCCAATCACCTGCCCAATACCATGCCAACAGTGAAGCATGATGGTGGCAGCATCATGTTTTGGAGGTGTTTTACAGCGGCAGGGACTGGGCAACTGGTCAGGGTTAAGAGAAAGCTGATCGGACCAAAGAACAGAGACATCCTTAATAAAAATCTGGTCCAGAGCGCTCAGGACCTCAGACTTGGCCAAAGGTTCACCTTCCAACAGGACAATGACCCTAAGCACACAGCCAAAATAACACAGGAGTGGCTTAGCAGTGTTTCCCACAGAATCAGACTTTAATTGTGGCGATGTGGCAAGAAGAATGGAAGACAATCCCCAAATCCAGGTGTGCAAAGCTTGTCGCATCATACCAGAAGGCTAGAAGGTTTTAATTTCCCTGCACAGCGGGTCTGTGCAGGAAACACAACCGAGCGAATATCACATCTTTCATTTCTTTTGTCTTGGTATTTATTTATTCTAACAGCAGGTGCAATATTGGCAACTATATGCACTCTGCAACCCAAATGTGTGTTGATGTCTTGTCATGTCATGTCTATTATGTGTTGATGCCTTGTCTATAGTCTGATGTCCCTTAGTGTTTCTGTACTCTGTGGATGGCTATGGTTGTCCCTTGATGCCATGGCTGCTCTTCACCTGCTATGGTTGTCTTTGATGTTTTGATGTTTTTAATGTCATATTGTCAATGTGGTTTAAACGGTCACGTGTCACTTTACTTACTGAGAACCATTTTCCCCAAGAGGACAATAAATTATCTATCTATCTATCTATCTATCTAAAGAAGACTTGATGCCACATGTACTGAGCAAAGGGTCTGAATTCTTATGTCAATGTGATATTTCAGTTTTTCCTTCTTAATATAAAATTTCTAAAATTCTGTTTCCGCTTTGTCATTATGGTGTATTGAGTGTAGACTGATGAGAGGAAACAATCATTTAAATAATTTTAGCAATAGGCTACAACATAACAAAATGTAGTAAAAAAAAAAAGGGAAGGGGTTTGAATCCTCTCAGAACTGTATATGAGGAAAAACACTCCTGAATTTATATGTGTAAAAGTCGCTGTCACCCTATCTGTCTAGTGACTCTTTGTCACTCTTTCGCCTGGAAAACAGCGTCTGTCCCCGGCAGTGATAGCACTGCAGCTCCCACTATCTAATGACGGTAATTATGTGATGTTATTTCGAGCAAAAATTTTTAGCTCACATTGACCTCACATGTGGAAAAGTTAACGCAACATCAGTCCTCCATTCTGAGTCTTCTGTGATCTCCCCTATCTGGGAGTTACTGATGGTGGCTGATGTGATTTCAAGAAAAAAAAAACACTTGAGCAGTGTCTGTCACTTTCCATGACGTACAGTGGGTTGGAATGTGTAATATAACATCTGTAAGATTACAAACAGTGAGCAATTGTTTATAATTTTATCTCTTTAATTTATAAGTGGAAACCGGGTGGAAAACACTTAAGACACAGATCTCAACGTTATGATGCGTATTTTAGGTTCAGGTTATTGATACCAACTTAAAGTGTAACTAAACCCCCAAACCACTTTTTTCTGCTGAAAACAAATGTATTTGGGTATGAAGTAGTATTGTTGATGTGTTCTGGTCCAACTCTTGACATTTTAGTCAAAGTATTTCAATTTGGTGTATTTTCTTGTAAAAATGTAAGAGTGACTGCCCTCTATGGGTGGAACCCGGCTATTACAATCGAATTTTGCTGTTGGCCGAGATGGAGGCCGATGATGTTTTGGAGGCAGCTTACATCACGAGCCACGACTGTTCGCCCCGCCCCTCTGTGTGTGTTTTTGCGTGTGTGAGTGTAGTAGTGGTGGTGGTGTGGGAGGGGGGGACTCTGTTGGAGGCTGCACAGAGTGACTGGACGTGTCTTAACTGCTCCTGGAGCCCCGCCCACAATCAAGGCATTTTTTGAATTTCCAGCCTAGATGCACCTCAGCCAAAACCTAGGGGTTTAGTTACACTTTAAAGTATCTGCTTTTCAAAGACAGGATTTTATTTACTATGCTTTAGTACACTGGGAATCATTTTAAAATGATGGATGCTCCTGGGCGCTATATGAATAAAGGGCCGACACAATTGTGTTGTTCGATCCGACGGTCAGCCTGCTACATAGTCGGGTTGTGGCGCGTGTGCCAAGCCATTACAAGGGGAAGAAAAACATCGTAAGCGGAGGAAGCTAAAAGGAGTTTAAAAAAATGCAGTTGTGGCTCCAAACAGGATCTCTACGGAAGAGAAGTCTGGATCAGGAGGATAATAATGTTACGGCAGAAACGGCAGTGGATGACAGTGATCACAGCAGCATCCCTGAAGTATCCATAGCACCAACAAGCTGCAAACGGCGAAAAACTGTAAGAAAATATGACGCCGGCTACATTAAATTTGGATTCAGCTGAAGCGGGACGGAGGAAGAGCCCAGGCCCCAGTGTGTGGTATTTGGTGATGTTTTGAAGTACATTTATTGAGCACAAAATATATTTTTGTTTGCTCAAATAAAATTATGTTTTGCTCATGCATAATTTATCTTCAAAATATAATTTATGTGCTTGCAAGATATATTTTTCTGTGCTCAAAATCTCCCTTTGCTCCTTCACGAATGTGGCACAGATATCACGCCATAGTTTAAGTGCCAGTTCTCGTGCTACTCCTTTGCACAGTGTGATTGTGGCTGACAAGTCAACAATAAGTAATATTCCTATTGGGAATAACTTTGACTCCTGTTTGAACTATATTTAGCTGAACAGGGTTGCCTAATTCTACTACTGTATTTTTACATCGGTCATAATGGTGGTACTTGGAGAGCTGGATATTTTCTGAGGTGGTACAGGGAGTAAAAAGTTTGAGAACCACTGATCTAGAGGGTTATATATCAAAATAATACATGAGAACTTTAAAATTAAAACTTTAGTTCAAAGAATTAATTACAAAGCAAAATTGCCAACAATATTAGATGCAGCTAGTCTGTCACTGGGTCCCCACCTTGTCTATTGCATCTTGCCTTCTCTGCCCCAATAGCACCACATGCATTTTCTTTTCAAAATAAAAGCCTGAATATGCTGCAACATTTATTCAATATTCGATATTATGAAAATATTGCATATGACCGCAAATAGCGCAATATTTAATAATATATAATATCAGCCCAAGCCTAAGAACTACTTGAAGACATAAGACGACCGAGGCCTGACTGTCATGGATTTTCCTCCACAGTCACCTGATCTATTAGGCAAAAACTCCTTCGATTAGGCAAAAACTCCTTCACTAGATGTCTATCTGATAGTGCTGTAGCTAAATTTAAGGAAATTATACCGCTGGCACTAAATTCAATGCCATGTCTTAATATAATAGAGGACTCCTCCGCTAACCTCAGTTCCTCACAAATCGATCATCTTGTTGATAGCACTGCAGGCTCATTGCGAACAACACTGGACTCTATTGCCCCCCTGAAAAGGAAACCTATAAAACACAGGAGGTTAGCACCCTGGTATAACTTGGATACCCGCAAATTGAAGCAAACATCACGGAAATTTGAAAGGAAATGGCGTTCCACCAACTTGAAAGAATCCCGCTTAGCCTGGAAAGATAGCCTTAAAATATATAGGAAGGCCCTCCGCAATGCCAGAGCAAGCTATTACTCGTCATTAATAGAGGAAAACAAAAACAACACCAGGTTTCTTTTCAGCACTGTAGCCAGGCTGACAGAAAGTCACAGCTCTACTGAACCATGTATTCCTACAACGCTCAGTAGTAATGACTTCATGAGCTTCTTTAATGATAAAATTTTAACTATTAGAGACAAAATCCATCATCGCTTGCCCTCAACTGGCACTATTGTATCTTTAAACACAGGAACATCAGAAACAGTTGTAAATTCTGACTTATATTTAGACTGCTTCTCTCCCATCGACCTCCACCAACTAACTTCGATGGTTTCTTCATCTAGACCAGGGTTTCTCAACGGGGGCGGTACCGCCCCCCAGGGGGCGCTCTAAACATTGTGGGGGGCGCTGGGAGCGTGAGGGCTGAGAGGGGGGCGCTCAGGCATGAATGGGGGGCGCCACAACTTGGCTTGTACAAAGTTCATTTGAACTCTACATTTTAAACTTTCATGGTTTCCCAACTTTTTTAGTGCAAATAACCGACCTAAATAGTCTACTTTATGGGTGTTTCAATAAATTCTACTGAGCTACATGTTATGAGATCGGTGCGTGTCCTTTTATCGGTGCGATATCGTCGCCGATAGGATTTTACATGCGTTGCTCTCATTGCCGTAATTCCTAGACCGTTTGTGCTATCGAACAAATTTAAACTGTTCCTGAAAGCTGAGACTCTGGCCTTTGCACCCATATAAACCTCATTACGGTAGGCTATAGGTATCGCGAGTTATGGCCGGGCGAATATAGGCGAGCCAACGGGATTTTACGGACGTTGTTCTCATTACCGTAACTCCTTGACTGTTTGTGCTATCGAAAAAATTTCAACGGTTCCTGAAAGCTGAAACTCTGACCTTTTCACTGATATATGGGTTATTACGGTAACTCGTTTCTCTGCCCGCGGAGAGACAAACAGCACAGAGAGGAGAAAGACGGAGAGGAAGACCGAGAGGAGAGAAGGGCGGCAGACGCGGACATTTTTACGAGACGTTTTTATGACGATTGTGTGGCATTTGAGCATATTTGTGTGAGCAAGACATGTCAAGAAAGTCATCAAGGGTGACAAAACCTTCACAGAGGTTCACTGAGGATCACAGTGACCATGATGAAGGAGAAACTTCATCTGAACCAGAGCATGTAGTAAACGTTGTAGCTAGCTAGCTAATAAGCTAACATTTTTATGACTACTGTACATACTGTAAGTCACTTTCACAAAACAGGCCAAAAAATAAAAACTATGAGCTAAGAGCGGTGTGTGTGTGTGTAGAGGTGAGCGAGCGAGAGTAGAAGCGGTCGAGAGGAAAAAGTGTATCTTAACGTTCAGATATAGTTTCATAAAAATAAAGCTGCTGTCTGAGACCAAGAACCCGAGTCTGCTGCTTCCACTGCTGGGTAAAAGGGAAGAGATCTCCTCTCTGCTCCCTGACCACGATTGGACGAGCTGAGCAGGAACGGCCTCCATAGTAACGCCCGTAAACAATAAATAAATCAATAAATAAAGTGCGTACAGCCCTATATAGTCCCCCTATTTAAAATAGGCTTTTTTTCTTCTTTTTTTCCTGGGTTCATGTCAGCGTCTCAGTGCTCAGGCAATGACCGTTTCTTTTCAAATGTTTAATAAGCCTAGAGCGCATTAATTAACGCACGAGCGATTTCTGTTTTTTTATTGGTTCATTCACTGTTGTTCACGTGAAGTGTGCGTGTTGTTGGCATCCCTGACTACATTAGCCTTCTAAAACTAATTTTCAACAAATTCTGCTGTGGTGGTATTTTTCTTCCCAAGTTCCACGTTGCTTAATACACCTGGGGTTATTTTCAAATGTTGTGATATCGTGAAGTGATATTAACGTTAACCACTTCTATTCAGACTTAATATGCAATTCATTCATCATCCTCAAATGCTGTGTGGCCTTTCTCTCAGTAGAAACACCAGTTTGACTTAAATTCTATCTCACAGCTCTTTGCAGAAAGATCCTAGCAACTCAAGCGCTCAGGGTCCCATTACAACTAAAACAACATTTCCATGTTGTTTACCAGTTTCTCCAGGCATAGTGTTGAGTTATATACAAACATGACCTACTATATGTGTCAAAAACATACATTTTGGAGGCAATGTTCAAATTAAAATCCATGCTTTCATTTCCTATAAAATGTTCAGATTTGCTCAGCAGCACATCATGTTGGGGGCATAAATACAACTTCAATCCAATAAAAACAGGGACTTTAAAGCAAACGAATGGCTTCTGTCATACAAAACCCGATGTCAATTGAAGTCCACCGGCCATAACACACTGTTTACAAGAACACGTCAAACACCAGAACATATAGTAGATTTGCCTCCCCCCTGGGGGCGGTAAGAGGATCATGGTATGGTCAGGGGGGCGTTTGTTCAAAAAAGGTTGAGAACCACTGATCTAGACCAACAACTTGTCTCCTAGACCCCATCCCAACTAGGTTGCTGAAAGAAACTTTACCTTTAATTAGCACATCTCTACTAGAAATGATCAACCTGTCTCTATTAACAGGATACGTATCACAATCCTTTAAACTAGCTGTAATTAGACCGCTTCTTAAAAAGCCTAATCTTGATCCAGAAGCTTTAGCCAACTATAGACCTATATCCAACCTCCCTTTCCTCTCCAAGATCCTTGAGAAAGCAGTCGCCAACCAGCTATGTGACTTTCTTCATAACAATAGTTTATATGAGGATTTTCAATCAGGTTTTAGAGCACATCATAGCACAGAGACGGCACTGGTGAAAGTTACAAATGACCTCCTAATCGCTTCTGACAAAGGACTTGTCTCTGTCCTGGTCTTACTAGATCTTAGTGCTGCATTTGATACCATTGATCATCACATTCTACTACAGAGACTGGAACACTTAATTGGCATTAAAGGATAAGTACCGTTTTTTACAACCTGGACCTTATTTCTGGCAAAACATATGGTCATTTACTCACCCAGATAACTTTGGTGTCATTCGGCGTCGTTCGGACGAAATTAGATCCAGTGTAGCGGCGATATATCCATATAATGGGAGAGACGGGGCAGCGACACACAACCTCTATATAACGCATTATCTGCCACGAAACTAGTTCATTTCATCAATATTTTGTTATGAAATGCTAGCGCTATTAGCCTCTGAGTCCGGGCTCGTCTATTGTCAACATCCGGGGTCTGTAGGCTGATCTACTACCTCTGACCTGGAAGATGTCGTCTCTGAGCTGCGCGCGCACCCGGGACAGCGCGGCTTGTTTACCTGTAGCTGCTACTGCGAGTTTGACCCCGGATGTTGATAACGGACGAGCCCGGACTCAGAGGGGAATAGCGCTAGCATTTCATAACAAAATATTGATGAAATTAACTAGTTTCGTGGCAGATAATGCGTTATATAGAGGCTGTGTGTCGCTGCCCCGTCTCTCCCATTATATGGATATATCGCCGCTGCACTGGATCTAATTTCGTCCGAACGACGCCGAATGACACCAAAGTTATCTGGGTGAGTAAATGACCATATGTTTTGCCAGAAATAAGGTCCAGGTTGTAAAAAACGGTACTTATCCTTTAAAGGACCCGCATTAAACTGGTTTAAGTCCTATCTATCGGATCGATTTCAGTTTGTACATGTTAATGATGAGTCATCCCTGTATACCAAGGTTAGTCATGGTGTTCCTCAAGGCTCCGTGCTTGGACCCATACTATTCACCTTATATATGCTCCCTCTAGGAAATATAATTCGGAAACACTCCATAAACTTTCATTGTTATGCAGATGATACACAGTTATACCCATCAATAAAGCCAAATGAAACTAATCAGCTTACTAAACTCCATGCATGTCTCAAGGACATACAGGCTCCCATGGATCCTGGCTGCGCCCGGGTCGTGGATCGTGGATGCGCCCACTGCTATGGCCCTGCCTGATCGTGGATGCGCCCACTGCTATAGCCCTGCCTGATCGTGGATGCGCCTACTGCTATGACCCTGCCGGATCGTGGATGCGCCTACTGCCATGACCCTGCCTGACACCCACCACTACTGTCGCTAATATTAGTCACATCTGTTACATACGTTCCACTACTATTATTGTAATGCATTACTACATACTATCCTTACCATTAATCACTACTACTGTTATCACTAGTAATCACATTTCCATGTGCATTTCATTATTATTGCTGTAACACATCTTGATGTACTTTCACTCCTGTCAACCATCGCTTATAATTGAATACATTGTGATCTCGTTGATCCGCTCTGTACATGCAACATCTATTGCACGTCTGTCCGTCCTGGGAGAGGGATCCCTCCTCTGTGGCTCTCCCTGAGGTTTCTTCCGCATTTTTTTCCCTGTTAAAAGGGCCTTTTTTTGGGGCAAGTTTTTCCTCACTCGAATCGAGGGTCGAAGGACAGAGGGTGTCGTCTCTGTACAGATTGTAAAGCCCTCTGAGGCAAACTGTGATTTGTGAATTTGGGCTATACAAATAAAATTTGATTTGATTTGAAATTTGATTTGATTTGATCTCAACCCCATTGAACATTTATAAGTGCAGACATAGACTGAGAGAGCCAAGCACAGAGAGCTTTATGGTATGACACTGTCAAATCATGCTGGGTTAACATGAGTCATAAGGCTTTGCACAAACTTGTGAAATTTTTAATTGTAAAAATATAGTCTGTAATGAAAGAAGAGACCGATTTAAGCTGCTCTTGTGTCTGGTTGTGTTTCCATATAGTGGTCTGAAGTGCCAACCAGAGGGGAGAATTGGAAGATGTTATGTCCACGTTGTGATGAATCTGCAGTGATGTTCTCTGCCCTATTTGCAGACTGAAGATGTTTAAGGTCTGAATGGAGGGCAGGCTGCCACCAATGATTTCCTCTGCAGTCTTGACTGCCCATTGTAGTCTGTTTCTGTTGTGTTTTGTTGCCGATCCAACCCAGGATGTGCAGAGAACAGACTGGACAATTTAATTGTAGAACTGGATCAGGATATCCTGACACAGGTGGAACTTCTTGAATTGGGGCATGAAATAAATTTTCTTATGGGCCTTCTTGATGACCTGAGTCTATGTTGAACTCCCACTTTAGGTCGGGGGAGATAATGGATCCCTGAAACCTGAAGGTTTCCACGGTGTTGTAGAGTATGGTTATGAGAGGCCAGTGTTGGAGGATGTCAAGTGTCATCTTTACGGTTTTAAGCGTGTTCAGCTCCAGGATGTTCCGACTACACCAGAGGGCCACTTGTTCCCCCCCGTTTGTACTGAGCCTTCACCATTCCAGATTAGGCCAATGACCGTCGTGACATCTGCAAACTTCAGGAGTTTAACAGACAGGTCTCCAGAGGTGCAGTCATTTCTGTAAAGGGGGAAGAGCAAAGGGGAGAACACACATCCCAGGGGAATGTCAGGCAGATTACACAGGTGTCTGATATGAATTTTGTCCGTTGATTCCTTTCTATCAGAATTTGTCATCCAATGACAGGTGGAGGCTGGCACAGCAATCTGGGTGAGTTTGAAGCACAGGACTTCTGAGATGATTGTGTTGAATGTCAAGGCATGTCCCTGGGGAGCCAAAGTGTTGGAAGATGGAGTGCAGTCCCATGTTGACCGCATCAACCACTGACCTTGGAACTGTAGTCCATGGTGCATGGTGGCCAGAACGTTTTTTTTTTGCAGATCATTTGACCTTTCGTATTTAAATGGTCATCACTTATAATTTGATCCTTTTAAACATTTGTGTGGAGTTTTGTCATAATTAGCATATGAATTCTAAAGTTAAGGCCAAACGTTTTTTGTGTGGTCACATTGACCGTGACCTGTGATAACCAATTCTAAACATTCACACTTGAATCTAAGTGGAGTTTGTGTTTTAAATTTGAAGAAATTCCCAAAAGATGTTCCTGAGATATCATGTTCATAAGAATGGGGTGTACACATAACTACAGACATATCTATGATGTGCATACAACCAGAAAACATAATGCCTTTGGCCAAGGGTTTGGCAGGGCCTGGAAGCATCCGTCCCATAATCTTGTAGTAAAAGCAAGTAAAATAACAATCTGAGCCTGTCTGTGGCATAAACAAGCAGGGATTACATTGCAGCCCATTTCACGCCCGTAGCAATCTTGCTAAATACTGGATAATTTTTAAAAATTGTTGTCCCCTTACACAAAAACATTGTCAGTAAAAAGAAAGAAATTGGGCCAGTATTTGTCCCGTAATCCATCTGACAGAGAAAGACACCTCACTAAAAACATACCATCATACTCATTGTTGCATCTCTCAAAACATCTCCCTGAAAGACAACACTTTCTCTGGGCAATCTCAAAAATCAATAATCATAAACTCATAAGTAGTGGTATGATTTAAAATTGGCATAACTTTTCTTTCCAAAATTCTACAAAATCAGGTGAACAGCCCATACTGTATGTCTAACACTGTAAAACACTGAAGCACTACTGCGCTAATTTTCAGCTCTGGATTAGTGGTAGAAAGAATGATTCAATGTGTGTGATGTGAGTAGGCAGTCTTACCATCTGATCAGCTAGCAGCAGGACTGTCTTGAGGCTGAACTTGCGGGAGCAAAAGTTGAAGAGATCCTCCAAGCTAGGCCCCAGCAACTCCATGACCATCACATTGTAATCACCTTCTGCTCCACACCACTTGATTGTTGGAATGCCCACTGTAAGAAAATGGGAGTATACACATTAACAATGGTAGGAACACAAAAATGTGGTCTAGGGAAAACCCCCCCAAAGATGTGTTTTGCTTGCTGAAGGCAGTAATCCCCTAAAACAAGCAAGAAGTCAGGCTGGCTGCAGTTGCATTAGAGATGGGTTTCCGAAACCCAGTGTTAAATGGGCCCTGGGGCTAAATTTAGATAAGACCGTTTTATCAACAAGCTCAAACGTTATCGGTTCTGCTAACAGTATTGAAAAATTAAGGCATTCGTCTATGATGGATTTTCACCATTCCCAATCCTGAACAGAGATCTGTGTCTGAGCCTGTCCTGTGCAGGGGCTGGGACGGGCTCTCACTGCCTGTCTGTCACTCTCACACATACGCCGGCACAGACAGACAGAGACTCTGCTGTGAGTGCCAACATCAGAGTAGGCAATATTCAAAAGTGTGGTTATACTTCACAAGAATTGATGCAGATGATGCTCATTGCCACAAATGCAACACGTCTTTTGCATATAAGGGCAGGAACACAAACTCTTTCAAAACATCTAGCAAAAGTACATCACATACAGAAAAGAAATGCACAGTTTTTGACAGACTAGCTCGTAGTTCCTCTCCCGTTTCCCCATCTACCTCAGGTATGTTATGCTAGCAGGAGCCCACACAGAGTTAATTTACTTATACAAACATGGACTCAAAGCCGTAAGTAACCATTAGTTAGCTGAATGTTATAGCTATACGGTCATGAATTCTTTCTGACATGATGTAGAGCAAAGCATCATCCAAACTGTCCTTCAGACACACTCGGACTACTAAGTATGATTACATCCAATTAGGCTACTTATTTAGCTATTTTCTGAATGACAGTTTTGATGATGCTTTAATTTTTTCAGACAGACAACATGAATGCATAGCTAAATATTCAGCTGACTAATATTAATGGTTATTACCAATGTATGTATGTATGTATAGAGAAACTTAAACTTTGTAAAACGGCAACGACAGATTCTTAATCTTTACATAATAAATATAATAAAATAAAATACATTAAGATGTTTCTTTCTTGTAAAGACATGGCATCGCTGTAAAAGCCTGTCTGTATTTCTTGTTTAAAGTGCATCCTGTCTGATTCTGTGTCTTAAGTGCTTCTTAAACACACTGTTTCAACTCATTTCCCCATTTACACCAAATTTATTAAAAAATATAATCTGTAAACATGTCAAATTTTACACATCCAGTAAACAGTAACTAATATAGGCTACTTCTCTGGAGAAGTGGAGGCAATCACCAGACTCCCTATAAAAATGCTGAATTTTGAGACTTTTTGAATCAGGAAAAACTGTATAAAATTTGTAAAACACATTTTTAACTAACTACTTCTTTCATTGTTCATTCTGTTCTTAATTTGTTACATTTGTTAGTAGTAGTAAGTACTGGATCGATAAGCAGTATCGGTAAAAGTAGTAGTATCGTTAAAATCTTAATGTTACCCATGCCTAAGTAGCATCCCCAGCAAAGACATCAAGCACTTTATGTATGTGGTTTTTTACTTCAGTAAGAGCTCATTCTTTGCAGTCTAAACTATTACTATAGCCTTTTAAATAGCATTATAGAAAATGCCAAAACATCCTGGAAGCAGCATGGAGGAAGAAATGGCTAATGTGGAACAGCAAGCAGGTGATGACATTACCAGATTACTCAGGGAAAATGCAGAGGAAGGGAGCATCATATACGACTACAAAAGAGCACTTCATGAGCACAAGGTTAAATTTGGCATGTGTGGAAATAAGTCCTGTGTGTGGAAATCCAGAACAAGCAATGGACGTCCTTTCAGGGATGCTGAAGTAACTGAACTCCACTGTACCGGATGGTGTGCTATTCTAATCAAAGACTATTTTGTCTATATGATGGTATATGATGTAGGGGGGCTGAGATGCTATTTTTTATTTCCTTTTGATGTAAAGGTTATGTTCATTTACAATTCCACCACACCTTGCCAAAAGTTTTTAGTTGAGTTGAGAGTTATTACTTGAATGATTGTAGAACGTAGAATTTTCAAAAGATTCTCAATGTATAATGATGGTGGCTCCTAAACTGAAATGAGCAGACACTAAGTTAACAAAGCAGAGAGTGTTTGGGCTCTACCTGTTCTATAACTCATATATAATATCTATAACTCAGGTTTAGTGTTCTGTTAAACTCAGTTTTTGGTTGTGAGTTTGGTTATGGCAGACTGCTTTGAAGTCTGGTGTTCACTGAAGTAATTCTGGTATTTGCTTTAACTTTGATTAGGTTGTTGTTAGTGCATCATGGATCTTAGATCTTGGAAGAATGGCATACAATCATTCTACGGTCCAATGTGAATGTTATTTTCAACAAATAGCAATAGGAGGACATTGTGCTACTCTACCTGGGATGTTAATGGGTTGGGTTGTGCAATTAAAGGGAAAGAAAAGAAGATTTTGATGCAATTGAAAAAAATATCAACATATAGTATTCTTGCAAGAAACACACATCTCTCCTATGAATCAGCCAAAATATTAAGGGATTGGGTGGGACATGTATCCTGTAGCTGGCTTGTCAAAGAGTCTGGGGTCGCTATTATAATTAACAAATGTCTGCAATTTAAAGCCAGGAAAGAGGTTAAGGATGAGAAGGGCAGAATCATTAGACCCTGATATATATGTGTCCAATACGGATTACCCAAATTATATTGTACAATATCCCATAATTCTAGGTAGAGCTGGGTGATAAAACAATAAAGATAATTATCGCGAAATAACTTCTCCTCGATAGAAATGTAAGACATGGATAGAACTCATTCCATTCATGTTTTTGACAGACAACACGAACATAGGCATAGACAGTAGGAGAAGCAGCTGGCAGCACCCAAATGTTTGGGCTACTGCAGTCGTGCACATCAGTATGCCAGGAGAGGGAGCGAGATATAAGAAAGAATGACGACAGCAAATGTTAACTTGATCAACAGCGTTACCGAAGAACAGGACCCAACGGACAACATCCCAAAGCTTAAAAGAGAAGGACATTGTTGAAAAGATGGGTCCGAGGAATATGGTAGTGTGGACTTATTCTATGCTATTTAAAGTCCGACAAGAAGCAGAGTAGCGTGCACTTCAAACTGTGTCTAAATGGGTTAGGGTTAGGGTTAGTGGGTTAGTCCAAATACTGGTGGTCCCCCTAAAACAACCAGTGTGATACCTGTGCAAGAACAACAGACCATGTTGTCTTCTTTCTCCAGCGCCATGCCATACGACAAAAAATTGAAGAGACACAGTGATATCACTGACTTTAATTGCAAAATCAGAATTAAGATTTAAGTTTATTATATATACCCATATATTATATTTATTTATTTTACAGTTGTGTAATGTTCTACAGTACATTTGTCAAGTTTTGAGAGAAAATAAATAATATTTAAACCAAAATTAACCTTATGATATCTTCATATCTCACTAAGAAGTAAAAAGTAGGGATGTCCCGAGCCGATCTGCAGGATCAGGGCGGATATGGGCATTGTTTCATTGATCGGGATCGGCAATTTTGAACGTAGACCCAAGCCCGATTATTTTTACGTCAGCTGTCGTAAACGGAGCACAATTTGTGGCAGAACGCAGATGCGCGCGTAACGTGACTCTGGCAAACCTGTGGATAAAATGCAATGGTCTGCAATACAACCATTTCGCGAGGGGGTAACAAAAGAGCTGCATTTAACACTACAATTTTGATACAGCACATAAAAAACAACGCTCAAAGTTATACAACGGGTTCACTCAAGCAATACAGGCAAAGGCACCGAAGCAACAAACAGTCACAGATACTTTCAAAAGGAAAGAGAAATATCCTCGAGACAGTGACATGGCCAAAAATATTACTGAGAAGGTAATTGAATTCATCGCTCTGGATAACCAGCCCATCTCCGTAGTAGAGGATCAGGGTTTTCGCTATCTTCTGGAGTTTTTAAATCCAAGCTATGCCCTACCATCTTGGCATTACATTTCGGATACCACCTTGCAAGAGATGTACAGCAAAGTTCGTGACCATGTACAAGGTGATATAACAGATGTGACTGCTATTAGCTTTACAACAGACATTTGGAGTTCTGATGTTTGCCCCATGTCATTGCTTAGCCTCACTGCACACTGGATTGATTCTACTTTCATGTTACAACATGCGGTACTACATGCTCACAAGTTTCGTGGGTCTCATACAGCAGAGCATGTAAAACAGGCAATCAAGGAGATGCTGAACGCATGGGAAATAGACAAGCAACAGGTCCATGTCATCTTACGTGACAACACAAGGAATATGAAAAAAGCAATGGATGATATGGAGGTACCAAGCGTGGGCTGCGTCAGGCACACACTTCAGTTGGCTGTACACAAGGGTCTGATGTCACAGCGCAGTGTCACAGACTCACTCGCCAACGCAAAGGAAGATGGTAGGCCATTTCAAGCACTCACCACAGGCCTACTCACGCCTGAAAGATATCCAGAATGAAATGAAATTGCCTGTCAAGCGCCTACAGCAAGATGTGCCAGTTAGATGGAACTGCACTCTCTACATGATCCAGAGCCTACTGGAGCAAAAGCGGCCCCTGAGTGTCTATGCTGCTGACCACAACCTCCCAGCTACACTGACAGCGAACCAATGGGCACTAATGGGGAAAACGGTGGAGGTTTTAGCTCCCTTTGAAGAGCTGACAAGGGTTTTGAGTGCAGAAACTGCAACTACAGCTGATGTGATCCCTGCCATAACAGTCCTGAAACTTGTCCTTTCTGGAGAGCAGACCACTGACCAGGGAATCAAGACGATGAAAAGCACTCTCCTAGAGGCAGTGGATAGACGCTTCAGCCAGGTTGAGACTGACCCACTCTACTCAATTGCGACTTTGGTGGATCCCATATACAAAGACAGGCAAGTCAAGTAAATAATGTACATTTTGAATGCCATGATAAGCCTATTTTCCTTTATAATTAATCAAATATAATACTTTATAATGAATCAAATGTAAGTCAGCACAGTATTTAAGCCAAATTATTTTTTATTTTTATGTAGATTTAGCTCTGTTAATGGTTGGATACTTAACATCATTTATCTATTTTCAGATATTTCATCAAGTCAGACAACCTGAGGCCTGCTAAGGATGCTCTCATTCAAGAGGTGAAGAAGATGGAGGAAAGGAGGACCGCCAGTGAAGTGTCAGAGGAGGCAAAGCCTGTGGAAAAGGCACCACGTCAAAACACAGCAAGCAGCAGCCTCGGCAGTGTCTTTGACGAGATCTTGGAGGAGAGTGAGACAGAGTCTGTGAGCACCTCATCAGCAGGGTTTCAGGTGCGGACTTACCTAACGGAGCAAACCATCCCAAGGTCAGACAATCCACTACTAACCCTCATGTGCAGCTCCAATAGCACTTTAAGAAATTGCCTTCTGTGATAACAAGAGTGCCTTAAAATTTTATTTTGATATTCAGGTTTTACTGTAATGCTGCTACAGAAACTGTTTTTTTCCTGTTCAGGTTAAGCTGCTTTTTCACGTTTTCTTTGTTGAATATTCAGGTTAAGCTGTTTACACCACTTTTAAGTGGAACTGAGATTTCTGTTCCAAGTATATTTGTATTACTATAATGCTTCACCAAGTGGAATTTTGATTTTTGTGACTGTGAATGTCAAAGTTACAATACGCTATTACACCACTCTGAAGTGGAATTGTGATGTTCTTCATTTGAGTGTTATAGTTTTACTACAAAGCTGCTCTAAGTGGAATTGATAAGAACCAAATACATTTATTCAACAAATGAAAACCAAAGTTGCAAAAGCATATACAGAATAAGAAAGAGCCATATGAAAGTATTTACTTTGTTTCAACTAAATAAAAAACACCTATTAGGAACAGCTTGGATGCAGGTAATTTTTTTCTTAATGCAGCTATATTATCTATTAGCTAGGGCTAAGTATCGGATCGGGACTCAGTATCGGCAAATACTAAATGCTAAACAACTCGGATCAGGATTGGCGTAAAAAAAACCTGATCGGGACATCCCTAGTAAAAAGGAAGCTTGAAGCTTGACAGAAAGTGATTTGATTTACATCATAACCATATTGCCCAGCCCCAATTCTGGGTGAAGATTTTAATATTGTATTAGATGAAATACACCCAGTAGATTCAGCCACAAACACTACAATGGGAAAGTCTAACGAGCTCAGCATTGATCTGAAAGCGCACACTATTGATTTGAACAAATCAGGAAAGTCACTTGGAGGCATTTCAAAGCAGTTACAGGTCTAAAGATCAACTGTACAAACAACTGTAAGTATAAAGTGCACGTCACAGTTGTGTCACTGCCACAATCAGGAAGAAAATGCAAACTATCACCTGCTGCTGAGAGAAAATTGGTCAGGATGGTCAAGAGTAAACCAAAAACCACCAAAAAGCAAGTCTGCAATGAATTAGAAGCTGCTGGATTTTGCATCAACATGGGCTGAGAGGCTGCCATGCAAGAAGGAAGCCCTTACTCCAGACACGGCACTACGTTCTCAACTGACAAAGCTCAACTGAAGTTTGTTGCTGATAAAGAAAAAGCCTTCTGGAGGAAAAGGTCTGCGGTGAGACGAAACAAAGATTTAGTTGTTAACCACAATATGTCTGGAGGCATGAAGGAAAGGTAAGGCAAGAAGGTGAGGCCCGGTGGTGGTGGTGGTATTATGCTGTGGGGCTGTCATCAGCCAGAAGATTGGGTCAGCTGGGCATTCCAGTGGGACAATGATGCCAAACACGCATCCAAAGTTGTAAAGGAATGGCTAAATCAGGCTAGAATTGGGATTTTGGAATGGTCTTCCTTAACCTCCATCAGGTGCTATCAAAAGCACCTAATTGAGGTGAAAATGGCTAAGGGACATTTAACCAAAAATAAGAATTACTGTATGTATATCTTTGACCCAGCAGATTTTGCCATATTTTCAGAAGACCTTACTACTGAATGAGAAAAAAAACTCGTGTTTTTTGTGACAAACTTATTCCATCACAGACAAATTAGATAGCGATAGAGTCACTCGAGCCTCTAGTCTGCCACGAGGTACGAAGAAGTCAAGCTGCCTGGAGGGAATGGCTACAGCATTGAAGTTACAGCCTCAGTTGGGTAGCTAGTACACAAAGATGCAAAAGCTCCTAGAAAACAACATTTATCACCATTCAAACCACAGCTCCCAGAGAGAAACCACATTTTGAAGCACAGAAAAAAAGCAACATAAAAGAAACAAAACAAGAGTAAATATTGGCTTGGCTTCCCAATGCTGGAGATGAACTCACAAAGCTTCTTGTAGACTGTTAAGTAACATCTAACGTTGACTGTTTACCAAAACATACCTTTAGTGTAGTGGCATGGCTAAAACTGAGCTAAGCAAACTATAATGTAAACCTAAACTCAAACGCCACCCGATTACAAGGTAGTAGTCTTATTTTGACTGGCTGGCAGTTGGTATAGTTTTGCATATTCTTGCTCTGCTGTCAGTTATTTGTTGCCTTTATTTACAGTTACAGCCACCTCGAATTTCCCCTCCTACCCAAAAGCCTTTTGACTGCCAGTCAATTTTCAGCCGGTTCCCAGTCGATTTCCAGCCACTGGGAACCACTAAGAGCCACTGGGTTCTCAAGTGAAAATCAATTTAAGGAATGATACATAGATTGTTACACGGACTCCGAAAGGCCTTTAATGCTCTTACTCTTTGTGACAATGTGGAGGTTGAGAGACTTGTAAGGATGGCCATTACCCATTAAGTAAGAAAGAAAAAATACACTGAATTGCTAATGGTGTGTCTATGCTCTCTCACCTTCCAAGATAAGTAGAGGATGTTTGTGAACACACTTGAGAGGCTAATGCCAACAAATATGGATTGAAGCAGAATAATTAGTTGGGCAAAAACATGTGAATTTTGGAAATTATTACATCCATCTCTTTTCAATACATTTTTTAACTTTTGGACTTCTCTGAAATCATTCGGCATTAACACATCAAGTTTGCAGATGTAGTACCTAAATCTGTCCGTGGAAACATATTGTTTTCAGCAGGTATGTTAGTTAAACGAAGCTTGAATTAGCCAAACATTTTTGTGTTTTTTTGTGCTGTATTTATTCAGTTTGGGAAATACAGCATTCAAGGCGGACTCAACAGGGACTAGATATCGTCGTCGCATCACCAAAAGTTGCTCTCATGTGCTTCTCATATTTGCAGAAGTATGGAATAAAATGAGCAAATGTTTTTTGTGTTTTTGTTTTGTTTTTGCGTAGGATTGCTTCCAACTTGTGAGCTGAACTTTTCCAACAATTGTGTTGAGAAGTCCAAATGCCAAAATTACTGTAAGAAAAAAAAACATTGTAATCATTTCCAAAATTCACAACATGTTTTAACCTAACAAAATATTCTGCTTCAATCAACATTTGTTGCCATTTAGCCTTTCAAAAACAACATTTTCATTGTGGCAAAAAAATAAAGGTATGCTCTTAGCTTTCCGCAAACACTTGGCGGGATGGTCTTACAGCAATCTTACAGCACCATAAATTACATTTATTTAACAACTGTACAATAACAAAAAACAAAAAGATCTCTTTTTGACATACTGTCATGGTCAAGAGTTAACATACACTTGTAAAGAACATGTATATCATTGTATTTTTCCGTTCCATGAGTGGAACACATACTACTTTGTCACAAAAAACATTCATGAAGTTTGGTTCAGTAGTGAATATATTATAGGTCTTCTGAAAATATGACCAAATCTGCTGGGTCAAATAGATACATACAGTAATTCTAATATTTGGTTAAATTTCCCTCATTTAGGTGCTTTTGATAGCCATCCACAAGCTTCTGGTAAGCCTCTGGCTGGATACTTAACCACCCCTCCTGACAGACTTGGTGAACTCAGCTAAACTAACTAAATTTGTTAGCTTCCTGGCACGGATTTGTTTCTTCAGCGCAGCCCTCGTTCTCAATGGGGTTCAAGCCAGGACTTGGGAAGGCCATTTCAAAACCTCAATTCTAGCCTGTTTTAACCATTGCTTTACTACTTTTGATGTGTGTTTGTGATCACTGTCCAGTGGAAACACACAACTACACCCCAGAACCAATCTTCTGGCTGATGATTTTAGGTTTTGAAACGCAATTAACGCAGGCATGTTCTGTGATTGTGACGCTCGGTCCGCCCCATGATCTAAAGTCTTTTGAATGGCAAGTTCAGCCTGGCCTAATTTTCGACTTAAAGGATTCTATTCGATTCTCAATTTTGTCCTGCTTTCTTCTTTTAGAACAGACGGCTATGCCATTTTTAAACTAGTCTAGTCCAGGATCATTGGTTTTATGCCATGATAACTCATTTAATTCTTATTTCAAAAGATGGTCTACATGGTGTCATGAGTGATATATTCACCATTATTCGTTTGCAATGTAGCACACTAAGGCCTTATTATGAAAACTTAAATCATGTTTCAACAATATAAATGTAACAATAACTTGCTTCACCAGTAAATTGGAAACTAACTGTAAACAAAAGAAGAGAATTCATAGAGGGTATCTGCCATCTAGTGAATCTTTTTTGTAACTGCAGTAAGCACTTTTCACTGCAGCTGTGAAGAGTGCACACTTAATGTATTGTGCTGTGATGGCCATCTGTAAACAAACTGTTGGTGTGCATTGCCAAAAAGCTCTATTTTTGTTTCATCTGTCCACAGAACATTTTCCCAGAAGGACTGTGGTTTGTCTAGGTACTCTTTGGCAAAGATTAGTCATTCCTTTTTATGTCTTTTCCTCAGCAATGGTGTCTTCCTTGGCCTGCGCCCATGAAGCCCTGTTTGGTTTAGTTTAGTGTGCGGCGTATGGTACTTGTTGAAACCATGACCCCAGACTGTTCCAGGTTGGCCTTCAGGTCTTTGGATGTTTGACGTGGTGTTTTTTCCACCATTCTCACCAACCTTTCTTAAGACTTCTGTCATCAATTTTTCTCTTCCACCCACGTCCAGGGAGGTTCTTGACAGTTCCATGCTTGGCAAACTTCTTAATAACATTATGCACCATTGAAACAGGGATACCAAGGTCTTTGGAGATGGCCTTATACCCTTTGGAGGTCTTGTGTTTGCTAATTATCGCACTTCTGATGTCCTCAGACAGCTCCTTTGTCTTCACCATTGTGACAAAGGAACAGGGGATAACAGATGGCTTTTTAAAACACGGAAGTCAAAATTCATTGGCTAATTCATGTCACATTGGCACAGACAATTTATCACAGGTGATTCTCATTTGTGATTTACCACAGGTGAGTCACAATGTGTTTCCATACTGATTTACAGCAAAGAGTGCCAATACCAGTGACACAAGTTTCTTTATTTTTTCCTGTCATTGTTTGTTTTAAATTGTTGTTTATCATTTGCTCTTTTGTATCAAACATGAGTTCTCTATAGAAAATACATGTTTCACTTGATTCATTTTTTTCAGAAGATATTCCACATTATGTACTCAAACTTCATGGGTGCCAATAATGGCGAGCACTACTGTAGCTCTGTGTTGCTCTGGAGGTCCAGCAATCTGCCGTTAAGGCCACTAAATCTGCACTGCTCAGACCTCCAATAACTTTTTCCTTCACATTATCATACATGGAGGACAACACCTTGCATGTCAGATGCTACAAATACCCCTATAGCACTGGTTATTGCTTTAACGCGAGTGGAATTTTGTGGAAGTTTAGCTCTAAATGAGAACGGAAGAGTTGCCTGTGTTAACTGTGTTTTCTCAGTGAAGTCTACTTCTTTATGATGCCTGCGGAGATGTCCTGCCATCTTTGTCGTGTTGCCTGTGGATGCGTATGCTAAGTAAATTGCCGCCCTGCAACATGCTGTGTGCATTTTTTTTTACCCTACTGGTGTGCCTGCTGGACATGACACTGGTGGCATGGCCAGATCCTTGATTCCATCTTTGATTTCGAAAGGAATGTGATATATATATATATATACATACATACATATATATACATATACATACAGTACAGACCAAAAGTTTGGACACACCTCATTCAATGAGTTTCCTTTCTTTTCATGACTATTGACATTGTAGATTCACACTGAAGGCATCAAAACTATGAATTAACACATGTGGAAATATGTACTTAACAAAAAAGTGTAAAACAACTGAAAATACGCCTTATATTCTAGTTTCTTCAAAGTAGCCACCTTTTGCTCTGATTACTGCTTTGCACACACTCTGCATTCTCTTGATGAGCTTCAAGAGGTAGTCACCTGAAATGGTTTTCACTTCACAGGTGTGCCCTGTCAGGTTTAATAAGTGGGATTTCTTGCCTTATAAATGGGGTTGGGACCATCAGTTGTGTTGTGCAGAAGTCAGGTGGATACACAGCTGATAGTCCTACTGAATAGACTGTTAGAATTTGTATTATGGCAAGAAAAAAGCAGCTAAGTAAAGAAAAACGAGTGGCCATCATTACTTTAAGAAATGAAGGTCAGTCAGTCCGAAAAATTGGGAAAACTTTGA
The DNA here is from genome assembly GCF_965226575.1 of Pagrus pagrus. Lineage (NCBI taxonomy): Eukaryota > Metazoa > Chordata > Actinopteri > Spariformes > Sparidae > Pagrus > Pagrus pagrus. The sequence continues at coordinate 26,862,980 of NC_140208.1, forward strand.
AAGTGTCCCCAAGTGCAGTCGCAAAAACCATCAAGCGCTACAAAGAAACTGGCTCACATGAGGACCGCCCCAGGAAAGGAAGACCAAGAGTCACCTCTGCTGCGGAGGATAAGTTCATCTGAGTCACCAGCCTCAGAAATCGCAGGTTAACAGCAGCTCAGATTAGAGACCAGGTCAATGCCACAAAGAGTTCTAGCAGCAGACACATCTCTAGAACAACTGTTAAGAGGAGACTGTGTGAATCAGGCCTTCATGGTAGAATAGCTGCTAGGAAACCACTGCTAAGGACAGGCAACAAGCAGAAGAGACTTGTTTGGGCTAAAGAACACAAGGAATGGACATTAGACCAGTGGAAATCTGTGCTTTGGTCTGATGAGTCCAAATTTGTGATCTTTGGTTCCAGCCACCGTGTCTTTGTGCGACGCAGAAAAGGTGAACGGATGGACTTTACATGCCTGGTTCCCACCGTGAAGCATGGAGGAGGAGGTGTGATGGTGTGGGGGTGCTTTGCTGGTGACACTGTTGGGGATTTATTCAAAATTGAAGGCATACTGAACCAGCATGGCTACCACAGCATCTTGCAGCGGCATGCTATTCCATCCGGTTTGCGTTTAGTTGGACCATCATTTATTTTTCAACAGGACAATGACCCCAAACACACCTCCAGGCTGTGTAAGGGCTATTTGACCAAGAAGGAGAGTGATGGGGTGCTGCGCCAGATGACCTGGCCTCCACAGTCACCGGACCTGAACCCAATCGAGATGGTTTGGGGTGAGCTGGACCGCAGAGTGAAGGCAAAAGGGCCAACAAGTGCTAAGCATCTCTGGGAACTCCTTCAAGACTGTTGGAAGACCATTTCAGGTGACTACCTCTTGAAGCTCATCAAGAGAATGCCAAGAGTGTGCGAAGCAGTAATCAAAGCAAAAGGTGGCTACTTTGAAGAACCTAGAATATAAGACATATTTTCAGTTGTTTCACACTTTTTTGTTAAGTATATAATTCCACATGTGTTAATTCATAGTTTTGATGCCTTCAGTGTGAATCTACAATTTTCATAGTCATGAAAATAAAGAAAACTCTTTGAATGAGAAGGTGTGTCCAAACTTTTGGTCTGTACTGTACATATATATATATATATATATATATATATGTATATATACATATAAAATCATACACACATATATTCATACATATACATACACACACTACCAGTCAAATGAGTACCACCCCAGGAAAGGAGGACCAAGAGTTACCTCCGCTAACTCTAAGTTCATTAGAGTTACCAGCCTCAGAAACCACAAATTAACAGAACCTCAGATTAGAGCCCACATAAGTTATTTATAGAGTTTAAGTAGCAGACACATCTCAACATTAACTGTTCAGAGAAGACTGCGTGAATCAGGCCTTCATGGTCGGATTGCTGCAAAGAAGCCACTACTGAGGAAGAACAAGAAGAAGAAGAGAAGTGCCTGGGCCAAGAAACACAACGAATGGACAATACAATCAGTGGAAATCTGTAATTTGATCTGATGTGGGTCCAAATTTGAGATTTTTGGTTCCATCCGCCGTGTCTTTGTGGGATGCAGAAAAGGTGAGTGGATGGTTTCTACATGTGTAGTTCCCACTGTGAAGCATGGAGGAGGAGGTGTGATGGTGTGGGGGTGCTTTGCTGATGACACTGTTGGTGATTTATTAAAAATTAAAGGCACATTTAACCAGCATGGCTACCAAAGTATTCTGCAGCGACATGCCATCCCATCTGGTTCGTGCTCTGTGGGACCATCACTTCTTTTTCAACAGGACAATGACCCCAAACACACCTCCAGGCTTTGTAATGGCTATCTGACCAAGAAGGAGAGTGATAGAGTGCTGCGTCACATGACCTGGCCTCCACAATCACCCGACCTAAACCCAATTGAGATGGTCTGGGATGAGTTGGACCACAGAGCGAAGGCAAAGCAGCCAACAAACTAGCACCTCTGGGAACTCCTTCAAGACTGTTGGAAAAGCATTCCGGATGACTGCTTCATGAATATGACTGAGAAAATGGCTACTTTAAAGGCTATAAAATATAAGACATATACATATATAAAGAAAATAATAAAAATAAAGAAAAAACATTGAATGAGAAGGTGTGTCCAAACTTTTGACTGGTAGTGTATATAGCATGGAGGAGGAAGACAGTGATGGGTGGAAGGAAGAGAGAATCGAAAGCAGATTGAGGCTCACGGGCAAGAAAAAAAGACTAGTAAAAAAAATCTTTTGTAGAGAGAGGGTAGAAAAGATGAGTATATGGAAACTGAGAAAACTTAGGCTAAAATGGAGAAGAGAAGTCCAATGATATATAAGGAATTCAGCATCAAAGCAGATACATCACCTCCTCCTTGCATCATCTTGTAGATCTTGCTCTCGATGTGGAGTTGAGGGTGTTTGGTCTTCACACATTCCAACTTAATTGCAACCTCCTCGCCCACTGAAATATCTGTGCCTGAAAAAGGACAAATGATGGGATCAGTTCATCAAATTCCAAAACCTACTGGCATCTAGTTACAGATTTTATCTGACAAAGTTTTGAAATATACATGGCTGTGATTTCGATAGCAGCGCTTGCAACTTATTTAGGCTTTATTAATTGTTGATCAGTATTACCGCATTTCCACCGAAATTAATGGGGCTACACAGGTTTTTTAAATGTGGGCAGACCGGCAAGAATCACCTATTGACCGACCCCATTCCCACTTCCTGCAGGCAAGACAGCCCTTCTGTGAAATGAATTGTTTAGTTGTACGTCACGTTTCACGGAAACAGTTGTAACAGAAGAGAAAACAACAATAGACCCAAGGTGAAAGAAGCAAAACAGTGGATAAATTCTGTGGCGTGTCACAATACCCACAAAATGAATCGTTTCACTATCATAATTTGAGCCATTCAATCCAATAACAGTTGGAAAGTCTAGAAGAGCCGCAAGATTAAATTATTTTATCTCCATTCAAGTTAGCCAGCTCGCTCGGCAATCCAGGTATATTCATACGTGGGAAGTCAAGCTTTTTTGGCTTCAAAACACCACTGAGCAGCTTTCAAAGGAATGAACAGGGCTCCACCTCCAACACTGTGTCCAATAATAAAACATCCTTGAATAGACCTCATGTCACTGCTGACTTTTCTCTATTAAACCAGATCATGATCTTTCTCTAACAAAGTGTAGCCAGTGCTAGTGTAGTTTTTTAAGTTATGCTACATAGGGTAAGCCACCCAGCAGTATATAAAGTTACTAAAATGAGTTCATCATTTACCTGTTGCACCTAAAGTTATGAACATGACCACTTATTAATGCATCAACAGTAATAATTCAAGATTATTATTCACTGCTCAAAAAAAATAAGGCAGGCATGCAAACTGGTTAAGGGAGAAAAAGGTGAGAACATTGCGTGGATAGAGAAAACCGGGTACAACTAGGGGGTCCGGGGGTATGCCCCCCCGGAAGAAAATTTTGTCAATTTTAACAGTTAAATGTATCAATCTGGACTACTCTGAAGAGAAAATTGAAAGATTTGTTTAACTTAAAAATGTATTATTTACCAAGGCATTGTATCAGCAGGTTACAGACAATAGGCATATAGAAATTGCACAAAAGACCAGCTCAGTCCTAAAGCCTGTACAAGACAAAACAAGATGACAAAAATCACTTAATAGAAGTTTATTTATTATCTATTATTATTACAGTCTTCCACTGCATTTTGGGAGATGGTAATCAATGTTCAGGCACAGCAAGCAGAAAAAAAGATCAAATTTGATCATGTTTATATTACAATAATTACTCTATTAATTTGTACTCTAAATTGATGTTTAACTCTACTTCTATTTGGTACGTGCTAACGGGCTTTGCTATTGGTTTATTTTGGAGAAGCAGCCCACCTGGGACACGCGCTGGGTGAGAGTTCAGCACCCGAGTCTATCACTGACGTTTAGCATTTACTCCTGATTACTGTTTGCATGCCGACGAGGCAGGGCGAGTAATGTTCTCCTCATTTACATAGTTAACCGTTCCTGCTTCAGCTTCTAGCCCGTGGTCAGGAAGCACAGGGGAGACTTTGGTTTGCCTCCAAGGCCAAAGTTGATGCTAACTTCGGGGCTAACTGTTAGCCTAGCTCCTCCCTCACTTTACCCAGCAGCCACTTTCCTGGGTCCTGAGGAGCTTCAGTATTTACTCAGAGACAAACAGAAACCTAAACTGTACATGTACTACTAATAGACAACTTTACTGCTAATTTCTTCTCTTCTCCATCACTCACACCTGTCAGCTCTGAGCTCAACCACCGTCTCTCTATCTCCGGCTTCTCCACTTGCTACGCTCTTAAAGGAGCCACGCTGCTCTTAAAACACCATGTACTCCAAGCATGTTTATGCGGCTTTTCTAACATTGGACTAGAATTCTATTGATTGTGGAATCGGACGATTATGCAAAATGATCGCGGTCAGCTCAAATAATCGCTATCAGGCGACTATGTAATAATTGTGACAGGCCTAGACACCCCCCAAAAAAAAGTTTCTCCTCAGATCTACACGAATCTCGTAGGTGACCTATTTTGAAATCAAAACAGCGAATTTCGCCGAAAGGTGAGGAGTTTGCATGCCTGATAAGGGAACACTTTAAACACATCAGATCTTGATGAACAAATTATTCAAATTGAAAATCTTTACTGATGTACACTGTAATCATCAAAATCATCAACCCATTAAGGGCTAGATTCAAAATCACACCAAAAATCAAAGTAAAAAAATGAAATCACAGGTTGATCAAACGTGTGAATTTTATCATTGCAACTCATAATGTGACTCAGTAGTGTGTATGGCCCCAGCATGCCTGTATGCACTCCCAAAAATGTCTGGGCATGCTCCTGATGAGTCGGCGGATGTTGTCCTGGGGGACCTCCTCCTAGACCTGGATCAGGGCATCAGTGAGCTCCTGGGTGGTCTGTGGCAGTACTTGGCAGCGTCGGGTGCACGGATACATAACGTTCCATCAATGCTCATTGGATTAAGGTCAGGGAAAAGAGAGGGCCAGTCAACGGCATCAATGCCTTCATCAGCCAGGAACTGCCTACACAATCTGGCCACATGAGGCCGGACATTGTCCTGCACCAAGAGGAACCCAGGGCCCACTGCACCAGCCTAAGGTCTGACAATTGCTGTGAGAATTTTATCTCAGTAACTAACAGGAGTCAGGATACCGTTGGCTATGACATGGAAGTCTGTGCAACCCTCCAAGGATATGCCTCCCCAGACCATCAATGACCCACCACCAAACCAGTCATGCTGGATGATGTTGCAGGCAGCACAACGTTCACCACGGCGTCTTCAGACTCTTTCACAGCTGCTCAGTGTGAACCTGCTCTCATCTGTGGAGAGAACGGGGTGCCAATGGCAGACACATGCCAATTCTGGTGTTCTCTAGCAAATGCCAAATCGAGCTGCATGGTGTTGGGCAGTGCGCACAGGTCCCACTAGAGGATGTTGGGCCCTCATGCCAGCCTCATGGAGTCTGTTTCTGACAGTTTGGTCAGAAACATGCACACCAGTAACCTGCCAGAAGTCATTTTGTAGGGCTCTAGCAGTGCTCCTCAGGTTGCTCCTTGCGCAAATGAGCCGATGCCGGACCTCCTGCTGGGTTGATGCCCTTCTATGGCCCTGTCCATCTCTCCACCGTAACAGCTGGTCTCCTGATATCTCCTCCAGCTCTAAACTAATACTGCAACATTTCTATCATGTTTTTTTTTTCTGAAATAAAATGTGGCCAGCCAAGAGTGGATGTGAACTTGTGACAGGAAAAATATCACGTATGCTTTAATGGAGCTAACTTAATTTTGTTTACATCCAGAACTTACATTGGGTCTCCAACTTAGGACATCGTATAGTTTAATCTTCTGCTACTTAACACATCCCTCTAGCCCTCGGACCTGGTGAAATATTAACCTAAGTCTGTCACATCATATGGCCAACTATAAAGATGCAATCTGCCTGTTACCAGCAGCACAACACTTTGCGATGGTTAGCTTGTTACCTGTGACGATATATGCTAAGTTTAACGTCTCTTTCACATTAGCAAGTGACCAACCTGTCTATATATATATGTGTGTATATATTAGGCCGGGACTCGATTAAAAAAATTAATCTAATTAATTAGAGGCTTTGTAATTAATTAATCGAAAATAATCGCATTTTTAACCGCATATAAATATTTGACCTGAGAACAGTGAGAAGCACTTTTTTTCATATGGGTTTTAGTATACCATTGAATAATGACTGAATACATAAGCTTAAGCAACAAAACATTGTTTGTTTTTTTTTCAAGGTGGTACTTAACCAAGACCAACAGACTAGGGATGCAAATTATCGATTAATTCATTAATCGTTAGTTGATGGACCTTATCGATCGATTAATGATTAACTGATAAAATGCGATTTTCCTGAGAAACTAAATTTAAGGGGAAAATTTAAGCTGAACATTCCTTATACAGGACTCTACACTAGTTTGTTAGTTTATTTTTAGAGCACAGCATAATGAAAAATGTTTAAGTAACACGTTATTTGGTAAATGGTCTTTCCTGCCACTACACTATGATGATTACTGTATTTAACTACTTAAATCACAGTAGCATAAACTGACTTGTTGAACCTGAAGGGACAGGTCAGGACGGTCTGAAGACAGAGAGCTCTGAGGTTGAAGTCTTACGCACCGTGAGACAGTGACAGGTCTGTAGGCTACCTACGTCTTGACCACATGTCAGCTGTTCAGCTGCAGCAGAGGAAACGCCGCTGTTCTCAGCTCCACTGCAACGAGCGCTTTTTAAACAGTGCAGCGCAGATCCGGTGTGCTTATCAAAGCTTGGTCGCAGTACTGAAGCACCGGGTCGGTTTGAGCTGCGTTCAGGCTACATTAAAACTTTATAGATCCATGGGCAGTGATCAGTGTCGGCGGCTTTTTAACTCGTTAAATAACTGTGCTCCAGTATAATCGGTACGCCTGAAACTCATCCAGTGAGAAACGTTCCGCGGTGCAAAAATAAGTGCGATTAAAATGCGTTAATTTTTTTAACGCATTAATTTTTTTAACTCGTTAATTTTTGTGTAATTAATTAATATTAACTAACGCGTTAAAGTCCCGGCCCTAGTATATATATATATATATATATATATATGCAGTCCTCAAAATTATTCATAGCCCTGTTAATTGTTGTGATCTTTTATTTTTGTGATGAAATGACTGCATTTTTTCAAGTTTGTTTATGAGTTATATGTGACCAACAAGTGAAAGAATGACAACAATACACCAATTCAAGAAATTCTTCATTTCAGGGGTATTTTATTCATGGATATCCAAAAAATGCCATGTTCAAAATTATTCATACCCTAGTCCAATGTCTTTCTTTAATAGTCAATCGCATAGCCTTTGTTTTTTATGACTGCATCGAGACGATTCTTGTGTGTGCCCACAAGCTTCCTGCATGTCTCCTGTGAGATGTTTGCCCACTCTTCCTTTGCGAAAGCCTCAAGCTGGGTCAGGTTGGTCGGTTTCCTAGCCTTCACTCTGGTCTTCAAGTGATGCCACAAGTTTTCGATGGGATTCAGGTCAGGACTCTGACTTGGCCATTCTAGGACGTTGACATCATTGTCCTTGAACCCATTTCTTCACCACCTTTGCGGTATGTTTAGGATCATTGTCTTGCTGGTATGTCCAGTTGTGGCCAAGCTGGAGTTTCTCAGCAGATTCCTTCACATTTTCATCAAGGATCCTGATGTAACCTCCTTTCTCATGATTCCTTGGACCTTGACAAGGTTCCCTGTGCCACTGGAAGAGAAGCATCCCCATAACATTATGCTTCCACCACCGTACTTGACTGTGGGCACAGTGTTCTTCGGTTTGTATGCCTCTCCTTTCTTCCTCCAGACATATTCAGCATCCATATGGCCAAATAACTCCAACTTGGTCTCATCAGACCACAGGATAGTTGACCAAAAGCTGGGATCTTGCTTCAAATGACCTCTTGCCAGGCCAGGCGAGCCTCCAGATGTTTCTTCCTGAGCAGCAGTGTCTTCCGAGGCCTACGTCCATGGAGACCTCCTCTGTGCAAGACTCGCTCAATGGTGGACCGTGACACCTTTGTCCCTGCCTGGTCAAGCATTTCCATTAGGGCCTTCGTTGTGGTCTGGGGGTTGTTGTTGACCTCTCGGCAGATTTTCCTGGCAAGTTGGGGGACACCTTACGCTTCCTGCCACGCCCACTGAGGTTTTTAACAGTATTGAACCTCTTGTGCTTGTTGATTATGCTCTGGACTGTTGCCACAGGGACATCATACTGCTTCGAAATGGTCTTGTAACCCTTTCCTTCACTGTGGGCACGCACAAGATGTTGACGTAGGTCCTCACTGAGCTCCTTCTTCTTGACCATGATGACCAGAAAGTAAGAATGACCAGAACACTTATCCTCTATTTATACTCTTCTGGGAAGATGCTATTTTTTTTTTTAATCAGTGTTTAACATTTGTTCAACAATGTTAATGGTATTTATTCCATTGTAACATCTTAAAATAACCACAGGACAAAGATTAACACATTTGGGACATTTTGTTGAGGTATTGTCGCGGGTATGAATAATTTTGAACATGGCATTTTTTGGGAATCCATGAATAAAATACCCCTGAAATAAAGATTTTCTTGAATTGTGTATTGATGTCATTATTTCACTTATTGGTCACATATAATTCATAAACAAACTTGAAAAAATGCAGTCATTTCATCACAAAAATAAAAGGTCACAACAATTTGCAAGGGTATGAATAATTTTGAGGACTGTACATACATATATCCCCCCATTTTTCATGAGCTGAACTCAAAGATCTAAAACAACATCTAAATACACAAAAAAACATTTCTCTGAAATATTGTTCGCAAATCTGTCTAAATCTGTGTTAGTGAGCACTTCTCCTTTGCCGAGATAATCCATCCCACCTCACAGGTGTGGCATATCAAGATGCTGATTAGACAGCATGATTATTGCACAGGTGTGCCTTAGGCTGGCCACAATAAAAGGCCACTCTAAAATGTTCAGTTTTATCACACAGCACAATGCCACAGATGTCGCAAGTTTTGAGGGAGCGTGCAAATGTTGCACTGCGTGAGGCAAATGGTGGTCACACCAGATACTGACTGGTTTTCTGACCCCCCCAGACCCCCCCAATAAAGCAAAACTGCACATTTCAGAGTGACCTTTTATTGTGGCCAGCCTAAGGCACACCTGTGCAATAATCATGCTGTCTAATCAGCATCTTGATATGCCACACCTGTGAGGTGGGATGGATAATCTCAGCAAAGGAGAAGTGCTCACTAATACAGATTTAGACAGATTTGCGAACAATATTTGAGAGAAATGGTCTTTTGTGTATATAGAAAATGTTTTAGATCTTTGAGTTCAGCTGATGAAAAATGGGAGCAAAAACAAAAGTGTTGCGTTTATATTTTTGTTCAGTGTACATACATATATATATATATAAATGAGCTTATATGACAAAATCGTGTCTATTTACATCACTGAGTGTTAACATAAAGTGCAATATGAATTAAAACTGCAAGCAGTGATGAACCGGCCCTCGCCCCCCCACGTACGTTGGGCTGTGGCACCGTCAGAGGCCTGTGCGCCCAGATGTGTGCTTGGCCGTTGCCTGTGGAAATGTCCTACCAACAGTAAATGGGATACATGTCACATAAAACACAACAGTGACATCTTCAGTGACTTCCTGTAGGTAGCGCTATAGATATGACACAGTATTGGTGCAGAGACGTATTCAGGGCGAGCCCCTCTACATGTGTGAGCAATTTGATGCAGATGGGCAATTGTATGTTGAAGTTATAAGGACTTCCTGCGTGATGGCGAAGGTTAAATAATGTATGAGGCTTAGTAATGGGTTCCTACAGAATGGGAAAAGCCATAAGGGGTCACCGCACTGCCACGCCCACCAGGTATATCGGAGGCGAAAGCTTTTCACAAGGTGTCATCATCAAGGTCTGAGGATGATATGTAGTGAGTGTGAAGTCTGTGGCGTTAAATCTGTAGGACAAGTTACATAAAGTATGAGGCAAAAACATGAAAAAAAATGAATAGGAAAACCCATAAGGGGGCGGTAGGGGGCGCTACTGAGCTATTGTGCTGCGCATGAGGGCAGTTGTGGTATCGAATTAACGAACTCATTTGTAAGGAGCCACGGGCCAAATTTGGTGAGTCTGCGAACATCCTAAAGTCCCGAAAAATGCGTCGGAAAAATGAAATTCGCTGCACGCCGTTAAAGATGGCCGACTTCCTGTTGCGGGAAAAATTCTGAAAAAAATAATTCCAGCCTGAAACCTTGAGACCCATGAGTCCTGCGAATTTCAAGACGATCCGAGAAAAAGTTTGCGGGGACAAAACGACGTATGGTGGCGCTATGGAGTCCCCTGGCCACACCCACCCCCAACCATTTTGAATTATCAAATTTTTCACCACATGTGATGTATGTTCCAAGTTTGGTGAGTTTTGGGGTATGTTAAAGCCACCAAAAATGCGATCTTGTGTAAGGAATAAAAATAATAATAATAATAATTAAAACTGCAAGCAGTGATGAACGGGCCCTCGCCCCCCGACGTACGTTTGGCTGTGGCGCCGTCGGAGGCCTGTGCGCCCAGATGTGTGCTTGCCCGTTGCCTGTGGAAAAGTCCTACCTAAATGGGATTCGTGTCACACAAAACACAACAGTGACATCTTCAGTGACTTCCTGTGTCCAGTGGGTGGCGCTATGGATATGACGCAGTATTGATGCAGAGACGTATTCAGGGTGAGCCCCTCTACATGTGTGAGCAATTTGATGCAGATGGGAAATTGTATGTTGAAGTTATCAGGACTTCCTGCTTGATGGCGAAGGATTGAATTTGAAGGAAAATGGCGGACTTCCTGTTGGACTGAGGGCATGTGTTCAAGAGGGATTTTTGTGCGTACCTGGTCATGATACATATGCGTACTGATTTTCGTTAATATGTGTGCATGTAGGAGGCGGGGCTTCAAGTTTGAAATATTCCAGGGGGCGCTATGGAGCCATTTGTTCACTTATCACAGTATTAATGCAAAGACCTATTCAGGGACAACCTGTCTACAATTGTGACCAATTTGGTGTAGATGGGAAATTGTATGTTGAAGTTATAAGGACTTCCTGCGCGATGGCGAAGGATCGAAATTGACCGCACCGCCACGCCCACCAAGCGCAACACAGGCTGTTGAAGGTCTGAGGATGCTACTGAGGGAATGTGAAGTCTGTGGTGTTAAATCTGTAGGATGAGTTAGTTAAAGTACAAGGCATAGACATATTGGGTCAGTACAGAATGGGAAAAGCCATAACTGGGTCATCGAAATTAATCACACCGCCACACCCACCAGGAATAACGTAGACGAAAGCTTTTGACAACTTTTCATCATCCAGGTATGAGGATGCTTCTAAGTGAATGTGAAGTCTGTGGTCTTAAATCTGTAGGACGAGTTAGTTAATGTACGACGCTTAGAAATGGATTTCCTACAGAATGGGAAAAGCCATAAGGGGGTCATTGAAATAAACCGTATCACCACGCCCACCAGGAATGACGTAGGCAAAAGCTTAGCACAACTTTTCATCATCAAGGTATGAGGATGCTACTGAGCGAATGTGAAGTCTGTGCCGTTAAATCTGTAGGAGGAGTTAGTTAAAGTACGAGGCGTAGAAATGGGTTCCTACAGAATGGGAACAGCCATAAGGGGTCATTGCACTGCCACGCCCACCAGGTATATCGGAGGCGAAAGCTTTGCACAAGGTGTCATCATCAAGGTCTGAAGATGATATGTAGTGAGTGTGAAGTCTGTGGTGTTAAATATGTAGGACAAGTTACATAAAGTATGAGGCGAAAACATGACAAAAAATGAATGGGAAAAGCCATAAGGGGGGCGGTAGGGGGCGTTACTGAGCTATCGTGGTGCGCATGAGGGCAGTTGTGGTATCGAATTAACGAACTCATTTGTAAGGAGCCACGGGCCAAATTTGGTGAGTCTGCGAACATCCTAAAGTCCCGAAAAATGCGTCGGAAAAATGAAAATTGCCGCACGCCATTCAAGATGGCCGACTTCCTGTTGCGGGAAAAATTCAGAAAAAAATAATTCCAGCCTAAATCCTTGAGACCCATGACTCCTGTAAATTTCAAGACAATCTGAGAAAAAGTTTGCGGGGACAAAACAACGTTAGGTGGCGCTATGGAGTCCCCTGGCCACACCCACCCCAAATCATTTTGAATTATCAAATTTTTCACCACATGTGATGTATGTTCCAAGTTTGGTGAGTTTTGGGGTATGCTCAGGCCGCCAAAAATGCGATCTCGGGGATGGAAGAATAATAATGAATTCCGCCTACAGATACAATAGGTCCTCGCACGAGATTCGTGCTCGGGCCCTAATAATCCTTACAGATACAATAGGTCCTCGCACGAGATTCCTGCTCAGGCCCTAATAAAGAATATTACGATTGCATTGCTCACAAGGCACACACTTAAATTCAAGTTAGCTATATTCAAGCTTTTTCAGGACTTTTTGTAAACTTTCTGTTTTAAACACATTTTTTTTTGTTTATTAAAATAAAAAAACACACTTAGTACAGTACATTCCAGAAAAGTGGAAACCTAACATTGCAAAATAGTTAGAATAATATCCTTGGCATAAAATAAACAGTCCAACAGTTAAACATAAAGTGTCCTTTATACCATAAATGGTTTTGAAAAACAACACAGAAACAAAAATTATCCATCAACTGATGATCATCTTGTCGAGTGTGGATTGGCGACACTGCCTGCTCGAACTAGGAGCGTTGTCTGTGCTAGCTGCAACATGTTTGGCATTGAGGTGGTAGCGGAGGCTGGAAGTGCTCCGGTGATAGGCAAATTCTTTCTTGCACAATTTGCACACAACTGTGCTTTTATCCAGGTTTCCACCTGGTAGTTTTTTAAAACTAAAATTTCCGCCCACCGAACCCAGCAACGACTTCTCATCGGTTTCCATTTCTCGTGTTGTGTCCTGTGCATCAGTATTATGGGTTTGCCGGGAACTCGTGCAACGACCAACGTTCCGCGCTGTTTGGAGTGCCAAATAAATTGCAATTAAATGTGTTATTTTTTTGTTGCGTTATTTCTTAATTAATGCGATAAAGTCACAGCCCTAATATATATATATATATATATATATTAGGGGTGTGCAGAGCAGCCGATATTTGTATCTGTATTTGTTGAGGGGGGAAAAGTATTTGTATTCGAGTAAAATTCAAAATAGGCGTAAAAATATATAATTTTTGTAGTTACACTTCTAATTTTCGTTATAGTGTAAGTATTCTTTAATTATCCATTATAATAATTATGGATATGCAATATTGGTTGATGTTTTTCCATAAATCCAGCAATGAACATGTAACAAGGAATGTCATTGAAAAGAAAATAACATAACAGCCATTACCTCATCCATGGTTAAACCAACAACTAATAAAATATCATTGTGAACATTATGAACCCCACCACCACCCGTCCTTGTTGGAGGACATTGAACAGACAGAATAAAAACAAATAATACTTAAAAGAACTGTTCTTTCTAATACACAGAATTCCAAGAACTAAACTTGATCTGTAAATAATATGACATAGTAGCCTATAGCTAACAGTCATTTTGCTTCTGGCCTCTACCTGGTCTTTTTACTAAACTTAACCAACTCCTTTCTTCATTGCCTAAAACCCAACCAAAGCACCGAGAATTTTTTTTTTTTTCTCCCCCGGTATGCTGTCAGCTAACAAACTTAGAGGAGCCCATCAGGTCAATACAATCCTCCATTCGTGGCAATGGGTAGGAATCTGCCTTAGTGACCTTATTAACCTTACGGTAGTCATTACAGAACCGTGGGGACCCATTTGACTTGCCTACCAGCAAACTAGCTGATGCCCAACTGGAGGACGATGGTACCGCGATCTGATTGTCCAACATATACTTTACCTCCGTCTCCAAGACTCTGCGCTTGTCTGCTGAACAGCGATAAACCGTTGTTTAATTGGAGGACTGTCTCCTACATCAATATCATGCTCAATGATATTTGTTCGTATTGGAGTATCACCAGACAACATTTGAAACCTCCTGATCAACTGTATCAGCTCAGTTCTCTGTGATGCAGTCAAATGACTCAACAAACCATCCACCATCGGAGATAATGCCTCCGAATTTCTGAGCCTACCACACATCATTGGATCACTAGGCACATCAACATCCATCTCACTGTCCAACCTCGCCTCTGGGACATCAAGATCTGAAAGCATCAACCATTAATGCAGGGCCGATATTCACTTCCTGGGCAACTGAGTCACTGACCACAGGACAATTACGAGGATAGCATGACTTTAACAAATTGACATGACACAGTTGAGATGACCTTCTACGATTTGGAGTAGATCAGGTAGTTCTGATCTGAGACCTGCTTCTCAATGGAGTATGGGCCAGCAAACTTTGCCTGAAAGGGTGAGAGCTGAAGTGGCAAAAGAGCTAGCACCTGATCCCCTGGACTAAATTGACGCTGCTCAGCCTGAAGGCGGCGAAACCCATTGACATAGTACACTAAGTTTTTAGGGGGATCACTCTCAACTAAACCATCACACAGGATGGCCAAAGGACCACGCACAGAATGACCAAAAACTAAATCATTGGGACTAAACCCCCAGTCCTTCCCCATTTCCATACCATAGGCACGTAGCATTGACTTCAATGTTTGATGAAAGCGCTCCATCCCCCTGGCTCTGCGCATGGTATGCTGATGCACGGTTATGCTTCACCCCCAGCTGCTGCAGGATCTGCTTGAACATATGGGAAGTGAAGTTAGAACCCTGATCGCTCTGAATCACATGTGGAATTCCAAACGTAGAAATGAACTGAGTTAGAGCCCTTCCTACTGACTTCACTGAGATCATCCGCAAGGGAAACACTGGATATCAGGATATCTTGTAGTTTGGCACATCACAGTCAACATATAAGCACAACCAGACTTAGATGGAGGCAAAGGCCCTACACAATCAATGATCAAATGCTCAAGTGGCTGGCTCAGTGCTGGAATGGGATTGAGAGAAGCTGGCTTAATCACCTGGTTGGGTTTGCCGGTGAGCTGGCAAATGTGGCATGGTTTTACATTTTTCAAACAAGGCCAAAAGTAGTAACGCAGAACCCGGTCATAGGTTTTCTTTATGCCCAAATGTCCACAATCATCATGTGCAGTCTGCAACGCCACATCACGAAAGCTACAACCTGAAAAATTGCCTCCCCCACGAAGTCACCATCACGGGGCAGCCACTTACGCACTAGCAAGTCCTACTGAACAAAGTAACCCTGGGCTAAGTCTCTGACTTTGTTGACAGGCAGTGCCTCATCCCACAATGCAGACAGGGAAGAATCTGCTCTTTGACTCTTGACCCAGTCCTGTCTTGCAACAGTTGAAGAGAGATCAGGCAATGGAACAACATCAGACATCAGAAAGCACCTCGGCTGTACTACACCCTGTCCTAGGCAGGTCAGGAGCAGAAGCTTTACGGCTTTGAGCACATGTGACAGCACAGGCTGGAAAAATCCCTGGCAATGTCAGACCGCTCTCCTTCAGCCCCACAGACACTAATGGCTTGGGAACAACCACAGGTGGCGGCAGAACCTTGGCCCGCACACGACTTCCAGCCAGATCATTACCCAAAACCATAGAGACAACCTCAAGTGGCAACTCCGGACGCACACCAACAGGATCAACACCCTTGACCAGCTCACAATCCAGAATCAAAAAATGACGTGGTACAGGAATCGAGCCCAACTCCATCCCCTTCATGAGTATGAAGTCACCTGTTTCTGTCTCAGGCGAAAAAGGCAACACTGTGTCTAGAATAAATGAGCGTTTTGCAGCTGTGTCAGGCAACACCCTGATCATAACATGTTCATCACTACCAACCAGTGAAACAACAGCATCAGCAAAAAAATGGCTCAAAACCAGAATCTTCATCTGGGACTGCACAAATGGGTACCTTATTGGACACTTCACTTGAGCTAACGCTAGGATCATCACAAACAGGCTTCTCTGAAACTGTGGAACAAAGTTCATGCTGGAGCATGCGATGGCGAACCGTGCTTAACTTTTGGCTTTAAAAGTGGACACTGATCTTTCCAATGACCCTCCCCACGGCAGTAATTACACACTCTGGTGATCTCATGTCACTCTGTTAATACAGGCTTGCGCAAAAGACTGGACTTCGCAAACTTTGCGCCACTGCGGGAGTTGACATGGCTGTTATCTCCAATTTTCCACTGTCCCCCAGGGCTTGCCTCTACAAAATTGCACTTATGTGTCAAGACAAAGTCATCAGCCAGCTCAGCTGCTTTCAGTGCAGTGGAGGGCTTCTACGTATACGTTGAGGGACGGCATTTTTAAACTGCTCCAATATAATAAGCTCACAAAGACCCATAAAAGAATCAACTTCAGCAGCAGAGCACCTGAGAGCATTTGTTTGTTTATCAGCCTTCACCCAATTTCTGAACTTTTGGCGATAAACTTCAGGGACCAACTCATACACCCTTAACACAGCTGCTTTCACTGCTTCATAATCCAAGTCATCCTCACCACACACAGCTGAATATGCCTCCTGGGCTCTCCAAGTGAGGACGCACTGAAGCATAAGAACTCTGTCAGAATCAGGCCAATTTTTTTATTCTGCAACACGTTCAAAAAGGGTGAAAAAAAGTATCAGGGTCACGTTCATTAAACTTTGGCACTAACTGTAAGCTAGCAGCGATATCAAAACTACGCGATGCTGAACCGACAGAGGTAACATCCTGCGTACCAGACCCCCCAGGAGCAAGCTTGCCCTCTCTGATTAACTGTAACTTTGAATGTTCTAACTCCAATTTCATCTTCTCAGTGTTCTGCCGCACTTTCTCTAACTCAAGTTTCTCTTCCCTGTCCAGAAGTCTATGCATCTTCTCCTGCTCAAATTGCAAAGCTAACAGCTCTTTCTGCTGTTCAAAGGTCAAACCAAATGCCTGGAAAACTACCAGTGCAGACACTGATGTTGGCTCCATCCCAAGCTCACTTTTTTGCAACATATCGTGTTCAAACAAAGACAACAAGAGCTTTTCTAATCTCCTCTTTACGACTTTTTCCTGCAACCACAATGTCATAATGGTCAGCTTTCTCCACTGATCCTTTTTACAGCAATTCGAAAATGCTACTGTGGGCGTCTCAAAAAACTGACAAGGAAGCCATCTCAAATACCAATTTAGAAAGTAACACATTAACTGCCAGACATACTTTGACAATTGCAGGCCTTTGACAGAGAATTTCCCCCTGACTGCCTACTTCAAGTTAGCTAAAGCTCAACCCTAGACTTCATGTGATACTTGTGGTAGGTATTTACGCATGGCATTGACTAATAACCACAATTATATACAGGCAATGACTGTAGCCCAACAGCCAGGTAGAGCAACCATTAAATGGTGATTCCCCTGTAGCTGTGGACTGCTCTCGCCACTTTCTAACGACCCTACAACAGGAAAAAAAAAAACCTGACACAATCCCTATAGGAACCCTAACCCTACCACCTAATGGAGAAATATCTGTCCAAAAGTGCATCAAAACAGTAACAACTACTTTCTGAATGGTACAAAACAAACTGGCAACAACCAGAAACCAAGGCCTCTAGAGACCAAATGGTATATCTCCCAAAGAGAAACCAGAGCAAAATACCCAAGACTAACACAGCCCTGTCGACAAAGCACAGCCAAAACCAGCATGCAACTGGAACAAAACAAGCTTTTAAACAATATAACCTAAATGGACGAGCTTTTTAACCAATATAACCTAAATGGACGAGCCCCCATTTTTCATGACCCTCTCAGTAGGACACGAAAAAATGGGAGAATACACCATGTTTAGTTAAACAATGCTTTATTAATCCGAATTAAACCAAATTAAGAGAACCCAATTCATATTTACAAAATGGGATGTGTAAATCAGTAAGGTCAGTGGTGTATGAAGTGCATGAGTGTGAAATGTGTGGGTGTGTTGTCAGATGTGAACAAAAGGATAAACTCAAAACAATATGACCAAAAGTCTGGAACGTGGCGTGCCTGCAAGGGACCAAAGCAGAGTGAGAGTTTGGGCCAATTCCAATTCCTATCTTAACCCTCAATCTTAACCCTCAAGCTCAACCCTTAATCTTAACTGGCCCTCAAAACCAAGTGTTGAGGGTTATTTTGTCACTTAGAAATGGGACACCCCTTAAATGCAGATACGTCTTCAGACTGTGGGGGGCAGAATAACACGAAAGCTGTGTCCAGTCTGTCAACTCAAACTGGACAGTGCATAGGCTACTTGATTGTTGTGACGAAAGCTATATAGGTACAATAGAAATCCAGGCTGTTGTACATATGAAATGAAAAAAAGTACTCTGTTAATTAAAACATTTTTTTTAATTAATATTTGGTGATTTCTGTACATACAGAGCTCCCGAGACAGCGCTATACTGTATACTGTCCACTACAAACATGAAGCTTCCCTCTAGCGTTTAATCTTCAAAGAGCAGTGGATAAGATAACTGGCCTGCTGTCTCCCCCGGGACGACGACGCATGTTGGCCGGCCGAACACCTCTGGAGACGGGCTGCTGCCTCTGAGACGACCCGCTCCTTCTGGAGCTTCACTTCTCCGAAAACATCGAGGCAAATTACTAAACAGCCGTCATTTGAGTAAACTAACCGCACATTGGGGATCTAAATGGTTACTTTCTCGCATGAAAAAATATTAAAATTTAATAAAGTGACATATTAACAGCGCTACAGCGGGAAATAAAACAGCTTTGCGCCTGTTGTATAACTACCGCTGCCGGTCGCCACGAAATGCATTCTGGGTAACCCTTACTCCCAAGGGTGGTCTCGGAAAATCTCAATATTGAGGGCTATACAGCCCTTAAACTTGCCCCATAACTTAATTTTTCTGAGAATCGGGACAGCACTTGCACTAGCGGGAGCGTGCATTTTTGAGATTGAGGGTTAAGATTGAGGGTTAAGCG
The DNA here is from genome assembly GCF_965226575.1 of Pagrus pagrus. Lineage (NCBI taxonomy): Eukaryota > Metazoa > Chordata > Actinopteri > Spariformes > Sparidae > Pagrus > Pagrus pagrus. The sequence continues at coordinate 26,882,142 of NC_140208.1, forward strand.
AGGAATTGGAATTCACCCTTAGAGTGAGGGTTGCAGCTGTTTAAATAGCTGCACCGACCAGGTGCGCTGAGTCACCTCAATCAGGCTTACCTGCAAGGGAGCAATGCATGCATGCTCTCCTGCAGAGAGCAGCACAGCTCTCTGATGACCCCATGGGACATCACACCCCTGTTTATTAAAAAGAATCCGCCGATGATGCTTAACTAGCCATAGGCATTTAGCCTAAGTGATAGGCTATTTATTGTAACTCATTTGTTTCCCCTTCTTTAAAGTATGCACCTTCAATTTGGCCTGTGTGCCATTTTTTATTTTCAGGTCTTTCAGACCATGTTAGTTTTAGAAGCCACACAAGACTACTTTATTTTACATCCTGTACAGCAGGCTTAATAATTTATTGCGTTAGGCTACGGCGATATTGCAACTGCAAGCCATGTTCTGAGACCGCATGATTGTTGCACTGCTAACAGCGCAAGCTAATCAAGCTACACTCATGCTAAGCTGCTGCAAATTATTTTTGGTAACTTAGCTGTTGTCAATATTAACTGTGCATTTTAGTGGATAAGCCAGGGTTTTTCCTGCATATTAATTTTGGAGGCGGCGTCGCCGATTTCCAGGTCGCCACCACTTAAAATTTTCAATGTTAGGAAAAACTAACACAATATAATAATTCCACATCTTCATCACAGTTTTTTCAACATTCAGTTGTCCATCACGTCGCTGTCACGGTGCCTGACTATGTCCGCATCTCAGAATGGAAGCAGAGAAAGAAGATAAACTTCAATTTTCCTTGAAGAAATTAGCTTTTCACAGGCCCTAGCGCTCTATCGACCATTATCATCATATAACCAGGCTAAAGTTCCACCCGTATCAACCTCTAGTGTAGCTTTCCAAGCTAGCAGCTATATATACCACTTTCCCTGGTTGTACTTCACCATTACTGTTGGTTTTGAGTTACAACCTACTTTTGATATAAAAAAGTAGTTATATGTCGTATACCTACACCACTGGTTATAGTTATCCCAAGTTAATCTGGGTGTACAGCACTCTAACACAGCTAATTAACAGCGACCTCTACACTGCCTTCTAGCTGGGCATAAATGTACACCTCCGACTGTATGTTTCACTTATAGTCTTATGTAAGTAACAGTAACTTAACGTTACACATCTTTAGTTTATTTTTCATAGTCCACAGAAGAGCTGTTAAAATTCAATATCAGCCGAAGCAGTCCGCTTCCTGTGGAGTCAACCAGCCGAAATATGGACAGCGCCACTCTGCCATTGCTGAGCATATTGTGGTCAAACGGGGTATAAGCAAAATCCTGTCATCAGTATTTTACTGTCATCATCAGGATTCAAGCACTCTGCTGCCACCTAGCATCTACAGTTATCAAGTGCAGCCCTATCTTTTACCGCCGTGGCATCACCGCGGTAACGCAACAGCAAACGGGTCATATGAAAGGAGAAACATCTGTATGAATAAATCCAAATAATGCAATGATCTTCTTGAAAAAGTCTGCAGGATTGGTTAAATGGCCCTAAAGTCACATTTCTTTTTCACATAATAATAATTATAATTCAAGCTGCAAGCAGCGATGAACGGGCCCTCGCAGTCCATGCGCGTCGGGGTGTGCTGCTGTCTGGGCATGCTGTGGTCGGAGCCTGCCAGTTACCTGGCCCCATTGCCTGATTATTGTGTATGTATGTCTTAACTGTCTGTGTGTTAATGGGACTGCATTTGGTGAAGATATGGACGACTGTTTGACCACAATTTGCAGGAAATTGTTGTTGTATATTTTGGGCGTTCTTTGGACTATCACATTTGTTTTAATAAGTTTTTGTCCACAGATGTTGTGTTCAAAGTTTGGTGCAAATCGGAGAAATTGGGTGGGAGGAGTTCGAAAAAGTAGGTTTGAGACATTCCGGAATTAACAAACGGAATTCTGGCGCAAAAGTGGGCGTGGCCTACATCACACAATTCAGCTCTATGCAGGGAACACATAGATATAAGGTTTAACAATGTGCACCATGTTATGTGGGAGTTATTAGGCAAAAACGGTTTTGTGTTGACAATAGCGCCAACTGCTGGTCATTTTTGGTGTGTGAGTTACAGGGGCCAGTCTATATCACCCCAATCAGTTTCATATTCATAAGTGTTATAGTGTGGGCACAGTGGCAAATCTAAAATGAAACTGCCACCAGAGCGCCACCTAGTGTCAGCCATCCTCAGGAGGGCATTGGCAAAGAGTGTACCAAGTTTTATGTCAATCCGACAAACCAATGTGGAGATATAAATTACTTAAATTTAAAGAGCGCCACCCAGTGGTCATTGGCCAAGATTTTGCACAGAGCCTTAGGGGCTCATGGGGAAGTAGTATCCTGAGTTTCATGTCATTGGGACAAACCAATGTGGAGATATGCAACACTTCCTGTTTGGAACGACATCTGCAGGAAGTTGTTATTTAATAACTTCAATATTCTTTGGAATATCGAAATTCTTTTAATAACTTCTTGTCAGGAGGGTCCACAGATGCTGTGTGCAAAGTTTCATGCAAATCGGTGAAATTGCCTGGGAGGAGTTCGGAAAAGTAGGTTTGCGACATTTCGCGAGCTAGCGAAAAAAAACGGTAGGCGGATATGGGCGTGGCCTATATCAGGAGATTCAGCACAACGCTGAACGCGTGGAAATGAGGTTTTTGAATGTGCGACAAAGAATGTGTGAGTTATTAGGCAAAACGCACTTTCCTTGATAATAGCGCCACCTAGTGGTGAAAATTCACAATGACAACAGATTATAACATTTTTCGCCAGGTGTGACATATATTCCAAGTTTGGTGAGTTTAGGGGTATGTTCAGGCAGTGAAAAATGCGATCATTTTGGCAGAAGGAATAAAACAAATAAATAATTTTAAAAAATTAAAGCTGCAAGCAGCGATGAACGGGCCCTCGCAGTCCACGCGCGTCGGGGCGTGCTGCTGCCTGCTGCTGTGGTGTCATGCTGCTGTCGAGGCCATGCTGTTGTCGGGGCTTGTTCATGCAACACCTTCCGTTGAGGAATCAAAAGTCAAGGCAGTCGAGCTGTTATTTCGTCATTTAGCAATAAAAGCGCCCCCTATTGGCCGATTTGCACCAAATTTTTCACAAACCGTCATCGGGCCATGGAACACAATAAAAAAAACTTTAGTGTAAATGGGACTGTATTTCATCAAGATATGGAAGATTGTCTGTGTTACCACAATGTGCAGGAAGTTGTTGTTTCATATTTTGGCCGTTATTTGGACTATCATAAATCTTTTAATAACTTTTAGTCAGGAGGGTCCACAGATGCTGTGTGCAAAGTTTTGTGCAAATTGGAGAAATTGCCTGGGAGGAGTTTGAAAAAGTAGGTTTGTGACATTTGGCACAGTGCCAAATAAAAAATGAAACTGCCACCAGAGCGCCATCTAGTGTCGGATCGGTATGACCTTCGTCAGCTATCCTCAGGAGGGCATTGGCAATGAGTGTACCAAGTTTCATGTTAATCCGACAAACGGATGTGGAGATATAAATTACTTCAATTTAAAGAGTGCCACCTAGTGGTCATGAGATAAAATTTAGTACAGAGCCTTAGGGGCTCATGGGGAAGTAGTATCCTGAGTTTCATGTCATTGGGCCAAAACAATGTGGAGATATGCAACACTTCCTGTTTGGAGCGAAATCTGCAGGAAGTTGTTTTTTAATAAGTTGAGTATTGTTTGGAATATCAAAAGTCTTTTAATAAGTTTTTGTCAGGAGGGTCCACAGATGCTGTGTGCAAAGTTTTGTGCAAATTGGTGAAATTGCCTGGGAGGAGTTCGAAAAAGTAGGTTTGCGACATTTCGCGAGCTAGTGAAAAAAACGGTAGGCGGAAGTGGGCGTGGCCTATATCACTAGATTCAGCACAATTCCCTGAATGCGTGGGTATAAGGTTTTTGAATGTGGGACAAAGTAGTGGGAGCTGTAAGCCAAAACGCCCTTTCCTTGATAATAGCGCCACCTAGTGGTGCAAATTCACAACAACAACAGATTCTAAAATTTTTCGGCAGGTCTGATCGATATTCCAAGTTTGGTGAGTTTTGGGGTATGTTCAGGCTGTGAAAAATGCAATCATTCTGGCAGAAGGAATAAAATAATAATAATTAAAACTGCAAGCAGTGATGAACGGGCCCTCGCAGTCCACGCGTGTCGGGGTGTGCTGCCGTCGGGGCCTGCCAGTTACCCGGCCGCATTGGCCGATTATTGTGTATGTATGTCTTAACTGTCCGTGTGTTAATGGGACTGCATTTGGTCAAGATATGGAAGACTGTCTGTTTGAACAGAATTTGCAGGAAATTGTAATTCTATATTTTTTGGGTGTTTATTGGAGTATCAGAATTGTTTTAATAACTTTTTGTCGTGAGCATGTACAGATGCTGTGTGCAAAGTTTGGTGCAAATCGGTGAAATTGCCTGGGAGGAGTTCGAAAAAGTAGGTTTTTCAGTTTGCGCGATTTTGCGAATGGAAATTTGGGGTGAACTTGGGCGTGGCCTACATCGATCAATTCATCTAGATTCAGGGAACACGTAGATATAAGGCTTTAGACTGTGCGACATATTATGTGTGAGTTATTCATCAAAAACGCTTTTGTCTTGATAACAGCGCCACCTGCTGGTCATTTTTGGTGTGTGAGTTACAGGGGCCAGTCTATACCACCCCAATGAGTTTCATATCCATAAGTGTTATGGTGTGGGCACAGTGCCAAATATAAAATGAAACTGCCATCAGAGCGCCACCTAGTGTCGGATCGGTAAGACCTTCGTCAGCTATCCTCAGGAAGGCAGTGGCAATGAGTCTACCAAGTTTCATGTCAATCCGACTAACCGATGTGGAGATATAAATTGCTTCAATTTAAAGAGCGCCACCTAGTGGTCATCGGGCAAAATTTTGCACAGAGCCTTAGGGGATCATGGGGAAGAAGTATCCTGAGTTTCATGTCATTGGGACAAACCAATGTGGAGATATGCAACACTTCCTGTTTGGTGCGAAATCAGCAGGAAGTTGTTATTTAATAAGTTGAGCATTCTTTGGAATATTAAAATTCTTTTAATAACTTTTTGTCAGGAGGGTCCACAGATGCTGTGTGCAAAGTTTGGTGCAAATCGGTGAAATTGTGTGGGAGGAGTTCGAAAAAGTAGGTTTGCGACATTTTGCGACCTAGCGAAAAAAAACGGTAGGCGGATATGGGCGTGGCCTATATCAGCAGATTCAGCACAATTCACTGAACGCGTGGATATAAAGTTTTTGAATGTGCGACAAAGTATGTGGGAGTTATAAGGCAAAACGCACTTTCCTTGATAATAGCGCCACGTAGTGTTGAAAATTCACAATGACAACAGATTCTAAAATTTTTCGCCAGGTGTGACATATATCCCAAGTTTGCCGCGTTTTGGGGTATGTTCAGGCAGTGAAAAATGCGATCATTTGGGACAAAGAAAAATAAAAATTAAAACTGCAAGCAGTGATGATCGGGCCCTCGCAGGGTATGCTCCCGTTGGGGCATGCTGCTGTCGAGGCATGCTGCTGTCGGGGCATGCAGCTGTCGGGGCTTCTTCATGCAACAACTTCCGTTGAGGAATGAAAAGTGAAGGCAGTCAAGCTGTTCTTTCATCATTTAGCAATAAAAGCGCCATCTATTGGCCGATTTGCACCAAATTTAGCACAAGCCGTCAGTTGGCCATGGAACACAATAAGTTAAAGTCTTGTGTTAATCGGACTGTATTTCGTCAATATACGCAAGATTGACTGTTTGACCACAATGTGCAGGAAATTGTAATTCTATATTTTGGGTGTTTATTGGACTATCAAAATTGTTTTAATAACTTTTTGTGGTCAGCATCCACAGATGGTGTGTGCAAAATTTGGTGCACATCGGTGAAATTGCCTGGGAGGAGTTCGAAAAAGTAGGTTTGAGACATTCCGGAATGTGGAAATGGAAATGTACGTCGAAAGTGGGCGTGGCCGACATCACACAATTCAGCTGAATGCAGGGAACACATAGATATAAGGTTTAACAATGTGCTCCATATTATGTGGGAGTTATTAGCCAAAAACGGTTTTGTGTTGAAAATAGCGCCACCTGCTGGTCATTTTTGGTGTGTGAGTTACAGGGGCCAGTCTATAGCACCCCTATGAATTTCATATCCATAAGTGTTATGGTGTGGGCACAGTGTGAAATATAAAATGAGACGGCCACCAGAGCGCCACCTAGTGTCGGATCTGGAACACATTTGTCAGCTATCCTCAGGAGGGCATTGGGAATAACTGTACCAAGTTTTGTGATAATCCGACCAACCGATGTTGAGATATAAAATAGTTCAATTTAAACAGCGCCACCTGGTGGTCATCGTCCCAAATTTTGCACAGAGCCTTAGGGGCTCATGGGGAAGTACTATCCTGAGTTTGAAGTCATTCGGACACACCAATGTGGAGAAATGCAACACTTCCTGTTTTGAGCGAAATCTGCAGGAAGTTGTAATTTAATAACTTGAGTATTATTTGGAATATCAAAATTATTTTAATAAGTTTTTGTCAGGAGGGTCCACAGATGCTGTGTGCAAAGTTTGGTGCAAATTGGTGAAATTGCCTGGGAGGAGTTTGAAAAAGTAGGTTTGCGACATTTTGCGAGCTAGCGAAAAAAAACGGTAGGCGGATATGGGCGTGGCCTATACCCAGAGATTCAGGAGGATTCACTGAACGCGTGGATATAAGGTTTTTGAATGTGCGACAAAGTATGTGGGAGTTATTAGGCAAAACGCACTTTCCTTGATAATAGCGCCACCTAGTGGTGAAAATTCACAATGACAAGAGATTATAAAATTTTTCGCGAGGCCTGATGTATTTACCAAATAAAATCGCGATTTCATCCATGTTCAGGCAGTGAAAAATGCGATCATTTGGGACAAAGGAAAATAATAATAATAATAATAATAATCATTACAATTACAATAGGGACCTTGCAGGTTCCCTGCTCGGGCCCTAATAACTAAAAATAATAATCATTGCAAAAACAATAGGGTCCTTGCAGGTTCCCTGCTCGGGCCCTAATAATAATAAGAATCATTACAATTACAATAGGGTCCTTGCAGGTTCCCTGCTCGGGCCCTAATAATAATCATTACAATTACAATAGGGTCCTTGCAGGTTCCCTGCTCGGGCCCTAATAATCATTCGAAAAACAATAGGGTCCTTGCAGGTTCCCTGCTCGGGCCCTAATAATAGCAATAATAAACTGTGGTTCTACATTAAATGTTGTATGTAGTAGGTCTATATTGCATACATCTGTAGTCTGCCCATAGCATGCCATCATGCCCCCATCATCCCAGATCTAATCAACACAGAGCCATTGGTTTTGACCCACAATGGCTGGAGAGAGGCTGAAATGTTCTGCCTCTGGCTGTGAACTGTGTTCATTAAAACAAAATTTAATATCATGCAACTACCCTGTAATGGGGCCACATCTTGATGGTTTTGATGTTTAAAGGCTTAATTTGTATCCTGAACTGTTTTTCTTTTCTTTTAAAAACAAACATTGCAGTTTAAAAAGGATAGCTCTCATTTTTGGCACCTTAACCGACCACCTAAATTAATTAAATTAATCAAATCAAAAGTCCACAGAAGAGGAGTTGTGCATGAAAATCTAATAAAAATTAACAGCAACTCTGCAATCTCAAAACAAGACAAGAGAATTAAATGCGGACTCCTAAATATCAGATCCCTGTCATCGAAAGCTGTACTAGTAAATGACTTAATTTCAGACTGTAATATTGATTTATTCTGTCTTACTGAAACTTGGCTGCATCCTGAAGAATATGTCAGCCTGAATGAATCCACTCCACCCAGTCACATTAATACTCACATTCCTCGAGGCTCCGGCCGAGGAGGTGGTGTTGCAGCTATTTATGACTTAAGTCTGTCAATCATTCCTAAACCTAAATTAAATTATAACTCATTTGAAAGCCTTGTTCTGAGTCTTTCACATCCAACGTGGAAAACTTTACAGCCAGTTCTATTTGTTGTAGTGTATCGAGCACCTGGTCCTTACTCAGAATTTTTATCTGAATTCTCTGAGTTTTTATCAAGTCTAGTCCTCAAATCAGATAAAGTAATTATTGTAGGTGATTTTAATATTCATGTGGATGTCGTTAATGATAGCCTTAGTACTGCATTTATCTCATTATTAGAGTCTATTGGCTTCTCTCAGTGTGTACATAAACCAACTCACTGTTTTGACCACACCCTTGACCTTGTTCTAGCTTATGGTATCGAGATTGAAAATCTAACAGTTTCTCCACAGAATCCTCTTTTATCAGACCATCACTTAATAACTTTTGAAGTTCTATTACTGGACTACACACCATTAGGCAAAAACTCCTTCACTAGATGTCTATCTGATAGTGCTGTAGCTAAATTTAAGGAAATTATACCGCTGGCACTAAACTCAATGCCATGTCTTAATATAATAGAGGACTCCTCCGCTAACCTCAGTTCCTCACAAATCGATCATCTTGTTGATAGCACTGCAGGCTCATTGCGAACAACACTGGACTCTATTGCCCCCCTGAAAAGGAAACCTATAAAGCACAGGAGGTTAGCACCCTGGTATAACTCGGATACCCGCAAATTGAAGCAAACATCACGGAAATTTGAAAGGAAATGGCGTTCCACCAACTTGGAAGAATCCCGCTTAGCCTGGAAAGATAGCCTTAAAATATATAGGAAGGCCCTCCGCAATGCCAGAGCAAGCTATTACTCGTCATTAATAGAGGAAAACAAAAACAACACCAGGTTTCTTTTCAGCACTGTAGCCAGGCTGACAGAAAGTCACAGCTCTACTGAACCATGTATTCCTACAACGCTCAGTAGTAATGACTTCATGAGCTTCTTTAATGACAAAATTTTAACTATTAGAGACAAAATCCATCATCGCTTGCCCTCAACTGGCACCATTGTATCTTTAAACACAGGAACCTCAGAAACAGTTGTAAATTCTGACTTATATTTAGACTGCTTCTCTCCCATCGACCTCCACCAACTAACTTCGATGGTTTCTTTATCTAGACCAACAACTTGTCTCCTAGACCCCATCCCAACTAGGTTGCTGAAAGAAACTTTACCTTTAATTAGCACATCTTTACTAGAAATGATCAACCTGTCTCTATTAACAGGATACGTACCACAATCCTTTAAACTAGCTGTAATTAGACCGCTCCTTAAAAAGCCTAATCTTGATCCAGAAGCTTTAGCCAACTATAGACCTATATCCAACCTCCCTTTCCTCTCCAAGATCCTCGAGAAAGCAGTCGCCAACCAGCTATGTGACTTCCTTCATAAAAATAGTTTATATGAGGATTTTCAATCAGGTTTTAGAGCACATCATAGCACAGAAACGGCACTGGTGAAAGTTACAAATGACCTCCTAATCGCTTCTGACAAAGGACTTGTCTCTGTCCTGGTCTTACTAGATCTTAGTGCTGCATTTGATACCATTGATCATCACATTCTACTACAGAGACTGGAACACTTAATTGGCATTAAAGGACCCGCATTAAACTGGTTTAAGTCCTATTTATCGGATCGATTTCAGTTTGTACATGTTAACGATGAGTCATCCCTGTATACCAAGGTTAGTCATGGTGTTCCTCAAGGCTCCGTGCTTGGACCCATACTATTCACCTTATATATGCTCCCTCTAGGAAATATAATTCGGAAACACTCCATAAACTTTCATTGTTATGCAGATGATACACAGTTATACCTATCAATAAAGCCAAATGAAACTAATCAGCTTACTAAACTCCATGCATGTCTCAAGGACATTAAGACCTGGATGACCTGCAATTTTCTGCTGTTAAACTCAGATAAAACCGAAGTTATAGTACTTGGTCCTAAACACCTTAGAGATGCATTATCTAATGATATAGCGAGTTTGGATGGCATTAACTTGGCCTCCAGCACCACCGTCAGGAATCTGGGAGTTATCTTTGATCAAGATATGTCCTTCAACTCCCACATAAAACAAATTTCAAGGTCTGCATTTTTTCATCTACGTAACATTGCAAAAATCAGGCCCATCCTGTCTCAAAAAGACGCAGAAAAGCTAGTCCATGCATTTGTTACTTCCAGACTGGACTACTGTAATTCTCTATTATCAGGCTGCCCTAACAAGTCTCTAAAGAGTCTCCAGCTGGTCCAGAATGCTGCAGCACGTGTACTGACAGGAACTAAGAAAAGAGATCATATTACTCCTGTATTGGTCTCTCTGCACTGGCTCCCTGTAAAATCAAGAATAGAGTTTAAAATCCTTCTCCTCACTTACAAAGCTGTTAATGGTCAGGCACCATCATATCTCCAGGAGCTCATATTACCCTATCACCCAACTAGAGCATTACGCTCCCAGAACGCAGGATTACTTGTAGTTCCTAAAGTCTCCAAAAGTAGAATGGGAGCCAGAGCCTTCAGCTATCAAGCTCCTCTTCTGTGGAACCATCTTCCTGTTTTGGTCCGGGAGGCGGACACCCTCTCTACCTTTAAGAGTAGACTTAAGACCTTCCTCTTCGATAGAGCTTATAGTTAGGGCTGGTCCAGGACAGGCCAGCTCTTAGTTATGCTGCTATAGGCCTAGTCCGGGGGACAATGACACACTGAGCTTCTCTCTCCTCCCCTCTCCTCTCCTCTCCATCTGTATACATTATGCCTGTATACATGCCCCATCTCTGCATGTCACTGACTTACTTCTTCCCCGGAGTCCTTGTGCTTTCTAGTCCTACAGGCTCCCTTGGATCCTGGCCGCGCCCGGGTCGTGGATCGTGGATGCGCCCACTGCTATGGCCCTGCCTGATCGTGGATGCGCCCACTGCTATGGCCCTGCCTGATCGTGGATGCGCCCACTGCTATGGCCCTGCCTGATCGTGGATGCACCTACTGCTATGGCCCTGCCTGATCGTGGATGCGCCTACTGCTATGGCCCTGCCTGATCGTGGATGCGCCTACTGCCATGACCCTGCCTAACACCCACCACTACTGTCGCTAATATTAGTCACATCTCTGTTACATACGTTACACTACTATTATCGTACTGCATTACTACATACCATCCTTACCATTAATCACTACTACTGTTATCACTAGTAATCACATTTCCATGTGCATTTCATCATTATTGCTGTAATACATCTTTATGTACTTTCACTCCTGTCAACCATCGCTTATAATCGAATACATTGTGATCTCGTTGATCTGCTCTGTACATGCGACATCTATTGCACGTCTGTCCGTCCTGGGAGAGGGATCCCTCCTCTGTGGCTCTCCCTGAGGTTTCTTCCGCATTTTTTTTCCCTGTTAAAAGGGCCTTTTTTTGGGGGCAAGTTTTTCCTCACTCGAATCGAGGGTCGAAGGACAGAGGGTGTCGTCTCTGTACAGATTGTAAAGCCCTCTGAGGCAAACTGTGATTTGTGAATTTGGGCTATACAAATAAAATTTGATTTGATTTGATTTGAACTGTAAATCAGTATATTTTTATTTTTGTTATATTTTATTTTAAGAACCACCAGAACACACTTAAACTAAAACTAAACACAAAATATACTTACTGAAAAGACGCATTTTGCCAATCTTTTTGATTTGTTATAAACCTAATTTATTAGCCTAAATTATCTGAAACTGTGGTTACTCGGAATGAATTCAAAATGTTATGAAATGACCAAACAACATTTCTTCGGCACCTACCAGCACTGCCCTATTTGGTGCCATGAAGAACCCTGGCTTAATTTTATATTCCTGCACTTTTATACTCTGGTACTTAATGTTTGCCCCCTCATCCAGATGAGTATTGAAAAATATTTCAGAAACTGAAAAGGGCTCGTCCTGAAGATGAAAGCACCAGAGGTATTAACAGTGTAGAAACTTAAGAAAACATGCATTAAAAAAAATGAATATGACCAGTGTGAAAATTAAATTAAATTGTTTTGAATAGTTCCAGGCTTCAAGCAGTGCTGCTGTGGCAGCTGGAGCTAGAGAAGGACAAGAAGGGACAGTTGTAGATAATCAAAGAGATGTAGAGGAGGAGGAGAAGGTGAGCAGTGAACATGCTGCTGAGGCTGCTAGGGCTAAAGCAACAGGTGAGATTGGCAGCAAACACAGTTGCAGAGGCAGGTCAGAAAAGCAAATTTCTCTGGACTAATGGTTTATTTATTTTCTGTTTCTTTTAGTGAGAACTGCATCGAGTAAGCACAGAAGTACAGGAGTGGCTGATGCCCCAACTTAAGACTTGGCTATACAATACATAGCACGGCAAATTTGATATCTGCATAATTTGTGCTGTCATACATTTTTTCTCTCCTTTTTCCATTTTATTATATTTAATTTTGTGTTGTCTTATGTGTGCATGATTTCTAGAAGCAAATTGATCACAAAGAAAGTATTGTTCATGTATGCGTCACTATTTAGAAATTTGATTCATGACTGCCCTACTTTTTTAGGGATGTTTTGACGATTGTGCAGGCAACACAAGCCTGCACCCAAGACAGGCCGTACACAAAGGGCATTTGTTGAGTTTAGTGCAATAATCTACAAGAAAGATTATTTAGAATGCCACATCACGACAGAGCACTATCAAGAAAGCATCACATGCCAGGCATCTCTTGCATCTGGTAGGGGTCACTTCAGCAGCAGGTAATATGTTTTGAATAAATACAAGTAATTTTTTAATGCACTGACATTTACAGGTATCTCTGTTATGGAGCCCACAGTTGTTGTGGAGCATGAGGCAACCGTTGGTGGTTTAAAGTGCCTGTACTGGCTCATAAAAAAAATAATGGCCCACCACACAAACTATTCCGAACCTGGCTGAGCTTCAAGGAAGCGATTTTTTCAAGAAATTAAAGGTAAAGGTCACCTGGCCATCATTTAAAATAAAAAAAGTCATGGATTATAATTTGGTCTAATTTAATTCACAAAGTCGTTTTTTTTCCCCCTTTTCCCAATTTCAAGATTGACCAGAGGAATAATTACAGATCTCATCGTATTATTGACAAAATGATTGAGATCTTGGCAGAGGTTGTTTAGAAGCAGATTCTTCATATCAGCTCATCACAGGTAATTAGCCTGGAAGCTGATGAGAGCATGGATGTGTCCATGTTCAGGCAACTTGATCTGCATGTACACATCAGGTACACGGCCATTTTCAAAGATCACCTTCAGGAGCTTCACTTAAACTCCAGAAACAGCATCAATCATACAGCCACACCATAGGCAACCTCCACCACTCTGGGTGCAAGTGATTTGAAAACAAAGGTAAGAGTAATTTAACAACATTGTAGTTGTCTTCTGCCGATTCATTACTAATCATGATGTAATTATAATCCAATACCAGAGTTATCTTAGAACTATTCATAACTGTCATTATGTTTTTAATTGAAACATTTCCAGGAGGTATAGGACACCTGCTAGCTTTCTCAGCACAAAGCCACTGAGACACTACAGAGGAACAGGAGAGTTGAGAAGATGTCCGGTGGTGAAGGGACTCTACACATTGTGTAGATTTGTGGCAGAAGTTTACCTACTGGCTGATGTGTTGCCCTACCTTGCACGCCTGTCCAAAATCTTCCAAAGTGCAAATGTAAACTTTCTCCATATCAAGGAGCAGGTACGCTAAATGTGAACTTATTCAAATGTTTCGTTTGTCACATTGAAATGAGAGCAGTTTGCATATCTGACCAGTATTAACCAGCAGCTATTTTAAAAATGTAGGTTCCTGTCACAATTCAGACCCTGAGAAACATCAAATTTCGCTTTGTGTTCATTTGTTGCTCACAGAATGACAATAAAATTTGTCCAAGTCTAAGTCTATCAAGAAGGCTGGACAAACCCCACTCTCCGAATCGTTCCTGTCAAGCCTGGAGGAGAGGAATAGAAGAAAGCAAGAAGATGTCCAAAATGTGCAAAGGGAGGAGCATTGGGACAGATTCCAGGAAAAGGTAAATGTCCATGTTTATAATTTAGAATTTAAAATGTAGAACTTTCCCCATCTGTTCAAAAATTAAATTTTCAGTGTCTGTACTCCTAGAGATACTCTATGGCAGGGGTATTCAACTAAAATTCAAATAGGTCCGGAACGTCATAATGTCTAGCTTGCGTTATGATTTAGTGTGATATATAATGAAGTAGCCTAGTAGTTGTTTCAACATCTGCATGTAATCAACAACTTACTGTCAAATCAAATAAAGAACAATTCAAAAACATTGACAATATTTATTGTCACTTTACATTTAAATACAGATATATAATACTGTAGATATGTATTATTTTCTTCTCTCTTTAAGGTAAAGAAGGGCTGCATTTAAAAAATAAAATAGTGAAAATAAATAATATAGCTTTTTTAAAAATTGTGCATCTTAAAATAAAATACTTCATTTTTGAAAAATAAGTGTAGCAGCAGCTTGAGTTTCACTTTTTCTTTGTTAATGTTTCACATCTTAGCACGATCTGATATCACCAAGTAATTAACAGCCCAGGATCAATGTCAAAGTGGTTCACCCAGGAGCGCTGTAACCCTAACCTCTAACCCTAACTTTGACATTGATCCTGGGCTGTTAATTACTTGGTGATATCAGGAACATCCACATCTTAACAGTCTCAACCAATTTCACAACAGATTGATCTCAACAATTGAACAGTTTTACAGTTTCTCTTTCTTTCCCTCTTCTATCCCACTCCCCTACTCTCTGTTGTTCAGTGAGAGAATTGAGCTCTAGCTTGTCCTGCTAGGATTTTAAATCTGGGCTGGAATGGTGTCGGGGCCATTCTCATACACATGTGCAGGTGCTCATTGGTGAGCCTGGAACGATATTTAGTTTTAAAAATGTTCATTGTGGAGATGAATGAGTCTGTCCATTCTGGGTTGAAAGCTCTGTTTTCGCTGTCCACTTTTTGCCATGTGTGGTTATTTTTCTTTGTTGTCTCCGGCTCACTCGTCTCTCTGTCTTCTCTGACTGTATCGCTCACTCGTCTGCTCACGTCTTTCATCTGTCTGTATTCAGAGTCGCAATGTTTATCGCCTGGAATGAACAGATTTGACTGGCTGAGTAGCATCACGTGGGATGGCTTAACTGGCATGCAATTGGTCAGTGGATTTCCTCATCCGCTAAACCAGTACCGTAAAGTCTAAAATAGCTGCTCCGACAAAATTTAAAATACTTAAATAATTTATTGACTATAGGTCATGACTCGCACTGCGGTCCGCCTGTTAGTGACCTACGCTCTATGGTCTTGTCCTGGATGACTGTAGTAAAAGGAGGTGTTGACTCTTCCTAAATAGATGGGCCATCCAGCCATACATAACTGGCCTGAAAACACACCATGATCTTTACATCTTTGGGGCCTTAAGTGTCCATGGCCCACAATCAGCTGCTGCCCAAGATGATGCCGTCAACATCTGCGATCTCCAGATGCTCACAAGGAAGATTTGCCCTGACCAAGAAAAGCAGGTCCTGCAAGAATGGCCCTCGTAAAGGACTCATGTCCTTACTGGGGCATTAAAGGTGCATTTTTTAAGATCTTGACATAATTTTAGTTTAAAACATTTAGAAAAACCAACTGACTCTATCAACAGAGTGTGAAGAAGTAACACAGCTGGTATTATGTCCAAGATGCCTATGTACTGTATTGCAGAGACATCCACTGCCAAGTAGCTAGGTCTCTTCTTGTAATACCTTCTTCTAATAAGTATGCTCTTACCCTTAGCACTTACATCATAGCACTTTTGTACTTAAAGCTGGAGTTTTCTGTCATACACTTGCCATGGCCAAATTACAGGTAAGAAAGTAGTTTACCTTTCTCTCGAGACCGACAACAATTATTTCTTGCTAAAGTCTCAGCATGACATAGCCTACATGTCCGGCACTAATTAAGCCACGATATTTGTCATACTGACCTGATACTAATACAGCATAATCTAATGACAAGAGCAACACTTGCATATCACGGGAAAGAGGTGTGAATGCTAAGAATAATAAAACAACATATAACACTTAAGTAAACAATTACCCGCACATGCACGGACTATCGGAGACAACCACTTTATTCAGACACTTCTTTCTTTTCACCGTAACCTGAAAATAAATAATAACTGTCACATCCATATTTACACGGCACACGTCCTCTGTATGTCGTGTATATATAACGGTATTGACAATAAACTTGACGTTGACTATGACTTGCTTGTAGCTGTCGTGAGCCTTTGGCTACGGTTAGCATAAAGCTAATCAACTCACAACATTACTCGTCAATTGTGACCACAAACCGCCTGCTTTATTAGATTCACGGTCATTTCAACTACACAGCCAATTACTACCATACATATAGATTATCAGCGACGTAAAACTTAAATTGGAGGCTCACCTGTCCAGGAGAGGAACAGCAAGCTCAGAATCCAACTTTAGCCCGATGCTATCGTGAAGTTCTCTACACCTCGGATATGCTTGTCCAATGTTTACACGCAATTTATTCCATCTATTGTCACTCTCCCTTTTAGACTCTCGTTTCTCTACATCGGTCTTCCTTTTTTTGGCTTGCTTAGCCGTGTACGCCTTTGTTGGTAATGCCAGGATAGCGGCTTTTCCTGCCGGGACATCTGCCGCTGCACCTTCACCACCGATGGAAGGTGAACACGCATCGACTTTAGGTGAGCGACTAATAGGAACGCCCAAAACAGCTTGCTCTGTAAAATGAACTGTGATTGGCTGAACACTGCCGTCACGGCATTGATTTTTTTAAAGCCTGAATACAGAGCCAAGAGGAGACACAGAAGTCTAGTGTTCTGTCATAACACTATGAATTACAATATGCTGAAAGGTTATTATTGATTTTTGACCAAATGACGCCTAAAATAACTTACACACTCCAGCTTTAAGGTATCCTTGATAAATAGCAGCTACTTTGCTCAGATGAGGGCTTGAAAATTGTTTCCATCTTTTCTTTTCTACTTTATCGATGGTGATATGTTGTGGTTTCTTTCTTGTGACAAATGTACTTATTTTAAATCGCTTTGGACAAAAGCGTCTGCTTAATGCCCTAAATGTAAATGTAAATGTATGTAAATGTACCTCCTCTTGGCCAGGGGGTGATAGTGAGTCACTGTAGCCTCTCTAGCCTCTCTAGCTGTCCCTTCTTGTAATAATACCTCTTGGCCTGAGGGGACGATAGTGAGTCACTGTTTATAGCTGACTGTAAATTGCGATTGTATGGACTCAGTAGTAGACCAAATATTTTCATTCAATTCATTATACTGTAACGACTTGGAATTACGGTTATGAGACTGTTATGTAACTTTGATATACATTTTTGAGGACAATACAAGGTTTATTACACAAGTCTCACTTTAGCAGTGACGTGATATTGTGTACAGTCAGTAAATCATGAAATTCTTGCTCCAGGAAAGAACAAGGAGCAGCTCTAGCTCCTACCCTCATGAAGAAACGACCAGGCCTTCAGAGCTTGAAGATGCTGCTGCATCAAGTATTGGATCGAGTGACAGAGACAAGAAAGTCTAAAGTGGCTGAAGATCTCAGTTATTCTTTATAAACCTTGTGCCCTGTGAAAACCATTTGGCTGCCTGATAAACACATTTTTCTCTGCAAGTCCATGTTTCTGCTATATGATAATATAGAAAAAAAATAGTTTTGAACACAACTGTTCCTTCCTTTCTTCCTTAAAGAGGGCAGATGACACTGTGATGTATGTATTATGATAACTAACATCATCTGAGTGAAATAATGAACAAATCCTGTCTGTAATATTAAAATTAAAGATCTGACTAATCAAATCCTACATGTACAGAGGGCTTTACTACATTCAGAACACGGACATAGCAAAGGACATAGCATAGCCCAGTAGCTTCAGCACCGTAGTACTTGTTGGTTGCTGGTCTTAGAATGACACGTGATTCTGAACATCAAGTTTCATTCCAGGACACATTTCATCAGGCACCGAAGAGGAAACTTGCATCGCATCAATATGTATTTTAACTGAACACATAGCTGCTATAGCCTATAATTAATTAAATGTCGATCTTACCGCTTCATGTGCTCCTCCAAATCAACACTGCTTGCCACTTGAGAATCATGATGGTCAAACAGTTGGTGGATTTTTTTGTATTTGGAAACCTGAGCCTCTAAAGTCTGCTTCCCTTTCTTTCAAAGCTTTTCAGATACACCTTTACTTTTTGCCATTTTCATGTAATTTCACTTGGTAAAAAATAAATAGATAAATAATAGGTTGCAACTCAAAACCACCCGTAATAGTGAAGTACAACCAGGGAAAGTGGTATATATAGCTGCCAGCATATAACGATAATGATCAATAAAGCGCTAGGGCCTGTGAAAAGGTAAGACAGGCCGGTGTAAGTGAAAGCGTCTGATCAGCTCAACAATGCAGCAGCCCACCTGGACTTTCCCCGCTGTGCTAGATGGCCAGTCCACCACTGCACCTCTTCAAATATCAGGACTTTGCCTGACACTGAGGGTTCATTCGGGTTGGAGGATATTTCTTTGAGGAAAATTTAAGTTTAATTTCTTCCTTTGCTTCCATTCTTCGATTCGGACATAGTCAGGCCACGATGGACAACTTGGTCATGGCATATCAAAAAACTGCGATGAAGCTGTGGAATAATTATAATATGTTAGTTTTTGCTGACGTTGACCATTTTAAGTGGAAGTGGCCTGGAAATCGGTGGTGGCGCTCCAAAATTAATATGCAGGAAAAACCCTGCATAGTAAAATCGTTTTGGTCTTTACAATTTTAACAATATACAATAATGAATTTGCACAGAAACAAATTATATAAGATAAATGGCAAAAATGGTTTGAATTAAACCTTGAGAGAGGGGGAAATACTACCCCCTATTTGTTTGAAGCAGGTGGCTGGAAAATACAAATAGCTCCTTGAAAGAGGGAAATACAACCCCCTATTTGGTTGGACTGGGTGGCTGGTAAATACAAAGGTCCTTTAAGCTGATTGTAGTCACATTCATTCATGGTATACAACACACTGCACACTGCCATAATAAAAAACGAAATAGTACGGTGGCCCTGAAGTGCAAATCACAACGGCAAATCAGAAAACACAACAACAAATCAAAAAACACAACGGCAAATCAGAAAACACAACAGCAAATCAGAAAACACAACAGCAAAACAGAAAACACAATGACAAAACAGAAAACACAACAACATTAGCCAAAACGGAAAAGGTAGGTACCCTCAGGGGACATGAATCATCGCTGATTGGACTGGTCCATCCTTTGAACCGGAAGGACATGATTTACATGTTTTCAAAACATGAGCTCCGCCAGTGACAACGTACGCGCTGCTATTAAAGAATATTTTGGTGCAGGACATGGATATGAGCCCGTGTATCATCTGATCATTCAATTATTCCATTTAATCTGGCAAACGAAAAACGAGAAATGTCCCACAAAGCAACGTTACATGACCATACAACAAAAACTTTAACTCACCAAGTGTTTGAATGAACCTGAGCTAACAGCACTGTGTTTTATGCTCAAGTCCGAGGATTGATCACTGTATGTGGCTGAGGATAAAAAAAATTAGGATTAACTCACACTGAAATGGACTAAAATAAAATTAAACTGTCCTGTGTTTTTTACTGTTTTTAAATTTAGCCTGCCGCTATGTGATTTATTTATTATCAAATGAGGCTACTTTTGTATTTTGTACATTATCACAAACACAGGGAGGACTTAAGTAGGTCTGCATATATAGTTCTGTATTGCTACTGTATTTCTATTAATGGTAGGTTAGTTCGTTTATTTCATAAATGCACCAAAACATGGCATCATTGAAATGGACATGCAAAGTTCAAGTACCTTATACTGTAAGCATAAGTAGCCCCCTGCAGAGTTGCCACATCATGTAAAAATATAAATGAATGTTCATTTATGCCTTTTAATAATCTTGATAGGCTAAGTTAGACTTTCTAGGCTGCGTTACCGTCACAAATATGTTGCAGCTCCAGACAGATTTTCTTGGCAAGGGACGGGGGCAAAAATGTCTCTTTTGATAGTAAAGGTTGCTGACACCTGCCCTTACTTCTGGTAAGAAGTCATCCTCTCCCTTCTGATATTCATCTTAACACCTTGAGCAGTGTGAGATACATGCTATGAACCATTATCTACAGTCGATACAGGTGTTTGTATCACAAGTTGATCTGGGCGTCTCACGCTCTGCTACAGCTAACCGACCCACGCTGAGTTCGGGCTGGATGTCAACATACTCTGCAGACTGTTTCACCAGCAGGTTGTATGACAGAGTATACAGTTTTGACATCGACTTGGCGCGAGCTTAATGACGACGTATACAGCTGGGACCGATGAGTCTAAGTGACCATTTGAACGGAGTGTGGAATGACAGAAATACGCGATGATAACAAGTGTCACAAGTTGACCTGGACGATATGCACTCAACGCCACAGCTAACAGCGCTGTCCACGCTGCTCTCGAGCTGCTCGGCATGAACAAATGCCTCAGACTGTTCCACCCACCAGCTGTATGTAAGTACAGACAATCATGACAAAGATATAAGACCGACAACATGCACTTTTGGACGATTTACTGACAGTTGCGTTTTTTTGGACAGACATCGACACAGTCACCTATACTGTCATTGTGTGCGCTGTAGCGTTCGTTGTGAAGTAGCTTGCAGGTCGCAGACCTCGGCATCTCCGTGTGGAATAGTAGTGTTCAAGCCACGTCAAAATTAATATTCATTTACATGGCTTCGATCAATGAGCAGGGTGATCGGAATGTTTTTCCAAGTTAGCGGACAGGGCCGAGGACCTCTCTCGAGACGGGATTCTCAAACCACTCCTCAAGCACATCTGGGACCCTCACCAGTTAAAATGAACACCAGTTAAAACTCTCACACCTGCAATGCCCCACATCGCTGAAGGTATTTCAACTCCTATAATGTTAACCTTGTTTTGTAATTTCAGAAGAAAGCTTACAATAGTTAATTTAGCAAGACAAAGGTAAGGACAAGTCACAACTAGCTTGCTGACGTAAACTGCGAATAATACAAACCTGAGATGAACGTAATGTCATTTAAACTCGGAAATGCTTTTAATATGGTGCTCGTAGCAAAGAGTAGCGAACAACGGCATGACATAGTCACTGAATTCACGAGCAATGTGAAGATAACACATTTCACTCACCCAAATAGATGTCCCCGAAAGATCCACTTCCAATTTTTCTGCCCAGTCTGTATCGGTTCCCCACTCTCAGCTCCATTTCGCTATTAGCTAACGTTACGTCTGTGGCTTCGCTGGTGCCTTTAAATTAACGTCGTCTAATCAAAATGTTCAGATTAAGACCATTTGTTTACGTTACCTCGGTATATGATTCACCTTCCTTAACTGGTTTAAAATCCCGTTAATGCAAACTAACGTTACCCCGTCCCCCAGAATCCAAGTTCTTTCTGTGACATTACAAATTTCACCATCCCTTATTTATCTTTCTAAGAAACGAAGACCTATAATTTCGATATCTTCCGATAGTGTGAAACGTTCAGTTTATGTTCTCCGTATTTTGTGGGTCATTGTTGCCAAATAACGTAGGGATGGAGACGGATTTTGCTGGTAAACTTAATCCTGGTCGGAGGCAGCTACTAGCTTCACTCTACTGTCGAATCTTTCCTCCACCGTGAAAGCTGTCATTCGTGACTGACGTCACTTCCCACAGCAACTGCAGGCAAATCTGGAAAAGTCCCCAAACCGTATATGGCTGTATACAGTAGCCAAGTTCAAGCCAGAAGTCGGTCACAATCTTGCAATGTTATTTACGTAGTCTTACAGTCACATACATATGAGAAAATAGGTTAATCCAGATAGCCCAATATAACACCTTCCTTACATGAATATGTAGTATGAGTATGACTGCATGACTTAAACTACAGTGGCCCACAACAGCATTGCACCACCTAGTAATGTCTTAAGACCACATAATTCACTGTTATTCACATAATACAATAATGCTGCTTCAGGATAGCAGTAAATGCTTATGAATTAAATGATTACTAAATACAAGAAACTTGAATCTTGATTTCTTGAATCAACTGGGTAATTATATGTACATGTATGTACACATGTATGTACATATGTATGTATGTATGTATGTGTGTATATATATATATATATATAGGGTGGAGCCGAACCCGAATACGGTATTCGGAAAGGCACAAATAACGTGTTTTTACGAATACTTATTTCGAACAAATACTTTAAAAATATTTGTATTCGGGAACAAGAAAAACATCATATCAAAAAGCTTTTAGGCAATGAAGAAAGGAGTTGGTTAAGTTTAGTAAGAAGACCAGGTAGAGGCCAGAAGCATAATGACCATTAGCTATAGGCTACTATGTCATATTATTTACAGATCAAGTTTAGTTCTTGGAATTCTGTGCATTAGAAAGAACCCTAACCCTTCTTTTAAGTATTATTTGTTTTTATTCTGTCTGTTCAATGTCCTCCAACAAGGACGGGTGGTGATGGGGTTCATAATGTTCACAATGATATTTTATTATTTGTTGGTTTAACCATGGATGAGGTAATGGCTGTTATGTTTCTTTCTTTTCAATGACATTCCTTGTTACATGTTCATTGCTGGATTTATGGAAAAACATCAACCAATATTGCATATCCATAATTATTATAATGGATAATTAAAGGTTACTTACACTATAACGAAAATTAGAAGTGTAACTCAAAAAAATATATATTTTTACGCCTATTTTGAATTTTACTCGAATACAAATACAAATACTTTTCCCCCCTCAACAAATACAAATACAGATACAAATATCGGCTGCTCTGCACACCCCTAATACATATATATATTTACTACTATAAATATTGACTATCTAAAATCATGACATAAATGTATGCATTTTAAAAAGAAGCCAGAGGCAGCAAGCAAACAGAAAGAAAACAAGATGGCTTCTGTATACATTTAATTTGTTTCTTGGGAAAAAAAGTGTGTTTTGCTGTCTGACGGTGATGACACTTAGTTTGACGGTGTTGACAAAAACATCGAAACCATCCCTAAATGGGCCCTTGAATATTATTTAGGATCACAAACTAATATGGCTTGTAATGTATAATTTTAACATATTTATTTATAATATACAAGATTTCTCCTTTATTTCTTCCACAAACAGGCCTATGTATCCCAGCATGAATGTGACCCCAAATGACTAAAACTATATTAATGTAACATTACTACATGATTGGTGAAACCACATCATGTTCTTCCGCAACTCTCATTCGAAAATGTAATCAGTCATATAGACGTGATGAAAAATCAATGACTGTCCAGTTTATGATGAAAGTCCATGGTTTTGGTTGATAGTCTGAAAGGATTCAGGGGCATTCTGATAATGATAATTATTAATATCCTTTATGAAATCATGAATAAACCAACATGTTTCAAGTCCATATCAGGGCATGCATGGGTTCAGGGCATCAGAGCATTTATTGATTTACCAAATGTTGTTAATAATTACAAAAGGATAAAATGAGCCTGAAAAAATGTTATTTGTAGTAACAAAGAGTTGTAAAAAGTTATTAATCAATGCAATATTGACTTGATTGTTGGAATTGTTTGCTGTAATTAGGCCTGGTCACCAACGACAGCTCCATGTCAACACTGTCAGGTCTGAGTCAACACCGCCAGATGGACAATTTTTTTGTTTTAAATTAATTTTTTTACAATGTGTTCCTCAAGTGTTGTTGATTTATTAAAGTAATTCTCTCTTTAAAATTAAAAATGTTGTTTTTATTGGATCCAAATGATAGAGCTAAATTTTCAATGTATATGGTGGTGATGGATAAAATCACCATGAAACGTCCTTCACCAGAAACAGCGGGATAAGATGCAAAGGAATCTTATTATGGCTAAGCTGTTCACTGAGGATCCAATGTCTCTCAGCATATCTGTCATTGACAAACTGACCAGTTGTGTGTAAGCATAATCAACCGAGATTACCGAAAGGAGAATGTTTACTTACGTAAATATTTATTACACTGTTCATGTACATTTCTGCTTATTTTCTAAGACTGAATGGGAGCAGCTGTAACGCAAGCAATATTCCTTCAGGGATCACTAAAGTATTTCTGATTCTGATTTTAGCAAGGAGAGTTTTGTCCAGAGCTTCACGGGGGGTATCGACCGCCAGAATAATGCTCTTCAATGATTGTTATGTTTGTAGCACCTGCTGTTGGTTGATCTGTGCTCTGATGTCTGGGATTTCAGCAATTCACATGTATGGCAATTTACTGTGAATAAACTGACAGCATGGACTGTAGAGAGTCCAAGATTTAAACAAACAAAATATTATATTACAAAAGTAGCTTTATCAGGAGTCCACCAATGAACTGTTTAGGTCTCCAACTAAACTATTCAGTTCTGATTGGAGTGACAGTTAACTTCTGCAAATGCTGCAACCTGTGAGTCGAGTCTGTCAGCCTGACAAACACTTTCTGTGTGTGTAGACAACAGCTGGTGATCAACAGTCTGGTTTGTTCCTTGCGAACAATCCCAGATTTTGGTTTTGATTCTACTCTATCAATTTATTTTACACTTTGGACCAAAGGGCAATTGCGTTATTAACCCCCACTTGGAATCAATTAGTTTGGGTGAGTCAAATGACTGTATTTAGTTAAGCAGGTTGAATTAGCTGGTTGATTTACAAGGCCTGTTTCTCCAGTTAACTTTTGTAAATGAGATAAACAACAGTGATCTTAGTTGAGAAGCAAAAAAAATTCTACTCACGATTGGCACTTTTAGGTGCTTTAAGGGTTTTATCCTTATTTATGACCTAACAGAGACATTTGCGTCCCTGTCAAGTCCCATGGGGTTTTTGTGTGGTTTCATCTGATTGCGGTGGACCCACTTCAGCGTCTGCTCTTTCTGGCCTTTGTTTACTTTGATCTTTTGGGGCAGAGGCTTGCGGGCAAGCCTTCTGTTGTCTTGGTTGTCCTTTCTAGTCAGAGGAACAGAGTGATAGTACCACACCTTGTCCCCCACTTGGACTTTGTCATGGGACACTTTTTGGTCATAGTAGGCTCTGCGGCCCCTTTGTGGGAAGGGAGCTCTGTGAAGCAGGTTTGACAGTTGGGCCTGACGGCAAATCGAGCAGTCTTTGATGTAGTTTGCTACATCTTCCTGCATGTGTGGCCAATAGGCTACTTGTTGGAGTGCCTGGTATGTTGCTTTGGCTTTTCTATGTCCTGCGCACGGAGAGTTATGGGCCTGCATTAGCATCACCCCCCTGTGGCTCTGAGGCACCACGAATGCAAGGGAAGTGAGAGCATTGGAGACATGTACGAGGAGCACCTTGACAATGCGCAGGGAAGCACGTGCGTCAAACAAGTCGAAGCAGTTTATGTTTCGAACCATTTTATCTATCTATCTATCTATCTATCTATCTATCTATCCATTTTACCTGTCGGAGGGGCCTCGCGAATATTGCATGCTTGGAGGAGGGAGAGGCTGAGGGGAGGGAGACCTTTTATCTCGGTCACGCAGGTCCCTGTCATTCCGAGTTGCTTTTCCAAGGTCTTTGTTAGCTTCTTCAAGATGTTTAGTTACTTCTCCAAGTTCATATTCTGTTTTATCTAGCTCTAGCCCTTGGGCGTGAAGGACTTGTTTGAGCTCTGAGTTTCCCTCCTGCATTTCAGCCTGTTCCTCCTCTTGTACTTTAACCTGAGACTCAAGTCGGTTAATGCGGTCTTCTGTCTTAGTTAAGGATTCCTTTGTCTTAGTTAAAGGAAAACTACCGTTTTTTACAACCTGGACCTTATTTCTAGCAAAATATATGATCATTTACTCACCCAGATAACTTTGGTGTCATTTGAAGTCGTTCGGACGAAATTAGATCCAGTGTAGCGCCGGTGTATCCATATAATGCGAGTGACGGGGCACCGAAACACAGCCTCTATATAACGCATTATCTGCCACGAAACGAGTTCATTTCACCGATATTTTGTTACGATACGCTAGTGCTATTCCCCTCTGAGTCCGGGCTCGTCTGTTATCAACATCCGGGGTCAAACTAGCAGTAGCAGCTACAGGTGAAGCAGCCGGCTGTCGCGGGTGCGCATGCAGCTCAGAGATGACATCTTCCAGGTCAGAGGTAGTAGGTCAACCTACAGACCCCGGATGTTGACAGCAGACGAACCCGGACTCAGAGGGGAATAGCACGAGCGTATCATAACAAAATATTGGTGAAATGAACTAGTTTCGTGGCAGATAATGCTCATAGAGACTGTGTTTCGGTGACCCGTCACTCGCATTATATGGATATACCGGCACTGGATCTAATTTCATCCGAACGACACCAAATGAGTTATCTGGGTGAGGAGGACTGTTTGAATACAAATTGTCATTGAACCAGAACATTTAGCGGTTCAATGACAACTGAACCACTAAATCAGACAGGTGTTGTGATTTTCTTGGTTAATCACCTTGTTAGAGAACAGCATGTTATTCAAAAAGTACAGAAACATTGAACAATTGGACATGTGCATTCAAAAGTTTAGAGAAGGTTAACTTAAGTTCACCTGTAAAGGTGCATTCTGAAATTTAATCCAAAAGCCAAACATCCCTAACTTTTTGTGAGTAGTGTATATAAATATATATATATATATATGGCTATATATAAAAGAATATAAAAAACTTTCATTCTGGCTCCCGGGAGGACGTCTTCTGGTTGTCCATAAATGATGTCTTTTAAACGTCTTTTATTGCCATCTATACAACGTCCAGGTAAGACGTATAAAAAACTTTCATTCTGGCTCCCCGGAGGACGTCTTCTGGATGTCCATAAATGACGTCTTTAAGACGTCTTTGATTGACATCTATACAACATCCAGAAAAGACGCATAAAAAACTTTCATTCTGGCTCCCGGGAGGACGTCTTCTGGTTGTCCATAAATGATGTCTTTTAAACGTCTTTTATTGCCATCTATACAACGTCCAGGTAAGATGTATAAAAAACTTTCATTCTGGCTCCCCGGAGGACGTCTTCTGGATGTCCATAAATGACGTCTTTTAGACGTCTTTGATTGACGTCTATACAACATCCAGAAAAGACGTACAAAAAACTTTCATTCTGGCTCCACAGAGGACGTCTTTTAGACATCTTTGGATGTCCATAAATGACGTCCAAAAGACGTGATCTAGACCACTTTTTGCTCACTGGGTAGAGTCGAATCCGAACAGTCAGAAGTTGAGCCTCGTTCAAAATACGGCTTCAGCATGTTAACATGACTCAGACGCCTCTGCTGGCGCCGGTCAGGAGTGGCAATCACATAATCGCGATCGGAAACTTTGTGCTTTATCTCGTATGGCCCAGTATATCGAGCTTGCAAAGCAGATCCAAGAATGGGAAGAAGCACAAGCCCACTGAGCAGGCAACGTCTGTGGACGTCCAAAACAAGGACGTCCATTGGCATCCAGAACTAGTCGATAAATGACATTGAGAAAAGATGTCCAGTCAGGCCATAATCTAAATGTCCACTGACATCCATAAGTAGTTGAGAATAGACGTTCATACTGGCTATGATCTGGACGTCCACTGGCATCCAGAACTAGTTGATAAATGACGCTGAGAAAAGATGTCCAGTCAGGCCATAATCTAAACGTCCACTGACATCCAGAACTAGTTGAGAATAGACGTTCATACTGGCTATGATCTGGACATCCACTGACAGCCAGAACTAGTTGAAAAATGACATTGAGAAAAGACATTCATACTGGCTATGATCTGGACGTCCACTGACAACCAGAACTAGTTGAGAATAGACGTTCATACTGGCTATGATCTGGACGTCCACTGACAGCCAAAACTAGTTGATAAATGACATTGAGAAAAGACATTCATACTGGTTATGATCTGGATGTCCACTGACAACCAGAACTAGTTGAGAATAGACATTCATACTGGCTATGATCTGGACGTCCACTGGCATCCAGAACTAGTCGATAAATGACGCTGAGAAAAGACGTCCAGTCAGGCCATAATCTAAACGTCCACTGACAACCGGAACTAGTTGAGAATAGACGTTCATACTGGCTATGATCTGTACGTCCATTGGCATCCAGAACTAGTCCATAAATGACATTGAGAAAAGATGTCCAGTCAGGCCATAATCTAAACGTCCACTGACATCCAGAAGTAGTTGAGAATAGACGTTCATACTGGCTATGATCTGGACGTCCACTGGCATCCAGAACTAGTCGATAAATGACATTGAGAAAAGATGTCCAGTCAGGCCATAATCTAAACGTCCACTGACATCCATAAGTAGTTGAGAATAGACGTTCATACTGGCTATGATCTGGACGTCCACTGGCATCCAGAACTAGTTGATAAATGACGCTGAGAAAAGACGTCCAGTCAGGCCATAATCTAAACGTCCACTGACATCCAGAAGTAGTTAAGAAAAGACGTTCATACTGGCTATGATCTGGATGTCCACTGACAGCCAGAACTAGTTGATAAATGACATTGAGCAAAGACATTCATACTGGCTATGATCTGGATGTCCACTGACAACCAGAACTAGTTGATAAATGATGCTGAGAAAAGACATCCAGTCAGTCCATAATCTAAACGTCCACTGACAACCGGAACTAGTTGAGAATAGATGTTCATACTGGCTATGATCTGGACGTCCATTGGCATCCACAACTAGTCGATAAATGACGCTGAGAAAAGATGTCCAGTCAGGCCATAATCTAAACGTCCACTGACATCCAGAACTAGTTGAGAATAGACGTTCATACTGGCCATGATCTAGACACCCACTGACAGCCAGAACTAGTTGATAAATGACATTGAGAAAAGACATTCATACTGGCCATGATCTGGACGTCCACTGGCATCCAGAACTAGTTGATAAATGACATTGAGAAAAGACATTCATACTGGCTATGATCTGGATGTCCACTGACAACCAGAACTAGTTGAGAATAGACGTTCATACTGGCCATGATCTGGACGTCCACTGGCATCCAGAACTAGTTGATAAATGACATTGAGAAAAGACATTCATACTGGCTATGATCTGGACGTCCACTGACAACCAGAACTAGTTGAGAATAGACGTTCATACTGGCTATGATCTGGACGTCCACTGGCATCCAGAACTAGTTGATAAATGACGCTGAGAAAAAATGTCCAGTCAGGCCATAATCTAAACGTCCACTAACATCCAGAACTAGTTGAGAATAGACGTTCATACTGGCTATGATCTGGACGTCCACTGACAGCCAGAACTAGTTGAAAAATGACATTGAGAAAAGACATTCATACTGGCTATGATCTGGACGTCCACTGACAACCAGAACTAGTTGAGAATAGACGTTCATACTGGCTATGATCTGGACGTCCACTGACAGCCAAAACTAGTTGATAAATGACATTGAGAAAAGACATTCATACTGGTTATGATCTGGATGTCCACTGACAACCAGAACTAGTTGAGAATAGACGTTCATACTGGCTATGATCTGGACGTCCACTGGCATCCAGAACTAGTCGATAAATGACGCTGAGAAAAGATGTCCAGTCAGGCCATAATCTAAACGTCCACTGACATCCAGAAGTTGTTGAGAATAGACGTTCATACTGGCTATGATCTGGACGTCCACTGGCATCCAGAACTAGTCGATAAATGACGCTGAGAAAATATGTCCAGTCAGGCCATAATCTAAACGTCCACTGACATCCAGAAGTAGTTGAGAATAGACGTTCATACTGGCTATGATCTGGACGTCCACTGGCATCCAGAACTAGTCGATAAGTGACATTGAGAAAAGATGTCCAGTCAGGCCATAATCTAAACGTCCACTGACATCCAGAAGTAGTTGAGAATAGACATTCATACTGGCTATGATCTGGACGTCCACTGGCATCCAGAACTAGTTGATAAATGACGCTGAGAAAAGATGTCCAGTCAGGCCATAATCTAAACGTCCACTGACATCCAGAACTAGTTGAGAATAGACGTTCATACTGGCTATGATCTGGACATCCACTGACAGCCAGAACTAGTTGAAAAATGACATTGAGAAAAGACATTCATACTGGCTATGATCTGGACGTCCACTGACAACCAGAACTAGTTGAGAATAGACGTTCATGCTGGCTATGATCTGGACGTCCACTGGCATCCAGAACTAGTTGATAAATGACGCGGAGAAAAGACGTCCAGTCAGGCCATAATCTAAACGTCCACTGACATCCAGAAGTAGTTAAGAAAAGACGTTCATACTGGCTATGATCTGGATGTCCACTGACAGCCAGAACTAGTTGATAAATGACATTGAGCAAAGACATTCATACTGGCTATGATCTGGATGTCCACTGACAACCAGAACTAGTTGAGAATAGACGTTCATACTGGCCATGATCTAGACACCCACTGACAGCCAGAACTAGTTGATAAATGACATTGAGAAAAGACATTCATACTGGCTATGATCTGGACGTCCACTGACAACCAGGACTAGTTGAGAATAGTCGTTTATACTGGCTATGATCTGGACGTCCACTGGCATCCAGAACTAGTTGATAAATGACATTGAGAAAAGACATTCATACTGGCCATGATCTGGACGTCCACTGGCATCCAGAACTAGTTGATAAATGACATTGAGAAAAGACATTCATACTGGCTATGATCTGGATGTCCACTGACAACCAGAACTAGTTGAGAATAGACGTTCATACTGGCCATGATCTGGACGTCCACTGGCATCCAGAACTAGTTGATAAATGACATTGAGAAAAGACATTCATACTGGCTATGATCTGGACGTCCACTGACAACCAGAACTAGTTGAGAATAGACGTTCATACTGGCCATGATCTAGACACCCACTGACAGCCAGAACTAGTTGATAAATGACATTGAGAAAAGACATTCATACTGGCTATGATCTGGACGTCCACTGACAACCAGGACTAGTTGAGAATAGACGTTTATACTGGCTATGATCTGGACGTCCACTGGCATCCAGAACTAGTTGATAAATGACATTGAGAAAAGACATTCATACTGGCTATGATCTGGACGTCCACTGACAACCAGAACTAGTTGAGAATAGACGTTCATACTGGCCATGATCTGGACGTCCACTGGCATCCAGAACTAGTTGATAAATGACATTGAGAAAAGACATTCATACTGGCTATGATCTGGACGTCCACTGACAACCAGAACTAGTTGAGAATAGACGTTCACACTGGCCATGATCTAGACACCCACTGACAGCCAGAACTAGTTGATAAATGACGCTGAGAAAAGACGTCCAGTCAGGCCATCATCTAAATGTCCACTGACATCCAGAATTAGTTGAGAAAAGACATTCATACTGGCTATGATCTGGACGTCCACTGACAACCAGGACTAGTTGAGAATAGACGTTTATACTGGCTATGATCTGGACGTCCACTGACAGCCAGAACTAGTTGATAAATGATGCTGAGAAAATGCGTCCAGTCAGGCCATAATCTAAACGTCAACTGACATCCAGAACTAGTTGAGAGTAGACGTTCATACTGTCCACAAACTGATCATCCATTGACAACCAGAATTTGTTGATAAATGTGATTGAGAAAAGACGTCTGGCCAGCCCATAATCAGCTGATAACAAACCCTGAAAAAAGTCAGTGCACTTTAATATATTTCACTACGATTGTGCATTGCATTCAAACTCCTCTACATAATGTAATTATGCTGACTGAATAATTATCTCTGACTGAGAGGTACAGGTAGTCAGATGCAGGCAGGCTGGCACAAAGGTAGCAAGCAGGTAGACAGGTGAGGATAACAGTCCCTCAAACACAAAGCCAGGAATAAACCAAACAACTAACTGTCAAAGAAATGGATTTGGGCTGGTAAATGTAGTGAGATGAGTAAACAGGTGAGTAGGAGTAGCTGTAGAAATTGCGGGTTTGGGGTACTTCTTCCGGTTTGCAAATAGGGAGGTAGATTGTGATATCCCTCCACTGTGAAAAACAGTTATACTTTTATGGTGATGGTAATAAAATATCTGGGACTTGTTGTAAGTAAAAAACACATTATATAACTTTGATAACATGATACTGAGATTTTTAGCGTTCGAACATGCTCAGATTATAACACATTTTCTCCAGTTCTGTCGCGGACGGATATATCAGTCCGCAACAAGGAAGAGTGTTTCCATGAAGTGAGAGTTGCACTTGCCCTCCCCAACAAGGACTTTGTAAGTATGTTGTAATATTAAATTATATTAAGTGATTCCCCGAAATGTCATCATTCGTTAGTCTTTTTCATTAGTCACAGTTGGTCCAGTTAACGTTAATTCAAATGTTGTTTGCTCCAAATGAACTTGCTAGCTAGCAAGGAAAAAATGATAGCTTGCTGCTTCAGGTTGTTTGGCTTGATAGCATTCTGGTGAGTGAAAAGACCGCTAACGTTAGCAGTTTGTCGGTTGCCTAGCATGACGTGATGCTGTGACAATTCAACGTACGTTAACATGATTCCATGAATTCCAGGGATGTAGTTTGAATATGTGTTCGAGTTAAATGCATGTTTCATACAGTATACTTCTATGCTAGCAGCCGTGTGCGCATTGACTTTTATCTTTGACCGACCGTGTATTATTTGCTGGTTCAAACTTTCACCATTAACAAATTCCATAAGCAGTTATGGGAAATGTTGCTCAAGGACACTTTGCACATGTCAGCAGTTAACCCTTGTATTATGTTCGTTTCTCTCCTCTTACTTTGGTGTTCCGGTCAAATTTGACCAGTCTGCTCTTACATTAACACAAAAAACATCATTCAAACATAATCATCACCAAATTGTATTTAACACCTTTTAATGCTGTAAATAATGTATCTAAACTAGTGGTGAACATGAATAACTGCAGTGAATATCCAAAGAATAGCCACTGAAAATTATAATAATAATCAAAACAGAGACCACATTCACAGAACATCAGAAAATCAACATGAATAGTCGATAAGACCACCACTCAAAATTCAGTGAAAGTGGTGATCAACAATTTTATATGTGTGTGAGTGTATAGTGTGGAGAATATCATAAGGCCTTGAGGCAAGAGGAAAAATAAATATTTTATGATTATGAAGTTGTAAATTGGTCAGATTTGACCCGGACACCACAGGAGGGTTAAGACAAATGATGTGAAATAATGTGACTCTCTTTTCTCCTCTTTCTATCATCTGTCATCCATCAGAGTAGCTACCAAGAGAAGTGAGTACTCATCCTCTACCTCCTCTTTGTGTCAAGCTCATTTCAACACAACTGGTCTCCAAAGTGGATTAAGTCTTTGTACAGATACACCTTATATACACAGAAGTCTTAAAGGATATCCATTATTTTAAGTTTTTTGAGGTTCATACAATTCTGTAGCTTCTCGAATACAACACACAATTGTGCATCCAATACTAAAATTCATCAGGATGTTGCAATAAAGTCACATGACTTATATCCATTGCAGTCCTCCGCCATATATATGTAAATCTTTAAATACAAATTTTGGTCGAAGTACCAACATTTGCTTCAAAATGATGCTTAATTGTCCTAAGCGCTCTTAAAAACTGATTGACCTATTGATCTACTGGAGAGAAGCCGCCGCCTCCCTCCACCCGAAAGGAGTGCCGTGAAGGTGTCCACCTGCTGCTGCAGCTCCTCAGCACAGGTGGACTCATGCAGTGTGTTCAGTGTTTCAGTAGCATGTCTGTCAGAGTTAGAGTGAGTCCTTACAGGATGATTTTCCTGCTCTTTAATAGCTGTCTATATTTAACACTATGCTGTTTTCTGTCTTACGCCAGGTTCAGACAGGACGCCGAAGCGCCCCGAAGCGCCGCGCTCGGAAATTCTCGCGCGAGCCGCAGCCCTTCTGTTCACACCGGACACGCGCCGGTCGGCAAACGGCTCTGCTCCTCAGCTGTTCTGTCGTCACACTTGGAGCTGTTTTTTCACCATAGGAAAGCAAATAACCGCATAAAATCACAACGCCATGTTTTTCTGACGACTGTACATGTATGTCCACTTCATGGTAATGAGTAGTTTTCTGTCAATCGGGGTGTTTAATTATCGAAAATAGTTTTATTTTGAAAAGTGTTTCATTTTGAAAATTGACAGGATTTCTCATTGTTGCTTTGTTTGACTTCCTGCCCGGCTTGACACATTCGGCCGCGGCACGCGAAAAAATTAGACCAGACGCCGAAACGATCGCTGCACGGCGCGCGCCGGCAGCAGGGCAGAGCGCCACGGCGCTTGCTATCTGAACGACGCCATCGGATAACATGGGCGCCAAAACGAAAATGACTCCGCTCCTCTGCGCTTCGCAGCCGATCGGGGCGCTTCCGCGTCCTGTCTGAACCTGGCGTTATCAACCTCCACCAACCTCTCTGAGTTGTCCAGAGATTGAGTGAAAGAGTGAGACAGGGACAGGAGGTAAGACACAGCTGGGCTGATGTCACTACATTATGTAGTGCACATACAGATTCTGGATTGTTGCAATAGTTGTCTATATTTTACACTCTGCTGTTTTCTGTCTTATCAACCTCCAACAGGTCAACGTCTCTCTCCGAGTCGTCCAGTGATTGAGTGAAAGAGTGAGACAGGGACAGGAGGTAAGTCACAGCTGGGCTGATGTCACTACATTATGTAGTGCACATACAGATTCTGGATTGTTGCAATAGTTGTCTATATTTTACACTATGCTGTTTTCTGTCTTATCAACCTCCACCAGGTCAACATCTCTCTCCGAGTCGTCCAGTGATTGAGTGAAAGAGTGAGACAGGGACAGGAGGTAAGTCACAGCTGGGCTGATGTCACTACATTATGTAGTGCACATACAGATTCTGGATTGTTGCAATAGTTGTCTATATTTTACACTCTGCTGTTTTCTGTCTTATCAACCTCCACCAGGTCAACGTCTCTCTCCGAGTCGTCCAGTGATTGAGTGAAAGAGTGAGACAGGGACAGGAGGTAAGTCACAGCTGGGCTGATGTCACTACATTATGTAGTGCACATACAGATTCTGGATTGTTCAAATTGAATTCTGCTGTCCATATGGGTATGAGTCAGACTCAGTAATGTTACAGTCTCTTCCCTTTTAGATATTGTTCAGAAAAATGGTTTGCTCTGTTGTTTAGTGGAAATACTGGCCTCCACTTCGTGGTTCCCCAGTGCTTCTGGATTATTCCCATCGCCATCTCCTCCTGCCGCACAGATCTGGGGACCCACAATCCCTCCCTCAGTAAAAGTAGTTTTCTATGTTCAGGTGTCATCAGACAAGAAGTGACAGAGTAGACCAGTGGTGTAACTGACCACAGTTGATCCTTGATCCGTATGGATCTGGCCCCACAGTTCGGCACGCATGTAATTGCAAAGATTAACCATCATAGTGGGAAATGCAGTTTTACCACCGCTGTTACTTTTTAAAGTAATAATTCCCAAAATCTCGACGCAGAGTTGCATTGAAAAGATACAGGCAAGAAAGATGTGTGCTGTTTTCCTGTGAAGCGCAGTTGGTTGATTTGAGTATACAGAAAAAGCAGTTGTGTGTTGGAGCTGGGTCTACTTTGCCATGCAGGCCTCGGGACATTCCTGGACCTCTGCAAAACAGAGAACTTCGCCCTGTCACTTAGTCTATATCCTGTGTGCACAAAGACGATGAACTTAAGAGAGTTAAGTCCGACAGTGTCTGAGATGTTGAGGTTTTTTTTTGTTTTAGAGAGATCCTTTGCTGATTTGTTTGAGAAGAGGGTACACTCATTTCGGCAAGAACTGAACTAAACAGAACTAAATCATTGCCTCAGATCCGTTATTGATTCGTCTCGGAAGAGGGTTTACTCGGGACAGTTTTGAGTAACTGAACAGGACAAACTGAATTTATATCTTTTGTTGGTTATTGCTGAATCCCCGAAAAGTAGTGTGTTTTTTTTTTAAGCCTCCCTCCAATGAGCCTAAATTATTTTAATTGGTAAATTCTGACAGGGAGGTGAATTATTTATTAGTTGGATGTTGGTATAGGCTTGTCTTTGGAAAACTCCTTAGACATCCATTTGTTGTGGTTACAGATGGCTTATTTAAGAATGTGGAGAAAGCGGAAAGCAGACATCATTGAACTTCTCTTGTCCGACAATGATGACAACACAGTGACAACAAACATCAGTTACCAGACATTGACAACTAATGATGATGCCGGACGCAATATTGATGACCACAACACCAGTGTGCCAACTGATGACTCAGACTTTGACACTGATATTGGGATGTCTGACTCAGATGTGGAGATTTTAAATCCTGGACCAGATGTACAAGTTAAAAACCTAGGAGATGACCTGAGAGAGTGGAGTACCACCCACCAAACCACTCATAGGTCCCTAAATGACTTATTACATATTCTCAGGGATCATGGACATGCACTCCCCAAAGATGCACGCACATTTCTAGCCACTCCTCAAGCCACTGACATTCAATCAAAATGCAATGGACAGTATATTTATTATGGCTTGGAGGGGGGCATTTCCCGTGTACTGTGTGGAGATGCTGCTTTCAGACAACAACATAGTGCTGTTAGCCTTGATGTTAACATTGATGGACTACCACTCTTTAAAAGTAGTAGGCTCCAGTTCTGGCCAATCCTTGTGAAATTTAACAATTTAAGTCCCTTTATTGTGGCATTATACTGTGGAGAAAACAAACCTGAACCCCTTGAGGATTATCTCACAGACTTTTTGGAGGAGTTCAAGAATCTCCAACAGAATGGCCTGGTGTGTCAAGATAAGAAGTTTTCCATAAATATTCACACCTTTGTTTGTGATGCACCGGCAAGAGCGTATTTAAAATGCATTAAAGGTCATACTGCATATGACAGTTGTGAGAGGTGCCAAGTGAAAGGCCAGTATGTTGAACGAAGAGTTGTCTTCAATCAGCTGACATCCACTTTGCGCACAGATGAAGCATTTAGTCGCAAAGAGTATTCCTGCCATCAAACTGGGGCTAGCCCTTTAATAGCTGCTGGGATTCCCTGTGTGAGTAGCTTTGTATTGGACTATATGCATATGATTTGCTTGGGTGTTGTGGGGCGCATGTTAGTGTATCTGACCAGAGGCCCCAAACTGTGTACATGTAGGCTCTCTGTCAGACAGAGATGTGATATTTCACAAAAACTTGAAATGCTCAAAGGCCAGATGCCCAGCGAGTTTGTGCGACAGCCCCGTGGCCTTCAGGAGTTGGATAGGTGGAAAGCCACAGAGTTCTGTCAGTTTCTGCTGTACACGGGACCCATAGTACTAAAAAATACTGTGTCCTCGCAGTTGTACAATCATTTTCTGACGTTGACCGTGGCAGTATCCATCATGCTGGACTCAGATGACGAAATAAGAACTGGCTATTTGGACTACTCATCTGAACTGCTCAGGCACTTTGTGTCTAGCTGCCCTGCGCTGTATGGCAAAACATTCAGCGTGTACAATGTGCATGCCTTGTTACACATCCACGAAGATGTCTCTCGTTTCAGGTGTTCTCTGAATGATATATGCTGCTTTCCATATGAGAACTATCTACATCAGATAAAAAGATTGGTCAAGACTGGCCAGAACCCATTAGCACAGGTGTTCAAACGCATCGCCGAAATTGAACATGCCCAGAGGAATTCCTATGCACAGCCTGAGGCAAAGCCAAAAATGTATATTTCTACAAAACGGAGAGACCGCTGCTTCCTGCTGGACAATGAGAAATTTGCCTTTGTTCAAGAGAGGAGAGGAGACAGGACAGTAGTTTGCGATGTAATCAAATACAGCCACACTGTCGACTTCTTTGACACACCATGTCAGTCAAAGCTGTTGAACATTGTGTACGTAAGGGATGGCTGTAAACTCAAAAGAAAAGAACTGGAGGAAAAAGACCTCAATCGCAAGGTGGACTGCCTACCTTTCAAGAATGGATCTGTACTGATTCCTCTGCGGCATGGCTTTGAACATTCATATTGAAGGTTAGCAAGCTGTCTTTGCTTTAATGTAATGTTAATGCCACACATCAATTTAAATCAGTGGTTCTCAAAGTGTGTTCCAGGGACCCCCAAGGGTCCTTGAGTGGGTTCCAGTGGGTCACCAGCAAAAAGGGGAATAATTTGTTTTCACTATAATTACATCCATAAGTAACACAGTGACAGAATGTCTGACTATTTTGGTCATGGGTTTCATGATTCCACAATCAAGAGAATTCTACTCCAAATGTTATAAGAGCAGTGTGGCTACTTTTTTTAAAGAGCATAGCAAGTCAGTGGTAAAGCGAGAGAGAAAGTGACAGCAGCTGAGCTCAGAGCAGACAGGTGTAGGTGAGAAGTAGAGAAGAAATCAACAGTTAAGTTGTGTAGTAGTAGTAGTAGTCGTCAGTTCGTAATATAAACATTATCAAACATTAACATCTTTTGTTCTGCTTGCTGTGCCTGAACATTGATTACCTTTTCCCAAAATGCAGTGGAAGACTTAATAATAATATTACATATTACATAAACTAAGCTAATTTTCTAGCATACTTTTTGTTTTTGTTTTATCTTGTACAGGCTTTAGGTGTGAGGTGGTCTTTAGAGTAATTTCTATGTGCCTTTTTGTATTTCACCTGCTGATACAATGCATGGGTAAATAATTATTTTTTTATATGAACAAATCTTTCAACTTTCTCTTCAGAGTAGGCCAGATTGATGCATTCAATTGTTAAAATTGACAAAATGTTCTTCCGGGGGGGCATACCCCTGGACCCCCCTAGTTGTAGCCAGTTTTCTCTACCCATGCAGCGTTCTCATCCTTTTTTACCCCTAACATGTTTGCATCCATGTAAATTACTTTTGTTGAATTGAATGACCTTGAAGATTACTACATGGTACCACAGAAACAACAGTGATCCATACATTTTCTGTCCTTTTTTGTTGCAGGCCATGTTCTACACCAGAGCAGTGTGGAGGGAAAATGGGAAGGAGATGGAGGGGGTCATCCCTGATACGTGGATTAACATGACACAGAAAACAGTGAGGTGGCCAAAGAGCAGGGCAAACTATTGTTTTAAAAATCATGTGGCCCCTACAGAGGACTGGGAAACCTTTCCTTTACTTAAAAGAAAATTTACCTCAGGTAACCTCTTATACTTTGATACAACATTAAAACTAATACTGCAAATCTGTTCAAATGTGAGGAATTATGTGGAGTATACGTTGATATATTGAGGCTGCGTTGACATGCTTGAATTGTATCTGTCTTTGAAGAAAGTGCTCGAGACTGTGAAAAATTTGATCAGACCAGCACAACTGAACAACATGAGGATGAAGAAGAGGTTCAAGCGCATGAGGGAAGGTTAAAAAAAGCAAAAACTGTTGTTCAAGGTAAGTCCTCTGGAATAATAAAAAAAAGCAAATTCTTGTTGTTACAGTTGAAACATGTTTTAATATTTAAAGGATCTGGATCTGATCTGTCTGATGAGGTGACTGCTGAGGGGGAGGATAAAGACAGAAATGGAGGTACAGAAATGTTTCTTGGGGCATTCATTGAAGGTGTATAGAGAAGTTGCTTGTGCTCAGTACAAAATAAACTATATGGTAAAATTGCTATTTTTTTGATATCCCTCATTTTCTGTTTAGATGTAAATCCTACAATACCCCCCTTTCCCATCCCACCAGTTAAAATATCAAAGAATGGTGATTTGTTGCTGAGATGACATGCACATTTCAACCAGATTTTTGAGTAAAGTCTTCAAAATACATTACATTACATTATTACAACACACTGTTGAATATGCTTTTGTAAGTAATTCTGATGGCTTACTTGGCCAGTCCAGGGGTGTATTCCAGAAAGTGAGTTTAGTGAAAACCCTTGAGTTTGTTAAGCCTGAGATGAGGGAGACTGTATTCAGTTCCAGGAAGAGAGGGAACGTAAACTCTGGGTCTCTTACCATGGTAACTGACTCTGTGAACCTAACCAGCTCACTGGCAGGTTTTCTCAAACAAAGTGACTTTCTCTATGCCTCCTGCCTCTTACAGAGCAGACACACTGTTATATTTCCTCATTGACTCAGTCCGGATCGAAACACATTTATCAGTGGAGTTATCCTGGTTGGATAGTTTGTTACTTAGGACTATCGAAAGTTACCACTTTTAAGCGCAGTCTGTCATTTCCTTGAACAGCGGTCTTTTCCCTCGCATTCCAGTATCACACAGCATCAAGTCACTCAGCTCAGAATAAAACCTCTGCATGTCTTTTTTTTATAACACTGGGACTCTGCACACAACACAGCTGTCAGTTTGTTAGAGCAGTTCCACAGAAATGGAATGAAGTGCTTTTGCAGTGAGAGAAAAAAATGCTGCAAGTGGGTTTTTACATTAGCAAGATAGTTGACAAGTTAACAGAGGGTTAACTACACAGCTAACAGCAAGCTTACAATGAGTAGAGTGATAAAAGCACAACACATCACTCTCCACCAACATTACGTGGCCAGCCAATCTGCTGTCTCTGTCTCTGTTCTGATGGTCTGTCTGACATATCTGTCTGGCCCTTAGGCTCCAAGACCCAAGAAAATACAAATGGTAAGTATTACAAATTATCTAAGTTCTTTAAATCATTTATGTTTTACCACCCCATCTGAAATGTTGACAATACTAATGAGCTGTAGTTAGAAATATTGAACTGCAATTGTCTTTTTACATTTGTCATCCTTTTACTGTTCATTATGACAGTGCCATAACCAAAGATATTTTCAAAAGCATAGAAAACAGCTTCTGATTCGGTTGGTTAAGGTAATCATCACTGTAAATGGGATGCCACCAATTGTTTTTTTTTCATAGTTGGATCAGACGGTTAATATCAGGCTATAAGTTGTAGCCTACATTTTAGAAATAAGTTTCAGAGCTTTATATTGACGGACACACTAAAACACCACAAGAGCTGACATGACACAGACTAATGCCTTCTGCATCTGATTTCTACATTTTTCTATCCAAAGAAAAAGTTTCACATAACATTCTCAATATTTTGTTGAACTAAGCCCATCAAACCCTATAACATCAGCACACAGACCAGTAGCACTATTGATCATGACTGACTCATGTTTCTGGTCTGGGTTGATCAGGTTCACCCAGGTCCGTGGGTGGGGACAGGTCAACTAGTCGTGAGTATAGCTTTTCATTGTTTAATACCAAATCAGCATGCAGATCACTAGCATTATTGATCATGACTGACTGAATGGTGTTGATTGCTCAGGCTCACCAAGGTCCCTTGGCCAGGACAACTCAACCAACTGTGAGTATTCTTATTCATTGTCTTTCTCAAACCAGCAAGCAGACCAGTAGCACCATTGATCATGACTGACTGATATTTCTGATTTGGATTCAGGTTCACCCAGGCCCATGAGCCAGGACGGGTCAACTAGTCGTGAGTGTAACCTTTCATTGTTGAATATTAAATGGGCATGCAAATGACTAGCCCTATTGATCATGACTGACTGATTCTGTTGATTGGTCAGTATTCCTATTCATTGTCTTTCTGAAATCAGTCGATGGTGATGAATAGTTTCTGCTTTTTGATAATTCTGGTCTGGGTTGCTCAGGTCCATCCAGGTCTGTTGGCGAGGACAGGTCAGGTAGACGTGAGTATAGCCTTTATGTGAATACCAAATCAGCAAGCAGTCCAGTAGCACCATTGATCATGACTGACTGATATTTCTGATTTGGATTCAGGTTCACCCAGGCCCATGAGCCAGGACGGGTCAACTAGTCGTGAGTATAACCTTTCATTGTGGAATATTAAATGGGCATGCAAATGACTAGCACTTTTGATCATGACTGACTGTTTCTGTTGATTGGTCAGTATTCCTATTCATTGTCTTTCTGAAATCAGTCGATGGTGGTGAATAGTTTCTGTTTTTTGATGTTTCTGGTTTGGGTTGCTCAGGTCCATCCAGGTCTGTTGGCGAGGACAGGTCAGGTAGACGTGAGTATAGCCTTTATTTGAATACCTAATCAGCAAGCAGTCAAATAGCACCATTGATCATGACTGACTGATATTTCTGATTTGGGTTGCACAGGTTCATCCAGGTCCATGGGCCAGGACAGATCAAGAACTTGTACGTATTTCCAGTCCCGCTTCGCTTCTTTTATTAAATATCAAATCAGTGTGCAGATCACTAGCCCTATTGATCATGACTGACTGATTCTGTTGATTGGTCAGTATTCCTATTCATTGTCTTTCTGAAATCAGTCGATGGTGGTGAATAGTTTCTGCTTTTTGATAATTCTGGTTTGGGTTGCTCAGGTCCATCCAGGTCTGTTGGCGAGGACAGGTCAGGTAGACGTGAGTATAGCCTTTATTTGAATACCAAATCAGCAAGCAGTCAAATAGCACCATTGATCATGACTGACTGATATTTCTGATTTGGGTTGCACAGGTTCATCCAGGTCCATGGGCCAGGACAGATCAAGAACTTGTACGTATTTCCAGTACCGCTTGGCTTCTTTTATTAAATATCAAATCAGTGTGCAGATCACTAGCCCTATTGATCATGACTGACTGATTCTGTTGATTGGTCAGTATTCCTATTCATTGTCCTTCTGAAATCAGTCGATGGTGATGAATAGTTTCTGCTTTTTGATAATT
Organism: Pagrus pagrus; assembly: GCF_965226575.1. Classification (NCBI taxonomy): domain Eukaryota; kingdom Metazoa; phylum Chordata; class Actinopteri; order Spariformes; family Sparidae; genus Pagrus; species Pagrus pagrus. The sequence goes on from NC_140208.1 coordinate 26,924,933, forward strand.
CTGGTTTGGGTTGCTCAGGTCCATCCAGGTCTGTTGGTGAGGACAGGTCAGGTAGACGTGAGTATAGCCTTTATGTGAATACCAAATCAGCAAGCAGTCCAGTAGCACCATTGATCATGACTGACTGATATTTCTGATTTGGATTCAGGTTCACCCAGGCCCATGAGCCAGGACGGGTCAACTAGTCGTGAATATAACCTTTCATTGTTGAATATTAAATGGGCATGCAAATGACTAGCACTATTGATCATGACTGACTGTTTCTGTTGATTGGTCAGTATTCCTATTCATTGTCTTTCTGAAATCAGTCGATGGTGGTGAATAGTTTCTGCTTTTTGATGTTTCTGGTTTGGGTTGCTCAGGTCCATCCAGGTCTGTTGGCGAGGACAGGTCAGGTAGACGTGAGTATAGCCTTTATTTGAATACCAAATCAGCAAGCAGTCCAATAGCACCATTGATCATAACTGTATCAAATCAGTGTGCAGATCACTAGCACTATTGATCATGACTGAGTATTTCTGGTTTGGGTTGCTCAGGCTCATCCAGGTCCGTTCGCGAGGACAGGTCAAGTAGTCGTGAGTATAGCCTTTATTTGAGTACCAAATCGGCATGCAGATCACTAGCACTATTTATCGTGACTAACTGATGTTTCTGTTTTGGGTTGGACAGGTTCATCCAGGTCCATGGGCCGAGACAGGTCAAGAACTTGTACGTATTGCAGGGCTTGAAGACTTCCGGCACAGTGCCAGAAATCTGGCATATGAATATTTTGGTCAAGTTTTTTTTATCAATTTTTTTTTATTATTTTTGCCAGAGCAACATGATACAAAAACAAACTGTAACCAGTCATTTAAAGTGATAGTTCCAACTACCAATGGTACTCAAGGTAACGAAAGAGTTATAGCCAATCAGAAGCAGAGTAGGGCGGGCCTTAAGTTTTCAGGCACCTCGGACAACGTAAGTGAGCGGTGAGGAGCTGGTTAACTGTATATTGCTAGCATGGATGCCAGGTATATTAAACCAGACGAAGAAACCTTGAGATGGGAAGCGGGAGTAAAAAATAAGTGGCGCTGGGGTTTGATAGAGGAGGCCAGAGCAGATGGAAAGCCTCACGGTAGCTGGTGTCAAAAACTGAAGGAGCCAGGAGCTTGTTTTTGTGTACCGTGCTCCAGAAAAACTAGTGTATGGTAGCAGTGGGAAAACAGTATGAGCTCGTCATGCTTCAGACCCGGGTCACATAGCGTCCGTGCGTGCTCTCTCCCACACATCGACCTTACCGGGAGCGACGGCTACAGGGACCACAGCTACATCTATGACCGACCGTGTGTGTGAACAGAAGATTTGTATGACTGCGTTTATAGCTGAACACGATCTCTTGTTCACAATGGCCCGTTCAGTGGAGCTGTGCAAGAGGTTAGCGGAAGACAAAAATGCGTTGGCTAAATTATTGGTTTCCAACAACCACGCTAGTTACTTAAACACACACGGCCTTGCCCCGATTTCAAGAGACAGCTGTCTGAAAAGCTAAAAAAGGCCACCTTTTCTATGAATGTAAATTTGACAAAATGTTTGAGTCATGGTAGATGATGTTTGGGAAATATGAGATTTCTATCTCAAAAACAGAATTTTTGACAGCATTTTGAATTTTGATCTCATTTTAAAAGGATAGTTCAACAGTTTGGCAAATTTGCCCATTGCCATAATTCCTATACTATAGGGCCATAATCTCTATACTATAGGGATTATGGCAATGGGCAAATTTGCCAAACTGTTGAACTATCCCTTTAACAATTGGAGTCAATGCAAGAATGTTAGTTTTCAGTTATGGAGCAAATCATTGTTAAAAATGCTGCAAATCAACTACAATTTTAAAATAACTGATGATCAAATTTTCATTTTTTGGGTGAACTGCTCATATTTCATTATTAAAAACCTTGAAATTGTCATTCCAACTTCTTGATGTGATATGTGATTGATACTCTCAAAGTGCACCAGATTAATTCATTTAGATTGCATATGTTCAAAATTTTCTTCCAGTGGAGCCCAGGCACAGGATTTTTTCCTGCTTCAAGCCCTGGTATTGCCAGTCCCACTTGGCTTCTTTTATCGAATATCAAATCAGTGTGCAGATCACTAGCACTATTGATCATGACTGAGTATTTCTGGTTTGGGTTGCTCAGGTCCATCCAGGTATGTTCGCGAGGACAGGTCAAGTAGTCGTGAGTATAGCCTTTATTTGAGTACCAAATCGGCATGCGGATCACTAGCACTATTGATCGTGACTAACTGATGTTTCTGTTTTGGGTTGCACAGGTTCATCCAGGTCAGTTGACAGGGACAGGTCAAGAACTCGTACGTATTGCCAGTTCCACTTGTCTTGTTTTATTGAACATCAAATTAGCATGAATATTACTAGCATTACTTGACTGACTCGTGTTTCTGGTTTGGGTTGCTCAGGTCCACCCAGGTCCCACGCTCTGGAGAGCTGGTCCATCGATAGTGAGTAATGACAATGGTTTTATCAATCAATGTAGCACATTGTACATACATTCTAAACCCACTGATAGCTAAAACACACTTTATTCTTTTTTCCTCAGGTCATTCCCAGTCCACAGTATTCCCCCTGCCAGAAGCAAGTAAGTATACAAGTACAAGGATATTTCCATGTCACAAACAGACTAATTGGTTTGTTTTAATGTTGTTGTTTTTTTTTTTTAATGTTTTATTACATTGCGTTGTCTTTGTAACTTTGTTTGGTTAATCAGAATTCAGGTTTTCATCTTGCTGCTTTGGCATTGTGGCAATAACACATTGTATGTTACAGCCACGGGGCATTTATGTCACTGAGTCTAGGACCATCTCTTGATAACCTTGTTCTTGAATGACACATCAAAGGCTTTGTCAAATACAGGGTTAAGTTTTCCCTGTTGAGAGTTGAGAAACTAATTGAATCCTCAGAGATTTTTCTGGGAATGCTAGAGAGCGCTCTCGTACAGGCTGAAATGCCTTGCTGTTATCAGAGAACGAGGATTACAGTGAGTAATGAAGTTTCTCTGTATTTCTCTTTATTGCCAGAGTTCCAGAAAATAGTCATCACGAAGTTGGTGATGCTCACTGATGCAATTAAACAATTGCAGAGGGCCGAACACTGGAACACTGGAACTGCAATTAACAGGATGGAGACATTGGAGGAGTTCCAGAGAGAGGAAGCTTCTCTTCAAGACAGCCAAACATTTGATACCTTGGTAAGTTGTTTTCAATCTCGAATGCCAATGCCAACTGAGCCAATTATTTTCATATGGAGACTGCAGTGATGCCGATGCTACAGGCAACACTGCTTTGTGCATTGGGTACTGCTCAAAGTTGAAATTACGCCTGTCAAAATGATAGCCTGGTTGCAATTGTTTGAGCTGACTGAGATAATTTCGCATAATCGTTAGATTAGTCAAGGAAATTGTAGTCCATTGTTAGAAATATCAGAAAATGTCTTGGATGGAAACTTGGTGTTATAAGAGCGGCATGGCTCCTTTTAAAGAGAGTGTGTGGTGGAACAAAGAAGAGCGTTGTGGCTGAGCTCAGAGCAGACAGGTACTGGTGACAGAGCAGAGATTAACAGTTAAGTAGTAGTAGTTGTAGTTAAGTGTCTCTAAAGGTCTACAGAACCAAGACAGTCCCAAGTCTTGCATCCCAGCTGCTGCGTAAAGTGAGGGAGATTAACCCTTGAATTAAAGGATAATGTACAGTGAGCCGATCATTATTGCCACATGAATCCCAACAGGGTGATGCAGGATTACACAGATACTTACGATAGAAATGTTCTCACCGTTTTACCCCTAATATGTTTGCATGTCTGTTTTTAATTATAGGTTTGTCAGCTGGCAAGAGTGGGGGGCAAGGACATTAAGGACTGTACGCACAAAGTGCTGGACAGGTATTTATTTACTCATAATATTACACATTTATAATAAAGAGTATGGTCTAGACCTGCTCTTTAGGAAAAGTGCAATGAGATAACTTCTGTTATGAATATGGCGCTATATAAATGACATTGAATTTACTTGTAATATTTCACAAGACACACAGGTCTTTGGACATTTGAGCAGAACAGTTGATCATGTTAGGTTAGCTCTGCCTTGGTTGTCTTGTGTCCCCAATTTGTTTTGATTTTGAGGTTGAGAGAGTTCAGTGGCTGATTCGAAGTATGCCTAGCCTTGAACACCCTAAGTACGCCTACTGACTTCCTATGTGTGTGCATATAGCACAAAGGATAATTGCATATCTCTTTTTGTCTTGAATTAGGCTCTTCACCAATCAATTAATGACCAACTTCAACATGAAGGGGAAGGGAAAGAAGGAGAAAATTGGGTTTGAGGGGAAAAATTTTTTTTCAGCAATAACAGGTATGGTCCTTTTTTTAAAAGTACTGTTATGAAATGAGCGGAATGTTGGTTAATGTCAGGCTTGATGTAATGTCACTTGATTTCTGATTTATTTATGAACTGATTTAATTTAATTGATTCATTGACTACTTTATTTTCAACTATGTGTACATGTCTCCTGCTAAGGTAAGCCTCAATAGTGGCATTTGTATTTATGTACTTTACATGTGGGTTTATTGTTTGTTTGTTTATTTTCTTTCATTGTAGCTGCTGTCATGAAATGGGACGCCACAGCAACAGAGGCCCAAGTACGAAGTGCCGCGGCCGACCATCTCAAACATGCCCCCGGGAGAGTTGGGGGGGGTGGCTACACCCAATAATTGCCTTCGGTGTTGGCACCAGCCCATTCTTTTACATCCTTTTAGCTGGTGTACTTTTCAGTTTTTATATATATATATATATATATATATATATATATTTATATACATATATATAATATTTACATATAATATAGAGAGATATATTGCGTTAATAAAGATTATATTTTGAAAAATAAATAATTTATTTCTTGGAGTGGTCAGTTTTACTGTGAATGGTTGAAAAGCTATCTGTACATACTGATGATTAATGGCATTCAATGATTTTAGACATATTGGACAGCACTTCTTTTACAGACGCTGTAAAGCTGCTATCTAATTTGATCAGACTACATTTCCGGGTAACTTCTGCTTACTATATTTAAAAGGTTACCTTTCATGGTCAATCTAGTCAGTGGGTATCAAAGGAGGTCTGAGGACCCCAGGAATAGTGTCCAGGGGGTTCACAGAAGTGAAGTAATTTGTCATTTCAATTATATTTCTAAGAAATATCACAATGCAAGACTAGTAAGAATGGCTTGTTTTTAGTAACTCACTGCCACTATTTTGCAGTAAAGACTTTTTTTTTTTTTAAGATGGATCCTAGAAGATGGAGCAATGTGGACAATTGGGATTTCAATGTCATGTGGGTCCTTAATTCGTCTTTCTTTGACATCTATACAACGCCTACAAAAGGCGTAATTGTTTGACATCCAAAGACAGCCAGAAGTAAAGGTTTTATACATCTTTAACACATCTTCATTTGACATCTATACAACATCCAGAAAGGACGTATAAAAAACTTTAATTCTAGCTCCCTGGAGGATGTCTTCTGGATGTCCATAAATGACGCTAGCTGTCTATACAACGTCCAGGTAAGACGTATAAAAAACTTTAATTCTGGCTCCCCGGAGGATGTCTTCTGGATGTCCGTAAATGACGTCTTTTAGACGTCTTTAGTAGCCGTCTATACAACGTCCAAGTGAGACGTATGAAAAACTTTAATTCTGGCTCCCCGGAGGACGTCTTCTGGATGTCCGTAAATGACGTCTTTTAGACGTATTTGATTGACGTCTATACAACGTCCAGAAAACACGTATAAAAAACTTTCATTCTGGCTCCCTGGAGGATGTCTTTTAGACATCTTTGGATGTCCATAAATGACGTCTAAAAGACGTGATCTACACCACTTTTTGCTCACTGGGAGAACTCGATCACCCACTTTAAAGTGGCGAACAACAGCTTTACGGTCATACCACGCCTTCATTCTACCTTGGGCTCGCTCAAGATTCTCTCGAGCTAGGTCATTAGCCCGGTGCAGACGAGAACGGAAATCTGAAACATAAGTTAAGATGTTCTTTGCAGAAGAGTCACTTAAAAACTGATCCTTCAAGATGGCCAAAGGACCTCGCGGAGTGTGTGCAAAAACAAGATCAGCAGGACTAAACCCAAGTGACTCCTGTGTCACATCTCGACAAGCAAACAGTAACCAAGGAACAGCATCTACCCAAGCTTTACCAGACTCCAAGCAATATGCACGCAACATGCTCTTCAGCGTTTGGTAATAACGCTCCAGCGCTCCCTGGCTTTCAGGATGATATGCGCTGGACACGTTGTGCTGTATACGAAGCTCTTTCAGGACGCAGGTGAACACACAAGATATGAAGTTCGACCCACGGTCAGTCTGGACAATCTTCGGCAGACCAAACAGGGAAAAGAATTTGAGTAGCTCCCTCAACACCACTCTGGCCGAAATCGTCCTCAGAGGCACAGCCTCTGGGAAACGGGTAGCGACATACATCATTGTCAACAGATATTGATAACCCCCCTTGGAACGCACAAGCGGACCAACAATATCGGCGATGACGTGATCAAAGGGCTGGCCTATGACTGGAATTGGGTATAGGGGAGCAGGAGGAATCGTCTGGTTGGGCTTGCCAGTAAGCTGACAAACATGAAATGTTTTACAGAAACGAACCCCATCCTGCTTGAAGGAGCAATAAGCGGAAATGCATTATTTAAGACTGAAGGAATTAAAAAATCGCTACATGGAGAACGAGAGGTGTAATTTCATCTGGAGTATAGGATGACGTCACACACCCGCTCTCTGTGTTGATCTCCAGCCTCATGTTTACAAGCCGGTCCGGCCGCGCGTTCATGTGCGTTCATGTGAAACTCCGCCTCCTCCCTCCCTGTAAAACGCGACAGCGGCAGCGGCAGCATTTTCGAACTGCAATGGCAGACAGCGGAACAAAACCTTCCAATGAAGACGAGCAGGAGCAGACTAAAAAAAAAAACGGTCATTGGCAAAGAAATTGTCCGATAAAGAAAGGGATAAAACCAGAATTAACATTGGCCTGGCGTTTCCGAGGTGGAGGGAGCTACGAGAGCTAAAGGGGCTACAGTCGGACTCGGAGCTGGCTCTTCTTCTTCTTGACAGGCAAGTAACACCATAAAGTCAAATGTCTGTTTTATTGTCTGTGTTACAGTAACTTTACACACTTGCCGCTATATTGCATGAGTATGTAGCATGGGTTAATGTCCGGAGCTGGAGTTGTTACCAGCTCGGTCCTCAGCAATGGGTCAGGCGTTACGGTTGTGTTTGGTGAGTAGCCCGACAGGCAGCTAACATTTCAATTAGCATTGTAAAATTTTGCCTGGCGGACAACCTGGGGGGCTCACGGGCTGTCACACCAGGCTGAAACATCGGTCTCACTCACGGAGAAGAGTAGGAACGTTAGCATTAGCTCCCGGTGCTTGCACTAGCCAGGATCCGGCCATGGCTCTAGCCCAATCAGCCGATAGCAGTCAGCTGCGATCGGCAACTGGAGCAACTCACAGCTATGCAGTGCTTCTACCAGCTCTAACAACTTGATCACTGAACCTCCAATCCAGCTGGGGGTTTGCTAAAAAGTCGTTGCTAAGAAGGAAATATTGTCATTGTCATTTGTCATTGTCGAGCAGAGGCAGAGGGAGGTGTGGCTAATGGCACACTTTGTTTTGGTCTACAGGCAGTGCTCAACAGCAAACCTAGCGGTGAAATGATTTCGCTTTTTGCTCCTTTAACGCCTGGCCAGAAAAATACTGACTAATGCGATTGAGTGTTTTAGAAATACCCAAATGTACCGGCCAAACCATCATGAGCCACACTCAAAATCTCCTCTCTATACCCAGATGGCACGACAATCTGCTCTAAAGAGTTACACTGGTCTGGAACATTATAAGGTCTCCACTTCCTAATCAAGATGCCGTCTCGGAAAAAAAAACACTTCGGCTCCTTATCCAGATCAACGTCCGATGAGGCAAGCTGAAACAATGAAGCAAGTGACACATACACTTTTTGAGCATCAATTAGCTTCTCACGAGACAGGCGCACAGTCTCGCTACTCACTTTACACGATCTCTCAGATCCAGTACAAGAAGCACTGGTAGAAGACTTGGGTGTCTTCTTAAAATCATCAAGGGCAACAAGAAAGGAATCAGACAAATCACAAAAAGAATCAGAAGAATCCAAATCAACAAGAGGAGACGAGCGTTCTTTCCCCTCAGAGGAGTTTGAACACGTTGCCATAGCACGTGTAACCGCGCAGGCAGGGAAAACATCAGGGTGTTGCTGTGCGCGCTGATGGACAAAAGGCTTGTCTGGAACAGCCACATGAGGCAACACTTCAACATCATTTTTCCACACATTTCCCCCACCAATGTCGTTCCCAAGAATAAAAGTTACATCTGGAATTGGCAAAGATTTGCGAATACCAACAGCAACGCTACCAGTAACCACATTGGACTTCAACTCAATTCGATGGAGAGGAACCGCGGTTGAGCCCATCTCAAAGCCACGAACAAGAACACTGGTGCCAGTCTTTGACTCTTCAGACACCGGTAGAACCCCTTCCAACAGCAATGACAATGCAGCCCCAGTATCACGCAAAATGCGCACTGGGACGAGATGTTCACCACCAGGTAAGGCCACGAAACCGTCACTGAGAAAAGGCTCGTACCCAGACTGTGCAATGCAACAATGCAACAATGGATGATGGCTGTGGAGTCGCTTTAATCAAACCCACGGCCTTAGCAGCCTGTTTCTTCTTCAACACAGGACATTCTGCCACTATGTGCCCGGGCTTTTTACAGTAATAACAGATTGGCTCAGAATTACTGGAAGAATTACTTTTGAATGTACAATTTTGAATAGAAATATTTTGATTCTATTTGAAATTATATATTTGAGGCAAGAGGAAGACAGTCCTCCGTGCATCGTTTTCTATCCAAATAAAGCCACCTATACGTACATATGGGAGTTGTGATATGATCAAGATGATTTCTAATAAAAGTATTAGTGCACTTTCTACCAAGTATAGAAACCCAATTAATAGTAACAGGGCATTCACTTAAAGTCAGTTCATCAAGATGTATGCTTTATGTTAAAGACACTATACTATGGCGTATTGATTTGATAACCATATAACCTAAAAAAGCCTCATAACCACACAATTCAACGTTTACATTCAAACGTTGGTTCACAGTGTTATTAACAAACCAATTATGTAAGTATAGAGTTTTGTTTCTATATGAAATGTAATCATCAATTGTGAGGTGACAACTTTCATCAACAAAGTCTTTTATGTTGGGTGCCAACATAACAGAATTTGTTGATGAAAGTTAGCTAGTTTCACAGGGAGTTTTCCAACAGAGAAAGCACAAGTCCAACAGAAAATGAAGGAAAATATTCCATAAACTATTTGGGTTCTTAAGTAATCATTTTAATCCAGTTGATTTTTATAATTTGGTTAAATTTGGTCAAAGGCAGAACATTAAGTCCACCTACAGCTAAAGGATAAGAGAGAACAGTTTTTTTTTTCCCATAAGAAATTCAACTGGATTTTGTCTAGCTTGGAACATATGGATTTAGAGACATCTAGTGTTGAGAACACATAAGACGCTTTTGACACCCCCTCAGCTTTACTTAATAATACTCTACAATGTATAGCTAGGTCTCTGGTTAACCAGTAATTTAATATCTTTCTAATCACCTCAGTGACAGGCAAAAAATTATTATCCATAACTTTTTTTTTTTAATTTATCTTTAGAAATTCTATTTCCTAGGTAAGTTACAATGTATTTTACAGGAATGTCACATATTTCAGTAAGATAAGGGGCAAAATTTCTATTTTATTCAAATTAAGTTTCTGAAACATCAGAGAACTTAGATATAACAGATAGAGCCACAGAAACTTATTCAGTCCTCTTTAAAAATAGTGTTGTATCATCTGCTAGTTGTGGTATTTTGAGTTCCTTACCAAAAACATCAATTCCTGCCAAAGAATTCTGCAACATTAAAGGTAGGGTGGATGATGTTTTCCTGGAGCATTTTTTTAACCCTTTTTACCATATTGCTTAAAATCTACTTCACACACAGATTGAAACCAATGAATTAAATGATATGACACATACACCAAAAAAAATAGTCGCCTGTGGGATGGGCAGGACTGAAAAAACTCCATCCAATCGTCTTGAGCGTTACGCTCAAGACAATTGGATGGTGATATGTCTATCAACCTCAACTGCCATTTCCCCCTCCCCCCCTCCCTCCCCTGCGCGTACTCCTCTTCAGGCACGAACGAATCGCGCGTCCTCAGAGGCTTGGCTACTGGCTAGTTGGCTGCTCATAGAAAATACGGTGGACACGTTAGTGTCAGTATGGCAGAAAAGGTGCCAACAACTAGTCGGAAGCGAAAATCTATGTTTGACAAGGCTACAGCCAAGAAAAAGGCTGACGAAGAGCGCAACAAAACGAGAGTGTGCATCGGTGCGGCATATGATCGGTGGCGTCAACTGAAGCAACAGCGAGGGCTGCAAAGCGACGCCATGGTGGCCCTATTTCTACTTGATAGGTAAGATAACATTATGTCTTTATGATTTTTGAGAGTAGTCATTGGTTTCTGGCATTATGTTGTAATTTTAACTAGGGATGTCCCGGATCCGATCACGTAATTTTCAATGGATTGTAGTGTTGTAAACACTGCCAGGGATTACAGTTCTCCACCGCTACGTCGGATTTCCATCAATTGAAATGTCAGTTTCCAAATTTCAGTAAATAGTTAAAATGGTTTAGGAAGCAATCAGGCCACTGCATGACAGAGTCAAGTTGAAACGACACTTCTCTATTACCGCTGCACCGGATTACCTGCACCCTGTGATACGAGAAGAAGATTAGCTAGCTAGTGTTAGCCTCTGTTTGCTGCTCCTCAAATGACTCTGACTCTGGGGCATAAAATGTGATCGGGACATCCCTAATTTTAACAATATCCATTCAGTTTGAGGATAAAACGAATTGGACGAATTGCAATGTTAGTAATGCTTGCAATTTTTTTTTTACCGGGCTAAGTTTGCTAAACACAAAGTACATTAGCCTACTGCTGCCAATCATGGACTATAATGTCTGCTGTATTACATTCTTGAGGATTATTTTCATGTCATTGTTGTGCGTGGCCATGACATCACTCACTCACTGGCTGTGTCCAAATTCAGGGGCTGCAGCCTTCAGTGGCCTAGCCTTCGCGGTCCACGAGGGCCGGGTCCTTCGGACAGGTCTTTGATAGCCTCATCCACCGTTGTTAAATGGACGGTCGAGCCTTCGGAGTATTTCCTGGTTGCCTCACCAGATGTTCCCGCCCCTTACCCTCACGTCACGATTGTGAATGAAGAGATGCATTAAACTCTGTTTTGGTTCAAATCTATCAAATGTGTACATTTATTTGTGTGTGTACAAAAATTAATGACAAAATGTGTCATATCTAAATTGAATCATTAACATTACAAAATAAACATGAACCCATTGGTGAATAACGACTATATTTACCATAGCATCACCAGTGTCACGTATTTTGACTGAAAGTTGAAATTTGGAGGTTTTGAAGTTTAACATATCTGGCGTTGGATGTTCAAATGACTAAAAAACGAGTATAAACCCATTACTTAAATTTGAATATCATGTCTGCGCCACTTGATGTCGCCATTTTCTCTTGCTTCCTCTTCTGTTTCGGGACTGAGCAGCGGTGCGCAAAGGATCTTGGGATATAGCAGGCCGCGAAGGATAGTAGCGGTGCATCCTCCGAAAAGGGGGAAGGCTAGGCTGCATTTGTGGGCTGCGTTTGGAGGAGCCTCTGAATTTGGACAGCCTTCGCGCAGCGTTGTGACGTAATTGGCCTTCAAATGCGCACTTCGTGGGCTGCAGCCCCTGAATTTGGACACAGCCACTCACTCAGACATCACTGTGCTGTGCCTAAACACCCATGTTTCTCCTTTCTCATCAGGCTGGCACACTCAGGCTGACACACCTGCAGCAGATCAAGATCATTACAGCCCAATTAACAGCCTGCTGTATAAGCCAGCCAGTTCAGTTGCTCTAGGAGACACAGACCCAGCAACACCTTAGTCCCAACAGTATGATTTGTTAAACACCCTTTTCTTTCAGCAATCTTTAACTTAGTTATTTTATTTTGGCCTGGAGATGGCCGGCAGTCCTTCTTTTCGCTTAGTTTTTAGTTTATAATTTGGTTTTGTTAGGCGGGGGGGGGCCAGCTTCGACGTCCCTATAGGGGGTGGCCTGGTTCCCCCCTCCATTTTGCTGAGTTGGCTGGCATCTCCAGGTTCCTTCTGGTTTGATGATTTCTCACTCGGTAAAGTATTTATATTGTAGTTCTGCTATGGTTTCATAAAGGATGTTTATTGTGGGAACAGTTGGTTAATAAAACCTGTGAAAATGTTCTATTTTCTGGTGTCCTTTTATGTTGAGGTCTCCAATTTGAGCCACTGTTGCTTTATTTAATTGTTTGGAGGCCGTAACATCATGTATTCATTTTATGCTGCTAAAACGCTATTACTACCCTTCAGAGGCAGGAATTATGACATATTTATATATTTTTGTTAGTTATGAGAAGAAGGACATACTGAGTTCTACACCAGTGAAACATGGTTTCCTGAGACCCCCTCCTCCTCCCCCTGTATCCACAATTCTCTCTGAATCCTCCTCCTGCTAGATATGGGAAGGTGTACAACAAGAGATCAAAGTTATGGAGGCTGTACACTCTGAAGGTTGCAAAGGACTACAGTTACATCCCAGACCTCCAGAGCGCCATCCTGCGTCAGAGACTTGCTGCTCCAAGAGGAATGGCACAGAGCCGACCCTCAAGACCAGAGGATCCTCGAACACTGGGAGTTTTATCAGGTGTCCCTCCCCCGACAACCCAGGAGCTGTTGCAGAAGCAAGTCAGCAGGCTTGGTATGTTTGATAGAACTTACAATTTGCTAATGTTATTATTGTCAGATACAGTGTGTTTTTAATTGTGGTATTCTTTGTACAGCACAGACCCCACCGCCCACAGACTAGGCTTTCCAGCATGTGCCTGACCTCCCAGCCAGCACCGACCAAATGGATCAGCTGTGACCAAATATTTTCCCTAAAAATGTATATAGTTGTGCTCAAGTTCTTGTAATTGTCATGTATCATTACTATTTTTCTATGCTGTATTATTTTAATATACAGTACAGACCAAAAGTTTGGACACACCTTCTCATTCAATGAGTTTCCTTTCTTTTCATGACTATTGACACTGTAGATTCACACTGAAGGCATCAAAACTATGAATTAACGTATGTGGAAATATGTACTTAACAAAAAAGTGTAAAACAACTGAAAATACGCCTTATATTCTAGTTTCTTCAAAGTAGCCACCTTTTGCTCTGATTACTGCTTTGCACACACTCTGCATTCTCTTGATGAGCTTCAAGAGGTAGTCACCTGAAATGGTTTTCACTTCACAGGTGTGCCCTGTCAGGTTTAATAAGTGGGATTTCTTGCCTTATAAATGGGGTTGGGACCATCAGTTGTGTTGTGCAGAAGTCAGGTGGATACACAGCTGATAGTCCTACTGAATAGACTGTTAGAATTTGTATTATGGCAAGAAAAAAGCAGCTAAGTAAAGAAAAACGATTGGCCATCATTACTTTAAGAAATGAAGGTCAGTCAGTCCGAAAAATTGGGAAAACTTTGAAAGTGTCCCCAAGTGCAGTCGCAAAAACCATCAAGCGCTACAAAGAAACTGGCTCACATGAGGACCGCCCAAGGAAAGGAAGACCAAGAGTCACCTCTGCTGCGGAGGATAAGTTCATCCGAGTCACCAGCCTCAGAAATTGCAGGTTAACAGCAGCTCAGATTAGAGACCAGGTCAATGCCACACAGAGTTCTAGCAGCAGACACATCTCTAGAACTGTTAAGAGGAGACTGTGTGAATCAGGCCTTCATGGTAGAATAGCTGCTAGGAAACCACTGCTAAGGACAGGCAACAAGCAGAAGAGACTTGTTTGGGCTAAAGAACACAAGGAATGGACATTAGACCAGTGGAAATCTGTGCTTTGGTCTGATGAGTCCAAATTTGAGATCTTTGGTTCCAACCACCGTGTCTTTGTGCGACGCAGAAAAGGTGAACGGATGGACTCTACATGCCTGGTTCCCACCGTGAAGCATGGAGGAGGAGGTATGATGGTGTGGGGGTGCTTTGCTGGTGACACTGTTGGGGATTTATTCAAAATTCAAGGCATACTGAACCAGCATGGCTACCACAGCATCTTGCAGCGGCATGCTATTCCATCTGGTTTGCGTTTAGTTGGACCATCATTTATTTTTCAACAGGACAATGACCCCAAACACACCTCCAGGCTGTGTAAGGGCTATTTGACCAAGAAGAAGAGTGATGGGGTGCTGCGCCAGATGACCTGGCCTCCACAGTCACCGGACCTGAACCCAATCGAGATGGTTTGGGGTGAGCTGGAACGCAGAGTGAAGGCAAAAGGGCCAACAAGTGCTAAGCATCTCTGGGAACTCCTTCAAGACTGTTGGAAGACCATTTCAGGTGACTACCTCTTGAAGCTCATCAAGAGAATGCCAAGAGTGTGCGAAGCAGTAATCAAAGCAAAAGGTGGCTACTTTGAAGAACCTAGAATATAAGACATATTTTCAGTTGTTTCACACTTTTTTGTTAAGTATATAATTCCACATGTGTTAATTCATAGTTTTGATGCCTTCAGTGTGAATCTACAATTTTCATAGTCATGAAAATAAAGAAAACTCTTTGAATGAGAAGGTGTGTCCAAACTTTTGGTCTGTACTGTGTGTATATATATATATATATATATATATATATATGTATGTATGTATATATCCCCCCAAAATATACCATTAAACATCTCAGTGTTGATACATTTTGTTTGTGGTTATTTATCCTGATTGAAAAGGGATGGTATGACAAATTGTTTATGCAGAAGACCACAACCAGAGGTATTTCAAATGAACAGATTTATTATTATTTATTTAAAGCCAAACCAAACAGGGTTCATAACACTATAAAATATTAAACAAATAAATACTGATAAAGGAATTAAATATGTACATTGAGATCAGGTTTTATTACACTCTACTTGGGACAAAGCCCTTGTATTGTCTGAGTGGATCTGGATAACGATCGCGAATTTTCCAGACACAGCAACTGGGTATAATGACACGCCGACCCTGTCCAAGTGCCCCATACTGCCACACAACAAACTGTCTGTATGCTGCATAGAGGAATTGTTTGTTGCTTTCTCCTGTGTCTGCAACATCTGCCTCAGCCCGGAGGTCATTCCATATCCTCCTGGCAAGGCGAAGAAACCCCTCCTGTAAGATGTATAAATCCATGTGTGGCAGCATGGAGATGTTCAGACCGCTACTCTGCGTGATTGACTACTGACCTGCCACGCCCCCGTCCTGGAGCCATCTTCCTCTCCACCTACTATTGCAGCACACAGTACTGTGTCTCTCACAAGCTCCCCCTGGTGACCAACCCAGGTACTGACATTCTCCACGGTTCAACGCCCCTACCATGGTCCACTGTCTCCTACTGGCTGTCATAAAGTTACTTCCACTGCTGTGATTAACTGGATTCCAATTCCTGTTGTTATTTCACATCGCAAATCAATACACAGGCACAGGTGTAGTCGAACTGTCGATCATAGTGTGCTTTGTTAATCCAGCCAGGTCAGCTAGCACCAAACCTCACATCAGCAATCTAACCTTTGGGTTATTTAACATCCGTTCACTGACCAACAAGGGACCTCTGCTCTATGATCTACTGAATAACTGTAAGTTTGATTTCTTTTGCTTGATTGAGACATGGCAGCAGCCTAATGACTTTTTACACCTTAATCAAACTATTCCTCCCGGGTTTGTCTACTCACAGTGCATGTGTATGCCTCATTTGAGTCCATTGCTCTGCAAATCAAGGGCCCAACTCCTACTATTCTTGCCACTAATTATCGACCACCCAAGCCGAATAATGCCTTCCTACAGGAATTCTCTGCCTTCTTAACAACCTTATGTTCTGTGTCCCCAAATTTACTATTGCTGGGTGATTTTAATATCCACTTGGATAGCATCAACAATGCTTTTACACAGGACTTTACTTCATGCCTTGACAGCTTTGGACTACAGCAATATATTGACTTTCCGACACACTCCGAAGGACACATTCTTGACCTAATCTGCTGTTCTGGTGTAACCCCTCAAAACTGTTGTGCCTCAGATTTGCCTATCTCAGACCACAAGTTAATATCCTTCAATGTCAAGCCAAGATTATCCAAGACTAACATGCTTCGCTCTATCACATTTCAAAAAACATCAAAAATATCGACTTGTCAGCCCTCTCTAATGGAATTGATGACTTTCCTAGCAGAGACAACTTATCCACCACAGATGAACTGGTATCTCACTACAATATTGGACTTCATGGACTGCTAAATACTCTTGCACCTCTGAAAACAATGTCTGTTTCTTTTGCCTAGTCTGCTTCTTGGTTTACACCAGCACTACGCTAGCTCAAAACTAAAGGCTGTCGTCTCGAACGCCTTTATGTAAAAACTGGCCTAAGAGTACACAAAGAAATGTATCATAATCACCTACTTCAATACAAGGATGCTCTTTCATCAGCCAAGACCACATACTACTCAACCTTAATTAGGACAGCTGATGGAACTAGAGCCCCTATTCTCAACTATCAACAATATCCTGAAACCAACTGATGCTCTACCACCTCACTTACTCACAGTTACACAGTGTGATAACTTCATGACCTTCTTCAATGCCAAAACTGAAAATATCCACCAGACACTGACTGCTTCAAATAACTCTGCATCCTCTCTGCACTCTCTGCCCACATTTTCCATCAGCTCTCCGCTTGCCAGCTTCAAACTGCCAACTGTCTCTGAAATAACCGGACTCATCCTTAAATCCAAGTCATCCACCTGCCAGTTAGACCACCTAGCTGGTAAAAGGCTGCCTGCCTGCCCTGTCCTCTCTAATAACTGACATCATTCATTCCTCACTGACTTCTGGTGTTGTTCCATTATCACTAAAGACTTCTGCAATTACTCCAACTATCAAGAAACCTGGCGCAGACCCAGATGATTTGAAAAACTTTCGTCCCATCTCAAACTTGTCATTTATCTCCAAAATACTAGAAAAAACTGTTGCAGCTCAGCTAAACACCCATCTGTCCCACTACAGCCACTATGAACAATGTCAGTCCGGCTTTCGCCCCCTTCACAGCACTGAGACAGCCCTGGTGAAAATCACAGATGACCTCTTGATGGCATCTGACTCTGGTTTACTCTCCATCCTGGTTCTCCTCGACCTCAGCGCAGCCTTTGACATTGTCTCTCATGACATCGTCCAGGACAGATTAGCCTCCATTGGAATCACTGACATCCCTCTGGCTTGGTTGAAATCATATCTTACTGGTTGCACACAGTTTGTTCAACTCAAGAACCTAAGATCCGGCTCCTCCCCAGTCTACAGTGGTCTTCCCCAGCGCTCTGTCCTTGGTCCCCTCCTGTTCACTATTTATCTTCTGCCCCTTGGACACATTCTCACGAAATATCATATTCAATTCCACTGCTATGCTGACGATACCCAGCTCTATATTTCCACCAAACCTACGTCCACTCTGCCACCCACAGCTCTAGCTTACTGGAAATTAAATCATGGTTCTCACTCAACTTCCTTAAACTGAACAGCGACAAAATGGAGGTCCTCCTCATTGGTACCAGATCCACCCTAGCAAAACACAACACTTTCTCCATGTCCATGGACAATTCCACTGTTCCTCCATCACCTCAGGTTAGAGCCTGGGTGTCATCCTGGACGGCACCTTATCCTTGGAAGCCCACATCAATAATGTTAACTGGTCTGCACACTGTTCCATCCAGTAGGCGATTTGAGGGGGGATGAGGGGGGATGCCGTCCCCCTTGTTAGCAAAATTACCAAAAAGCAACCCCCTTGTTAACCTGCCATCACTCTCCATCCCCTAGTATAGTAGCAGAAAGTGTGTTACAAATCACAAGCGGCTGCGATCAGCTCCGGCGGACAGTGGAGTTAAGCCGTGCACGGCTGCTTTGCATTCCGGCTGCCTAGTCGATTCTTGACCAAAGCCGCAACAAGCTGCACAGACCAGATCGCGCTGGCAGGA
This sequence comes from Pagrus pagrus, assembly GCF_965226575.1. Classification (NCBI taxonomy): domain Eukaryota; kingdom Metazoa; phylum Chordata; class Actinopteri; order Spariformes; family Sparidae; genus Pagrus; species Pagrus pagrus. The sequence continues at coordinate 26,943,228 of NC_140208.1, forward strand.
AGTCAGAGACACAGGAACAACATAGAGCAACCGGTCAATTTTCAAAATAAAACACCCTGTGCAGACTCCCGATTGTATAAAAACGAAAAATGACCAGATCAACAAAATCTGAGCAAGTCAACAAAATCGGGCAGACAAAAGGCTCGGTTCTGAAACGTTCCCGCTGGGATTCTCTTTATACACTCATGGTATGATGCCGTGCAGAGGGCGGAACAAAACCTGGAGCAGACGCAACGTCATGGAGCAGCTTCCGGTGGATTCCCAGCGCGTCTCTCGTGTAGAGGAGGAGCACAACAAGTTTGCTTGTTTTAAAACTAAAATGTTACTTTTTGTAAGTGTTTTTAGTGTGTCTGTTCAGAACATGGTGGCCTATGGTATGTTGGCAATTGGTTTATAGTTTAACCATTAGTGAGGTAGCTGTTACATTTCCTGACACCAGCTGTTTTATCCCCGATTGAAGCGCACTCTGCTGGACAAACTATGTCATTACACCAATTTTATATTACCCCAAGCATGTTTTTCTCCATTATAGTTTTTAAATATAAGGTTTTCATATCGGTGCATATCGGACAATATATAAGCCGAAACCATTATATCTCTGAGAGGCTCATATTGGCCGATAAATCAGTCGGGCTGTACTATTTTGCACAATGTTCATTGTGTGTCCTTCAAGGAATTTAGATGGTAAAAAATTCCAAGGGGTCATGTAACTTAAAATGACCCTGCTTGTAGTGTATTGTGAGAAACATGAGAAAACCCTGCCTGAATAAACTCAGTCCACTGCATACAATTCAAAGGTGTATTTACTCATTACTTTAATACAGTTATAAAAAGACAATTGTAGTAAGGAGAGAAGGAAGATAACTGGATAAAATTGAATTGGAGAATTAGAAATGTCACAGTTATGGTTAAGGCGTCCTGCAACAATGTCCTTTGGGAGGTGTACATAGGTGTGTCAGGGCAGGGTGGTGCTCCCATTGATCCATCCCCCCTGTTAAAAATTAACAAATCACCTACTGGTTCCATCTATGCAACATCAATCATCTCCGTCCCTCAGTTACACCAACCTGCACTGCTATCCTTGTAAAAACCCTGATTACATCCTGTCTGGACTCTCCTCCGTGGTCTTCCTCAGAAATCTCTTCATAAACTCCAACTGGTCCAGAACGCAGCCACTTGTATCATCACCAGAACTCCCTCTATTGAACACATCACTCCGGCCCTGCAGCAACTCCATTGGCTCCCTATCAAATCCCGCATTGATTTTAAGATTCTACTCCTCACTTTCAAGATCCTTCACAACCTGGCACCATCGTATCTCTCTGAACTTATTCATATCCACACACCTTCCTGCACTCTCTGATCCTCTTCTACTATCCAGCTCTTTGACCCATCTGTCAACCTAACTACCATGGGGTCAAGAGCTTTCAGCTGATCTGCACCCAGCCTTTGGAACTCTCTCCCAACTGTTTCCACCTTTAAATCCTGCCTGAAAACGCACTTATTCCGAGTGGCATACTCTGTCTCACACTAACTATGCAATCCCATTCTTGCCTATTTTCTGTATTATTGCACTATGTAATTGCATTTCATATTTATGTATTTATCTTTGCAAAATTGCAATACCTTCCACACTAATGATCACCTGATTATATTGTTTGATGTACTGTTGTTATGTTATGTGTGTTTTGTAAGGTGTCCTTGGGTGCTTTGAAAGGCGCCCTTAAATAAAATGCATTATTATTATTATTATTATTATTAATAATCATTGTTTAATAATGTAATGCCATGCCAATTATCAATAATTAAAGAATCTGTATTTTGTTTTGGAATTTGTGTTATAAGACCCTGTTTCATCGTGAGGTAATTCTTCTTTATTGATAGCTTCATTGTGCACTGCAAGCAGGAATTTTGAAATTTCAGAGGACAATGAGTTATAAAATTTTGAAGTAAAGCCATCATTGCCTGGTGACCTATTGAGCGTGAGATTTTTGATACCCCATTTTATTTCTTCAATGGATAATGTTGATGAAGGTTCTCAGTCATCCAGGTCATAGTAAATCTAGGTGCTGTATTGTAGGCAACTGGACTTGTTTCAGTTTCTTGAAGATGTTTCACATCTCAACCAATAATTCTAACTAACTGGAGAGGGGTTGGCAGGCTTTCAAACTCTGTGCGAGTGTGACCTTACAGAGTTGTTAATGACACCGGTGAGCTCTGAGTTTCAGAGTCATTAGGGTCACTTGTGGGTAGTTGATCCAACCGGCCAGTCAGAGTAGACAGAGAGGAGGAGACAAGAAAACGTAACAACATCGCAGTTCCCTTAGTCGCAGGAACATCTGAGAAACTCAGGAGGATCTTAGAAACATCCTATCCCGGTTCACTTTAAACCTACCAACACACTGAGGCAGAAACTTGTCCATCCTGAGGACAAAACACCCAGGCATAAACAGAGCAATGTAGTTTATGCTGTTCAATGCAGCCAGGAATGCACAGATTTGTACATTGGGGAGACAAAACAACCTCTCCATAAACAAATGGCACAACACAGAAGGGCCAACTCCTCAGATCAAGACTCTGCTGTTCACTTACATCTGAAGGAGAAAAATCATTCCTTTGAGGACAACAATGTGAACATCTTGGCCAGAGAAGACAGATGGTTCGAAAAAGGAGTAAAGGAATCCATCTATGTCAAACTGGAACAACCGTCTTTGAACAGAGGAGGTGGCTTAAGACATTATTTATCACTCACCTACAATGCTGTACCAAGTTCCCTCCCCAGACAGCTTAACAACCATTCACAACTGGGCTCACCTAGCCTTACCAACACACATGAAGGCCAGTTGGATCAACAACCCACAAGTGGCCCCTAATGACTCCAAAACTCAGAGCTCACACGCGCTCTTAGCGACTCTGTAAGGTCACACCCACACAGAGTTTAAAAGCCTGCCAACCCGTCTCCAGTTAGTTAGAACTGAGGAAGCCTCTTGGATGAGAGGTGAAACATCTTCAAGAAACTGAAACAAGTCCAGTTGCCTGCGGTACAGCACTTAGATTTTCAATGGATAATGTTTCATTACATTCTTTCTTGAAATTGTTACTTTTTTAACATCTTTTAATTAATTAAACACATTAGAGCTGTCACTACAACAGTCATTTTTATAAAGATCTGCATAAAAATTTGACATATTTTGAAATAACGGTATAATCTTCGGTTACAGAGTTCTCAATTTGTTATCTAGACAGAGAAATTCTCTCAATGTTTCTTTACTCTATACTAAAAAAATATTTGCCATTTTTTTCATCCATTTTAGTCTAGAACATATGAAAGCACCCTGAGCTCTTTCTTTAAAGAATTCGTCTAATTCCTCTTGATGTATTTGTAACTGTAGCAGTAGGTCATCATCATTTTTTCAAAATTATTTTTATTTATCAAGTTTTAAGTTTAAACCACACACAAAAAACAGACAGACGATGTACAACAACAAGCAAAAAAAAAAGACCAAAACAAGACGGGATAAAACAAAGCGAAACAAAACAAACTGCCAGCCCACAGTAATATAAACATGAGAAAATTACAGTTATACATGTCAGACCACATACTGAATCAAGAGTCCAGAGAGCCGGGATCAAGAGAGGTCAAGGAGAGGCTTGGTTGTACAAAGCACAATGCAAACAGTACAAAGCAAAACGAGACAGAATAATATAGTCCAGTGTAACTAATCAAGGGAATGAAGTTTATCACTTCGAATGTACGCAATAAAGGGTCCCCAGACTTCAAGGAACTTGTGGTGAGTGTTTAAGAGTATATCGAATTTCTTCCAGGTAGATACAGGAAACCGTATCACTCAACCATTTTTTAAAACAAGGAGGGGAAACTGATTTACAATCTCTAAGGATAACTCGTTTTGCTACAACCATACCAAACATGAGGGCTTGTTGTAGTGATGAGGGGATCAACTGTTTACTATATATAACACTGTACAAGTGGAAAATGTCATCCCAAAAGATCCTAAGCTTAGGGCAGGAACAGGAAAGGTGACCCAGAGTCCTGTGATCTGATTTGCATTTATCACAGGAAGCGGAAACGGAGGGAAAGATCCTATTCAGTCTGGTCTTGGAGAAATGTAGCTGGTGGCTGACTTTAAACTGAATAAGTTGAAGTCTAGCATTGATAGAGCAAGATTTGATCCTATTCAGTCCCTGGGCCCACAGCACATCTGAAATCTGATACCCAGGCTTCTTTAATATGGAGAGGAGCGGCTGCCAAACTAAAAAGATTAACGAATTGAGAGATCAAGCGTTTGTAGTTGGGAGGTTTGGACATAAGCTCATAAAAGATGTTTTGTTCAGGCAACATTTCAAAGTGAAGGATCGACTGCCTAACAAAATTTCTGACTTGCAAGTATAGAAAATAGTGGCTGGAAGGGAGACCAAATTTTGCCTGCAGTTGAGCGAAAGACGCAAAGTGGTAATTAATGTAAAGATCTATGATGGCGATCAAACCTTTGTCGGACCACTGTACAAAAGCAGCATTCATCGTGCCTGGTTTAAACGAGGATTCTGACAAACAGGAGCGTAGGTAGACAGTCCAGGAAGATTCAGCACACCCTTAATCTGTTTCAAAATCTTAAATGTGTTACGCATAACAAAATCATCCTTAAAACATCTAAAAGGTAGATTTAGTTTGGAGAATAGAATGGCTGCTAAGGAGGCACCTGCGCACACTGAAGCTACACGAGTCTCAATTACAGGCCAATTGTGATGGAGGGAGCCAATCTGCTCTGCCGCAGCTGCAGAGTGACTCCAAAAAACCAATGCTCTGGCATTACAGGCCCAATAGAAATGACGGAGGACAGGGAGGCCGAGGCCTCCCTCAGCTGTGGATATCTGTAGGTGTGCCGCCTTAGACAGGGCCGGACTGGGAGACTTTTTCAGGCCAGGAGTCAGTCATGTAACCAGGCCACCCTGGCCTTGCCCAGACACGCACACACACACACACACACACACACACACACACACACACACGGTGCATTCCAAATAGAAGTCCACACATGGGACCTATTGCAGCGCCGTCGTATAGGGGGGAAAGGTGATGACAATTCTAAGGGCCCACAGCCCGCTAGGGCCCACACACAGCCCCCAGTAGCCTCTATGACAAAATTATTATGCATACACTGAACTAATATATATGCATACGAATGAATCCGAATTAAAACAAAGCCACAAGTTATACAATATTCTAATTTTAATAATTTCAATAACCCCCTTGGCCCCTTCTTAAAAAATGGTTTGGTCCACACCGCGGTTCGTTCTTCCTCATCTGAATTAAGTGAGCGCGAGCCAACTCCAGCAGGGTTAGGATGGCCCCCAAAAAGCACAAGTCCGGACACCAGAAGAGAATTGAGAAGGAGGCCAGGCGTAGGAGCAGCAGAGCAGGGGCCCAGGACATTACCAACTGTATTTCTAAGAATGGTGAGAGTAAAACTACGGAGGGCGGCTGAAACAATTAGCCTACTTGTTAATTCATTTAATGTCTGTAACCTTAACTTTGACGGGGCGCGGGCTGGAGCCTACGTTAGCTGTCATCTGGCAGCGCTACACTCTGGACAAGTCGCCAGTTCATTGTAGAGCAACGGTTCCTAGAGTAGCTATAACTGAACCGTTACTAATTTAGGGGCTACAGTGACCGTGTGTTTCACGCATATCACTGTCGGACAGTGCTCCAGTATGCGCCCACTCAGAGGCTGCATTGAATTGTATTATGATGCATTCAAGTTCTACTCAGTAATTATGAGCATCAGACGAAGGTCAGTTACGTTACCATGATGTGTTCAATGCGGTCTTGTAAATGTGTTATTAGTGGGACATTTGAATAGCCTAAATATAAAAAAGTTAAATGTTCAAAGATTTGTTGTTGTTGTTTGTTTTCATAGCAATATAAAATAAAAGACACCATAATAGCTGACAACAACAAAGTAAAAAAGACTATTTAGAATTTTGGACAGTTTACACTGACTTTGAATGGTTTAAAAATATTTTTTGCCTGGGAAAGTGAAGCTGTCCGCCTAGAGCTATGGTACTAAGAAGCCCATTTAGATTTGTCCAAGAATAGGATAGTTCTGCATTATTTTTTCCATGAAACATAACATTTAATGTTTACAATATATATAATGGAACAATAAACCTTTATGCTCTGCTGCTCCAGAATCAGCAGTGGCTGCCACATCTGAGTTTGACCCCACAGCAGACGCTTACCCCCAGCAGTCCAATGATGCCTTTGATGGTGAGTGAGTGATGTGGACACTGGTTGGCTGTTTTGGTTTTTTAGTGAACTGCTGTACTACTGGCAGTGACTAAGCCATTAATCAACACCTTGGCTATTTCAATGATATAATCAATAGCAAAATATAGGCTACATTTTTTTATAACTCAATTTACGTCACTGTTGCTGTTGACAGAGACAGGCCCAAGTTCCCAAAGCAAGGCTACTTCAGATAGTGAAGGGAATTGTGAAGCAGATCAAAGCTGCTGCAGTCATGAAACTGCTGAAGACAGTCAGAGCACAGGAAGTACAGAAAGACAGGAAAGAGAGAACAAGGAGGAAGAATATTTAAAATGCGACCCAGGATTATGGCCAGAGAAGCTCACAGACCACGATCGTGAGATAATTGTCAAAAAGCTAGCCACAGCCACTCAGAGAGACCTGACCTTGATAATGCCAAAGGATTCAGATGGAAGGAAATTTCCAGAGTATTTAGAGTATACAAAGTCAACAAATGGACGGGAAAAACAGAAGAGAGACTGGTTAATGTACAGTGAAAGCGCAAGGGCAATATACTGTGTGCCATGCATGTTATTTTCCTGTGATGGCCTAAAAAAACCATCAAAGAAGGGTACAAAATATCAGATCTCAAATGGTGGAGAATGTACAACAAATTCCCTGACCATGAAGTTTGCAAGGCGCACAAAATTTGCTACCTCAAGTGGAAAAATCTGAGATATTCTTTGATGGAAGCAAAGGGAATAGACAGCCATCTGCAACAAGAAATCCAACTTGAAGTTGACAGAAACAAAGCTATTCTTGAAAGAATATTAGATGTTACTCTTTTTCTGGCCTCAAGAAATTTGCCATTCAGAGGGAGCACAGAAACGCTTGGTGATGTACGGAATGGTAACTTCCTTGGCACTGTAGAGCTTGTAGATAAGTACGATCCTCTGTTGAATGAACATCTGAGAAAAGTGAAGGAGAAAAGACCAAGCACCAGAATGACCCATTACCTTAGCCCAGAGTCTCAAAATGAGTTCATAGAACTCTGTGGAGATAGAGTTTTGAAAGAAATACTGAAGGAAAGGGAGTGTGCAATTTATTACTCATTAATATGTGATGCGACTCCTGATGTCTCCCACAAGGAACAGAATGTAATTCTGTTGAGATATGTCGTTCAGAAGGAGAATGATCAATGGGATGTAACTGAACGTTTCTTGCAGTTTGAAGAATTCAGTGGCAAGACTGGCCATGAAATATCAGAGATGATACTGAAGACATTAGAGGAGCACCACATTGACATTGCAGATTGCAGAGGCCAGGGCTTTGACAATGGCTCGAACATGTCAGGAAAAGTTAAAGGGGTCCAGGCTGAAATAAGGAAAATAAATCCACTTGCTACATATTCACCATGTGCCTCACATACTCTAAATATTGTTGGAGTACATGCTGCAGAGTCATGTACCGACGTTTCAACATTTTTCGGGTGTTTGAATCGCTTGTACAATATCTTCAGTGCCAGCCCAGAGAGATGGGCCATTCTCAAAGAAAAGACTGGCTGCTCCCTTCACCGCATGTCTGATACCCGTTGGAGTGCCCGCATAGCGGCTGTTAAACCAGTTGCAAATCACTTACCATCACTCCTAGAAGCCCTGGATAGCATCCTTGCTAGATGCAGCTTAACTAATGAAGTCAAATCAGAGGTCACTGGTCTCAGGAGTTATTTTACATCTTTTAAAGCCATTGTTCTCCTGACTGTCTGGAAAAAAATACTGCAGTCCATTGAAGACAGAAACATAATTCTGCAGTCAGGAAAAATTACACTAGATGTAGAAGCAGCCAATATAGAGGCATTGAAGGAAGAAATGCAGGTATTTCGCGACTCATGGGATGACTTCCTTGCAGAGGCTTCCCTCATCGCAGAAGCTATGGATGTTCCCACTGGATTTCCAGTCAGCCACAAGCGAAAGAGAAAACGTTTTGCAGATGAGAGTCAGAGGTCAGAAGAAGAGGGAAACCAACAGGAGACAGAATCAAATCTGTTTCGAAACAGTGTTTTCTATGTGGCTTTAGATAGCATCATCTGTGCCTTGGACACCCGCTTTCAATCCATTGCAAATATCTGTGAGGAATTTGCTGCAATACTGAAAATCAAGGATTTAAAAGATCATCAGATTCACTCAGTTTGCCATTCATTAACAAGCAAATACAAACAGGATCTTAGTGCTAATTTTGAAAGTGAAGTGCAACATTTGAGGTCTGTTTATACTGCCACATTTTCAGACTGCCACTCTCCCCTTGAACTGCTGAATTCCATTTATAAACTTCAGCTTCAGAGCATTTTTGGTGAAGTATGTGTTGCCATCCGAATCTTCTGTACATTACCTGTGACTGTTGCAGGTGGAGAAAGGGCGTTTAGCAAACTGAAACTAGTTAAAAACTATCTCAGATCCACAACAACCGAAGAGAGGCTAAATAGCCTTGCTAGACTTTCAATTGAAAGACAGCTAAGCCGACAGTTGGACTTCAAAGACCTCATCAGCGAATTTGCTAACAAAAAGGCCCGGCGTTGGGCTCTCTGAGGAGACTTACTGTACAATGAACAAACAAGCCAATTTAAACTTCAATTGAGATTAGATGAGGCTTGTTGTTGTTTTTGATATTTGTTTTACAACAATGTATTCCATGTGCTCTTTGTTTTACTTTTACTAATTTAAGTTAAATGTTACAAATTTACCTTGGGCTCCACCCTGTGGACTATCTTGAGCCAGGACACTTTGTGTTTTTGCAGATAAGTGCTTGATTGTTAAATACAATAAAATACCCACTACCTATTTGTTGAGTGGTTAATTGAAAATGTATTTGCAATCAGAGGTGTAATAACGTGTTGCATATCAGTGAAATGAGAATAAGACAACTAATAATACATAATTTACATAATAATACTCTGCCTTGTTAAGTCGTTAATCATAAAAATGAAACAAATTGGGTGTATTACACCAGGCACTGTCAAGAACACTGAAAAACAACAAAATTGAAGGTGGCAATGAATGGGGTAGAGGGGCCCACACCGATATTCTTTCAGGGGGCCCAGAATTCCTAGCAACTGCCCTGCATACTGTACAACTCTGCACTGGGGGGAAGGGGGAAGGGTGGCAGAGAGGAGGAGGGAAATTAATATACTTATTTGTTATTGTTCTTTTAGCCCTGAACTGCACTTTATATTTCTATATTTGATCTGTGTGCTTTTTAATGTACTTATTGTCGCTGCTGGATCCTCCCTGAGGAAACCCTTCCAAGGTATTAATAAAGTACTAGTATGTCTATCTATCTATCTATCTATCTATCTATCTATCTAGTGTGCGATTTGTGAAAAAAACAGAGGAGGGGATAGTTTATAGCCAATACAGTCACATCGACATCAACCCAGGATATGTTAATAGACAGGCGTCTATATGGGACAGGCTTTCAAACAAATCAGCTCAGCAAAGATGGGAAATAATATAATCATAATATAATTCTCAATGGGCCGAACAACTCGACCGGACGCACCGGGTCCAGAAAACATTTAATAACTCGGGTCGGGTCTTTTCTTTCTCTTTTTTTTCAACAACTCCTTAACTGCTACTACCACTGCCGTTACAATGTAACCGTTACAACTAACGTTGGCAACGTTAGTTCCGCTATTTGACCATACTATATTTTGCCAGTATATATCTATCAGTTTACCCATCTCTATATTCATTATCACCACACCACTGCCTGACAGCTATCTTTGTGCAAACCTCAGTCTCTCCATCTCTCCATCTGCCTTCAGCCTCACTGTCGCTGCTGAGGAAACTGCTGGTCTGCTCACGCCGATCAGGCTACAGAAACAAGGAATCATTTTGAGTTGAGAGCTAGCTAGCTAATCGATTACACACCACTCAAAGAAAGACTTCCAGTTGAAGACTGGATAACGTTAAATACTGTTGTAAAATTAATTGGTCGAAATTAGTCGTTACTCTGTATGATTCGTCACTTGACATGGCGCAGGCTGATGGATTGACACACTCGGCAATGAATCTGGCAACCCGACTGCTGGAATTATTTTTTGTTGTTGCGACTACGACCTCGAGACACTAGATGGCGGTGTTCTGCTCATTCTCCATATTCAACCTTTAAGTTGAGTTTATTAATTCGACTGTTGCTAATAGAACAGATACATTTTCTTATACCTAATGCAAATTAGTGAAAACATGCATTCATGGATAACAAATAGGCTAGAATAAAACACACTTCTCATCTGAGGCATGAAATTACTAGTTAACTATATATATATTTTTAATTATACCCAATCTGTGTATAAGAGACAGACAGCACTTCATCAACACACACAAACACACACACACAACATAAATGTAAATATATTTTTTTATTTTATTTTATTTTATTATTTATTTTTATTTGTATATATTTGATTCTGTGAGTTGTATTTGTTTTGTTTTATTGATTCTTGATGCTTTGGCAACATAGTTCTCCTAACATTCATGCCAATAAAGCAAATTTGAATTTGAATTTGAGACACACACACACACACACACACACACACACACAGAGAGAGAGAGAGAGAGAGAGAGAGAGAGAGACACACACACACACACACACAGAGAGAGACGGTAAACGGTAGAGAATAGTGTCATTGATTATGCAATCACAGATATCTGTCCAGAAAATATAAGTGCATTCACAGTTTTACCACAACGCCCCATATCAGACCACAATCAGATCACACTCTATCTGAAAAAAGCAGAGACCCATACCCAGAAACATGCCCCCGCTAACAACCTGTTACCTCTCCCAAAACATTACAAGTGGACAGAGAAAAGTCTCACTGATTACGCCAATTCATTTAACAACACTAATATACAAACTATGCTAGATAATTTCCTATGTAACCAATACCTGCTAAACAAAGATAGCATAAATTTAGCCACTACAGATTTAAATCAGATATTTATGAAACTAGAAAAAGAGTCTAAAATGATAAGACCAAATGCAAAATCAAACAAAAAGCAAGCAAAAGAACAATGGTTTGACAATGAATGCTCCCTTTTCAGAAAGCATCTCAGAAACCTGTCAAACAAGAAACATAACGATCCTGAAAACCAAGACCTACGCCATGAATACCACACAGCCCTTAAACAATATAAGAAAATTATCAACCAAAAAAAGACCAAATATACTGAAGATGAATTTATCAAAATTGAAAAGGCAATAGACCAAAACTCTTTGGAACCTGTGGTAAAAAATTAATTCAACCAAAAATGAAGATAGCATTAAAATTAAAGATGGCAATGTTTGGAAAAACTATTTCTCAAATTTATATCTAAACCCAGAAAACGATGGTTTAAACACACAGCAGATGTCCATAATTGACCAATTAAAATCATTAGAAAATGCAATAAAAGACAACCAAAATGCTTTGGATGGTCTAATTACAATTGAGGAGCTACAAGAAAAACTTGCTGATCTTAAAAATGGAAAAGCTTGTGGCATCGATGGTATCAGGACAGAAATGCTGAAATACAGTAGTAATAAACTTAAACTGGCTATACTAAAATTATTTAACTTGGTGTTAAAAAGTGGAATTTACCCTACAATTTGGAACAAAGGATTGATTACTCCTATCTTTAAAAGTGCAGACAATCTAAATCCTAATAATTATAGAGGCATTTGTGTGAATTCTAATTTAGGGAAACTATTTTGTAGCATACTAAATTCAAGAATACTGTCCTACCTCACCGATAGTGATGTATTAAGTAAATCACAAATTGGCTTTATACCCAAACATAGAACAACAGATCACATATTTACTCTCCATACTCTAATCCAAAAACATGTACATCAAAAAAATAAAGGGAAAATATATGCTTGCTTTGTTGATTTCAGGAAAGCATTTGATTCAATTTGGCACAATGGTCTTTTCTATCAGTTACTCAGAAATGGTATTGGAGGCAAAGTTTATGATCTTATTAAATGGAAATACTCAGAAAATGAGTGTGCTATAAAAATTGGAAAGAAAAGAACTGATTTCTTCAAACAGTGTCGCGGGGTCCATCAAGGTTGTAATATGTCCCCAACACTTTTTAATATATATATTGACCAATTAGCAAAACTACTTGAAAACTCACCAGCCCCAGGACTTGACTTGGAGGGGAAAGAAGTCAAGTGTCTGTTTTATGCAGATGACCTCCTACTGTTATCACAAACAGAACAAGGAATGCAAGAATATCTGGACATACTCCATAATTATTGTGTAAATTGGGCAATCAGAGTAAACCTAGATAAAACTAAAATTATAATATTTCAAAAGAAAGCAAGATCACAATCTAGAAAGAATCAGTTTACTTTGGGAGAGACAACACTGAGCCACACAATGGAGTACACTTACCTTGGCCTAACTATCACTGCTTCGGGTAGTTTTGTTAAAGCTGTGAGTTCACTAGCAGATAAAGCCCGCAGAGCATATTACAGCATACGAAAAGTTCTATTCAAATTAAACCCCCCAATTATGATCTGGCTTAAAATTGTGTTATTGAACCAATCCTCCTATATGGAAGTGAAGTTTGGGGCCCCTTAATTAAACAAGAGCACTGGGACTCAAACCCTGTTGAAAAAGTGCATCTTGAATTCTGCAAAAACATACTCAGAGTCCACAGAAACTGCCCATACCACGGCTGCAGAGCAGAGCTGGGCCAGTTCCCCCTCTTAATCAAAATCAAAAAGAGAACTATTACATTTTGGAAGCACTTGAAGGAGTCTGACGTCGACTCATACCATCACAAAGCATACTTGGAGCAGCAGGGCTGTCTGAACCCAGATAATAATACCTGGAATGGGACAAATGAGGAAATCAGATTGACAAGTCAAAATGACACTACAAAAATAATTCCATACTCACAAATAAAACAAATTCAACAAAGATAATAAACAAAAATATTGCCAACAATGGAAAACAGAAACTCAAACAATCAATAAATTAGAATGTTATAATTTACTGGACAGAGAATTCAAATTGGCCCAATATTTAACCCAAATAAAAAAATCCCAAAAAAGACAAACCCTTACGAAATATAGACTCAGTGACCATAAACTTGCCATTGAAACTGGTCGCCATAAAAGAGAATGGCTGGAAAGATCAAAAAGAACCTGTATCCACTGTGACACTGGAGAAGTAGAGACAGAGACTCACTTTCTCACAAGTTGTCCCAAATATAAAGAAATTAGAGAAGAGAAATTAGAGAAGAATTATTTCCCAAATTTAAAGAAAAAATCCCTTCCTCACCCTCTAACAAGACAAATTAATCCCAATCCTTCTGGGAGAAGTCAGCTCTGCTGTAGAACTAGCAGGAGAATATGTTACTGCATGTAAAGACTGTTAGACTAATTTATTTCTGTTTATTGATACTATCCTTATTGTCATTATCACTTATTTTATTATTGTTTATTACTTTACACACACACACACACACACACACACACACACACACACAGAGAGAGAGAGAAACATGCACACAAACACAATTATTTTTATTTTATTTTTTCTTGAATTTTACTCTATTTATATATGTATATATTAATTTATGAAGTGTATTTTTGTCCTGTTAAATTGACACTTTATGCTTTAGCAACATCGTCTATGTGACATTCATGCAAATAAAGCGAATTGAATTGAATTGAATTGAATTGAAATTGAGACACAGTGAGAGAGAGAGACACACAGAGAGAGACACAGAGAGAGAGAGAGACACACACAGAGAGAGAGAGAGTGGAGATCCTGCTCAGGCTTCTTAGCATCTCTATTGGCTATCTGTTGCATCTGTAGGCTCGTTCACTATATTTCTCATTCTCTTAGCTTATTACAATTCTCACCTTTCCTCCTCTTTGCCAGATCATCCTCTGCCTTTCTTGCTGCAACAAATGATTTGGAGCCGATGCCGATACCGATTATTAGGGGGGAAAAAATCCAATAACCGATTAATCGGCTGATATTTTTTTTTATTATAAAGTTTTAAAATGTTATTAAATTAAGTAATATATCTACATATTTACTTTTTTTTTTTTTGGAACAAATGGCTGCTTATGAGCCTTTCAGACACTTCTACAAAGAATTAAAGGCAGAAAAATAATTTCAAATCCTTTTTATTGCTGAGTCAAGCAGCATATTAACATGACAACCATCCAACATTAGGCCTACAACAAGGCACCATTAGCTACTGCTCTTCACGCCGACAGGAGGACCGACTGATCATCTCAGTAATATAGCACGGATTTATCATGAATCAAACTCGGACCAGAAAAGCGTTTTCAACTACTCGCGCACCCCATGTTACTCATTTTGCTCTGGTCTTATCTGGAGACATGCAGCTGCCTCAGTGAGAGAAGTAGCTAGTCGATTACGTAATGTGTACTGTTATGTTTATTCTACCGTTACTGGCACAGCTAATATGTGTAGCAAGGCTAATAGCAGATGGCTAATTCTAACTTTAGCTTGCATATTACATAGTGCTTAAACGTTAGCTCGGCGTGATCAAGACCAACACAGCGGGGAACATCGTGAAGTGGGTTGACCTGAAACTTGTTGACTTACTGTTTATTTCACAAACTTGTTTATTTACCGTTGAGGTGGACCACTCTCCTCCGTGCGTCCCTGCCGCTGCCTGCTCCAGATCAGTCACTCTGCTGTGGTGTGAGGTGGTTAGTGGATAGTGGATGGAGTTTGCCATGAGGTCGGTGCGCCCTCTACAGGATAAATAGCCTAATGTCGGGGGATCTTTTCAAGTGGGGGAACATTTTCAAAGTAAAACCAAGTCTTATTCCCTGCATTTTATTTCTGAAAATATCGGCGACAATCGGCAAGTTTTGGCCGATTACCAATTAGTCTCAAACGGGCTATAATCGGCCGATTTAATCGGCTCGCCGATAACTCGGTCGGGCCCTAATTGACCTTTCGCAAAAGCCCCGCCCCCCTTAGTTACCGTTGCTAGCCCGACAAGCTTCTTGACGCCGACGGCGTGTCAACACAGTGTCATGACGGGGAGTAATATACCGGTGCGTGTCAGTGACTCTTTTTGGAGCAATACCTGTGCGATATCCTCCAGATCGAGGCAAAAGGGCTTACAGTATGCAGTGGAGGGATACATTCAAAATATTAAAATAAACAACGAAGGGGACACTACAACTGTCGAGGCGAAAGCATGCCGGTCAATGGCAAAATCGGAGAAACCCCATGATCTCTACCTCAAATGCAACGAGCACAGCCTTGTGGACCAGTCATGCTCTTGCACTGCCGGGTAAGTTCGGGACACTTGTATGCTTCAGGAGGATGTTGACCTAAATATTTAAATTAATATGATAGTTGCTAACAAGTTACAGCTCCGGTAAAGTTAGATAGCTAGTCAACATCCTTTCAACTATCCTAGCTAGCAAGAAGCTAGCTAACAAGCAACGTCATCAGAGTCTAGCTTGTTACACTAGGTCCATGGATGTAAGGTTATGTCAAGGCACTCTAATATTGCAGTAGCAGTAACTAGCTAGTAACATTATTGTCATAAGGCTGGTTGACAAAAGCAATTCATAGTCACTGCAAATAGCATTTCCAAAACAAACCCCTAATGCTACTTCTGGCTTAAATCAGTTCACCAGGGTTTTGCTCTCATATTGTGGGCCTTATGCACACCCTGGACCTGTGCCGTGCCAGAAGTGATGACATCTCCTCCACAAGCCAGCCTCAGCAGTGGCACAAAGCCAGGGGTAAAAAAATAACTGGACAACCTGTGAGCAGTGTGGTGGTAGCCAAGGCCAAAGTCAACCGCAAGCGGAAACCCATCATGTCCAGCTATATCCACAATAAGTAAGTATTTTACTTTCCATGTACTCTACAGCAACACCATCAGTCACACTGTAATGAATATATTCCTGTGTACTGTGTAACATGATAGACAATAATACTCACCTCTGAATGTATTTGTTAAAGGAAAGAGTTAGGGACAGGAGTGTATGGTCTACTGAGGGAGATGTCAGATGCACCCATAAGCTACATTGTTGATGAAACTGCACCTGAGGTAGAAGTTGGAGGCAGGAAGTATGCAGTGGGGTGCGGTCTAAACCACCAGGTGAGAAGAACTATAGAAGATTCAAGCAAGCCAGTCAGAATCAAGTAGCACTACTTGCTGTTGTAGATAAGATTCTTCCCCACAGGTTTATTAAAGTTTCATTAAAATCGGACATTTACAAATTCTAAATGGTGCTTACAATGTAAAAAAAGAATCATCACTGGGCTGACATATTATATAGGCCTACACATAAAAACATGAAACAAGGATTAAGCCACATAGTACCCAGAAATCTGTATTTCTATAGCACCTTCCACAGCTCAGGCTTACAAAATGCTCCACAGTGGTGAGTAAAAATAACAGGTTAAAGCAGTAGTAATGTCATGTAGTAATACTTTGTATTTGTTGCCATGTGATGCTACGACTGTCCCTTACTTAAAGGAGAATTCCGGTTATTTGACACCTGGACCTTATTTATAGGTGGGTGTGTGCTGGTATACTCACACAGACGATTGTAGCGCAGCTCGGAGTCCTTCGGAAGTTATTTACATCCAACCGATCGTGACCGCAGCTCACCGGGGCCACGGCAACGGAGCTTTTAAATATGAGTTATCTGCCGCGAAACTCGCTCATTTTACCTACATTTTGTCATAAATGGTCAGTGTTATCATCATGTTAGCTCAGCTAGCTTGTTGTCGTCTTCACCCAAACAAACTTTTGATGACGTCATAGGCATGCGCCGCCAAAACTCAGCTGTTTCACTTTGTTTTCGTCGGCTATTTCTGTGCAACATGGCAGAATATTTATCTGATGTAGAGGTGTCTCTTGAGGCTCTGACGCTGTGGTTGCTTGCCTTTTTTCTTTGGCTTCGTGGGAATAAAGTCCTCCGGAGCGAAGTGAGCACTGCAGACTATGGAGAGAATTTTGTTCCTTTATTATTCAATCAAATACAATAGATTTGAAACCAAAAAAGAGATTTGAGAGCAAAAGAGAGTAAGTGGCAATCAAATTTTTTTTTTTTGAGATCGAAACAGAACAGGTTGCAATTAAAAAAAAAATATGAGAGAGCATATTTCTTCAACTTCAATCAAAACTCAAAACCATTTTGCTTATAAATCAGCCCTCTTTGCTTTCAAGTTAAAAACCTTTGCTTGCAGATCAGTCCTCTTTGGTTGCAAATTCTAAAGTTTTGCTTGCGAATTCAACTGCACTTGATGGGCGGGGCCTACGCTGGTGGATGAGGGAAGAGTTTCTATTGGCTGGTTTGACCTGGCTCCAGCGCCAGCTACGCCTTCCGCATTACACCCACTTCCCCCTTGTGCTGTGCTGCTTGGAGGTAAGTTGATAGCCTGTTGCTCTTGAAACGTTTCCCATAAGTAATGAATTGCGCTATATATTGTTGGCTACAGCCTGCTGTACATTCACAACAACAACAACAACAACAACAACAACAACAACAAGTAATGAATTATAATGCCCTGCTGCTGCAAGCACACTGATTAGCAGCATCATCGTTGTCTCTGCTAGTCACGGCCTGAGCAGAGCAGCCTAATGAGTGAGTGAATTACTAAACTACCGCTGAACGCGGTGCCAGTTTCCACTGTGTAGCGGGCTGCTGCTACTCCTCCCGGCTCCGTTCTCACTACAGCTGTTCTAATGTCAACAAACACACGAATAATTTAACAAATTCACGCACATATTTCTAACCAGCCAGCATTACTGGTCTGTACAGGAGCAGCTGCGTCAGACGGTCCGACTTAAATGACACTGAATGATGCTTTTGACCTCCGAGATGTAGAATGTGTAGGCTAAAGAAGAGAAACGCACATTTCAGCACCACTGATCTGTTTGTTGACATTAGAACAGCTGTAGTGAGAACGGAGCCGGGAGGAGTTTAGTTGAGGTAGTTTAGTAATCCACGGTAGTACTGTTGTGTAGGAACCGTGACGTGTTGGCACCGCAGTACCATGCAACACTAAATGTTTAAATCACAGCCCTACGTTGTATCCGCCTCCCTGTAATTCACTCACTCATTAGGCTACTCTGCTCAGGCCGTGACTAGCAGAGACAGCCATGATGCTGCTAATGCTTGCAGCAGCAGGGCATTATAATTCATTACTTCTTGTTGTTGTTGTTGTTGTTGTTGTTGTTGTGAATGTACGGCAGGCTGTAGCTAACGATATATAGCGCAATTCATTACTTATGGGAAACGTTTCAAGAGCATCAGGCTATCAACTTACCTCCAAGTAGAGCTTAGATCAGGCCCGACCCTACTCGAGCCCGTTGTGTTCGAGCCCGGCCCGGCCCGGCCCGACACATTAACTGTAATTATGAGCCCGAGCCCGATTTAAACCCGACAATTTTTTAATACGTGGCGTAACAGTCAGAGTTATTCAATGTAGCCTCCTTTTGTTTAGTGGGTGATGTAACCTGTACGATGAAGAAGAGCAGGTGTACTTCCGCTCCCCGTGAGGATGCTGCTGACAGAGAGAAGACTCCCCATTTTATTTAGTAAAGTGTTGGTGCAAGAACCTCGGCCTGGATCGTTTGCATGTATGCCTGTAACAGATAGTGCCGTAGAGACCTGGCATGGTGTGGTCAGTATTATGAATAAAAGTGCCGTGTGGAAACCCCCACATGTTGCCTGCTGTCTCTTGAGTAACCGGAAGCACCGCACTAAAGTGGACCATCACCTTCCCCTTACTGCAGTCAAGCCAGCCTCCACTCGGAAAACCCCGGTCAAGCTAGCCCCCAGTCATTCTGTGGTGCCTGTTTATACTACATATTACGGTAATGCAGTCCAAGAACAGAATTCAAAATAAAAGCACAGACCTATGAACGCAATTTGCAATTTCACATTCATTCAGTCAGTCAGTCTGTTCATTAATTGTTGAAGCGATTGAACGATTATTTCATTGATGTATTGATTGATTGATTGATTGATTGATTGATTTTGCATTTAAGGAATTCATTCATTGATTATTCACGTAAATCATTTTACCAGCCTCATTCTGATCACATTAAAGCCTTAGCAGTTGGAGCCCATGGCAATTAATCTGTGTGAATAATTAGTCCAACATAAAAATAAACACAATATCAGGAGCTTCTGATGAGGAATTTCAAAATAAAAGCCAATTTAATGGTCAAATATTTTCAATATTTCCATGTGAATTCAGCTTGACATTACAAAGAAACTACCGGTTTCCACAGATTAATTTCACTTCAGACTGATAGTGGTCCACCTCAGAGACTCACTCATATAATATCAGGAAGTTCTGATGTGGTTTTTCAAAATTAAAGTCCTCTGAAATGTCAGATATTGTCAATATTTTCCTCAAATTCAGATTTACATTAAAAGGAAACTTCCTGTTTCCACAGACTGATTTCACTTCAGACTGATAGTGGTCCACCTCAGAGACTTACTCACGTAATATCAGGACGTTCTGATGTGGATTTTCAAAATGAAAGCCCTCTGAAAATTGAAATATTTTCAATATTTTCCTCAAATTCAGATGGATATTAAAAGGACACTTCCTGTTTCCACTGACTGACTTCACTTCAGACTGATAGTGGTCCACCTCAGAGACTCACCCATGTAATATCTGGAAGTTCTGATGTGGTTTTTCAAAATTAGAGCCCTCAGAAATGTCAGATATTGTCAATATTTAGATATGAATTCAGATCGATATTAAAAGGAAACTTCCTGTTTCCACAGACTGATTTCACTTCAGACTGATAGTGGTCCACCTCAGAGACTCACTCATGTAATATCAGGAAGTTCTGATGTGGTTTTTCAAAATTAAAGCCCTTTGAAATTTGAAATATTTTCAATATTTCTCTTTGAATTCAGATTGATCTTGGGAGGAAACTTCCTGTTTCCACAGACTGATTTCACTTCAGACTGATAGTAGTCCACCTCAGAGACTCACTCATGTAATATCAGGAAGGTCTGATGTGGTTTTTCAAAATTAAAGCACTGTAAAATGTCAAATATTGTCAATATTTCTCTCTTAATTCAGATCAATATTAGGAGGAAACTTCCTGTTTCCACATACTGATTTGACTTTGGACTGATAGTGGCCCACCTCAGAGACTCACCCATGTAATATCAGGAAGGTCTGATGTGGTATTTCAAAATGAAAGCCCTCTGAAAATTGAAATATTTTCAATATTTTCCTCAAATTCAGATGGATATTAAAAGGAAGCTTCCTGTTTCCACAGACTGATATCACTTCAGACTGATAGTGGTCCACCTCAGAGACTCACTCTTATAATATCAGGAAGTTCTGATGTGGTTTTTCACAATTAAAGCCCTCAGAAATGTCAGATATTGTCAATATTTAGATATGAATTCAGATCGATATTTAAAGGAAACTTCCTGTTTCCACAGACTGATTTCACTTCAGACTGATAGTGGTCCACCTCAGAGACTCACCCATGTAATATCAGGAAGTTCTGATGTGGTTTTTCAAAATTAAAGCCCTCAGAAATGTCAGATATTGTCAATATTTAGATATGAATTCAGATCGATATTTAAAGGAAACTTCCTGTTTCCACAGACTGATTTCACTTCAGACTGATAGTGGACGACCTCAGAGACTCACTCATGTAATATCAGGAAGTTCTGATGTGGTTTTTCAAAATTAAAGCACTTTGAAATTACAAATATTTTCAATATTTCTCTTTGAATTCAGATTGATTTTGGGAGGAAACTTCCTGTTTCCACAGACTGATTTCACTTCAGACTGATAGTGGCCCACCTCAGAGACTCACTCATGTAATATCAGGAACTTCTGATGTGGTTTTTCAAAATTAAAGCACTCTAAAATGTCAAATATTTTCAATATTTCTCTTTGAATTCAGATTGATCTTGGGAGGAAACTTCATGTTTCCACAGACTGATTTCACTTCAGACTGATAGTGGTCCACCTCAGAGACTCACCCATGTAATATCAGGAAGTTCTGATGTGGTTTTTCAAAATTAAAGCCCTTTGAAATTTCAAATATTTTCAATATTTCTCTTTGAATTCAGATGGATCTTGGGAGGAAACTTCCCGTTTCCACAGACTGATTTCACTTCAGACTGATAGTGGCCCACCTCAGAGACTCACCCATGTAATATCAGGAAGTTCTGATGTGGTTTTTCAAAATTAAAGCCCTTTGAAATTAGAAATATTTTCAATATTTCTCTTTGAATTCAGATTGATCTTGGGAGGAAACTTCCTGTTTCCACAGACTGATTTCACTTCAGACTGATAGTGGACGACCTCTGAGACTCACCCATGTAATATCAGGAAGTTCTGATGTGGTTTTTCAAACTTAAAGCCCTTTGAAATTAGAAATATTTTCAATATTTCTCTTTGAATTCAGATTGATCTTGGGAGGAAACTTCCTCTTTCCACAGACTGATTTCACTTCAGACTGATAGTGGCCCACCTCAGAGACTCACCCATGTAATATCAGGAACTTCTGATGTGGTTTTTCAAAATTAAAGCCCTTTCAAATTAGAAATATTTTCAATATTTCTCTTTGAACTCAGATTGATCTTGGGAGGAAACTTCCTGTTTCCACAGACTGATTTCACTTCAGACTGATAGTGGACGACCTCTGAGACTCACCCATGTAATATCAGGAAGTTCTGATGTGGTTTTTCAAACTTAAAGCCCTTTGAAATTAGAAATATTTTCAATATTTCTCTTTGAATTCAGATCAATATTAGGAGGAAACTTCCTATTTCCACAGACTGATTTCACTTCAGACTGATAGTGGTCCACCTCAGAGACTCACTCATGTAATATCAGGAAGTTCTGATGTGGTTTTTCAAAATTAAGCCCTTTGAAATTAGAAATATTTTCAATATTTCTCTTTGAATTCAGATTGATCTTGGGAGGAAACTTCCTGTTTCCACAGACTGATTTCACTATCAGTCTGAAGTGAAATCAGTCTGTGGAAACAGGAAGTTTCCTTTTAATGTAAATCTGAATTTGAGGAAAATATTGACAATATCTGACATTTCAGAGGACTTTAATTTTGAAAAACCACATCAGAACTTCCTGATATTATATGAGTGAGTCTCTGAGGTGAACCACTATCAGTCTGAAGTGAAATTAATCTGTGGAAACCGGTAGTTTCTTTGTAATGTCAAGCTGAATTCAAATGGAAATATTGAAAATATTTGACCATTAAATTGGCTTTTATTTTGAAATTCCTCATCAGAAGCTCCTGATATTGTGTTTATTTTTATGTTGGACTAAATATTCACACAGATTAATTGCCATGGCCTCCAACTGCTAAGGCTTTAATGTGATCAGAATGAGGCTGGTAAAATGATTTACGTGAATAATCAATGAATGAATTCCTTAAATGCAAAATCAATCAATCAATCAATCAATCAATCAATGAAATAATCGTTCAATCGCTTCAACAATTAATGAACAGACTGACTGACTGAATGAATGTGAAATTGCAAATTGCGTTCATAGGTCTGTGCTTTTATTTTGAATTCTGTTCTTGGACTGCATTAACGTAATATGTAGTATAAACGGGCACCACAGAATGACTGGGGGCTAGCTTGACCGGGGTTTTCCGAGTGGAGGCTGGCTTGACTGCAGTTTCCCCTTCACCAGCCCACGTTACAGTGGGCTGTTATAACTGACGTTCTCAACTACAACTCCCAGGTGTTTGAACTACAGAAGTCTGTTTACAATCATCTTAATGAATAATGCAACAAGGACGAAGCATGTACACTGCGTTGTTTGTTTATTCATAACGGAATGGATCGCAAATGAAAAAAGTAATGATTATATAAAAAATAAAAAAAACACAAATGCTGGCCCGAGGATAGTGGTGGGAAATAAGTCCGGGCTCGGGCTCGGGCAGAGAATCTAAACTCTACCTCCAAGCAGCACAGCACAAGGGGGAAGTGGGTGTAACGCCAGGTTCAGACAGGACGCCGAAGCGCCGCGCTCGGAAATTCTCGCGCGAGCCGCAGCCCTTCTGTTCACACCGGACACGCGCCGGTCGGCAAACGGCTCTGCTCCTCAGCTGTTCTGTCGTCACATTTGGAGCTGTTTTTTCACCATAGGAAAGCAAATAACCGCATAAAATCACAACGCCATGTTTTTCTGACGACTGTACATGTATGTCCACTTCATGGTAATGAGTAGTTTTCTGTCAATCGGGGTGTTTAATTATCGAAAATAGTTTTATTTTGAAAAGTGTTTCATTTTGAAAATTGACAGGATTTCTCATTGTTGCTTTGTTTGACTTCCTGCCCGGCTTGACACATTCGGCCGCGGCACGCGAAAAAATTAGACCAGACGCCGAAACGATCGCTGCACGGCGCGCGCCGGCAGCAGGGCAGAGCGCCACGGCGCTTGCTATCTGAACGACGCCATCGGATAACATGGGCGCCGAAACGAAAATGACTCCGCTCCTCTGCGCTTCGCAGCCGATCGGGGCGCTTCCGCGTCCTGTCTGAACCTGGCGTAATGCGGAAGGCGCAGCTGGCGCTGGAGCCAGGTCAAACCAGCCAATAGAAACTCTTCTCTCATCCACCAGCGTAGGCCCCGCCCATCAAGTGCAGTTGAATTCGCAAGCAAAACTTTAGAATTTGCAACCAAAGAGGACTGATCTGCAAGCAAAGGTTTTTAACTTGAAAGCAAAGAGGGCTGATTTATAAGCAAAATGTTTTTGAGTTTTGATTGAAGTTGAAGAAATATGCTCTCTCATATTTTTTTTTCAATTGCAACCTGTTCTGTTTCGATCTCAAAAAAAAAAAATTTGATTGCCACTTACTCTCTTTTGCTCTCAAATCTCTTTTTTGGTTTCAAATCTATTGTATTTGATTGAATAATAAAGGAACATAATTCTCTCCATAGCAGACCCGATGACTCGCCCGCTTCAATTCTTCCACTTCAATATTCGTATCCATTTTGAGCGCAACAAGCCAGAGCTTTAGTAACTCCGGGTAGCCCAAAGGAAGCCGGTGGAAGCTGAACTTTGACGAACTAGTCATTTTGTTTGGACAAAGTGGAAATGCACAATGGCGAACCATGTTTGTAGCAGTGCAGCCGAGCGTAAAACAGCGTGGACGGCACGGTACAAAGAGTATCAGCTGAGTTTTGGCGGCGCATGCCTATGACGTCATCAAAAGTTTGTTTGGGTGAAGACGA
The DNA here is from genome assembly GCF_965226575.1 of Pagrus pagrus. Classification (NCBI taxonomy): domain Eukaryota; kingdom Metazoa; phylum Chordata; class Actinopteri; order Spariformes; family Sparidae; genus Pagrus; species Pagrus pagrus. Next base: position 26,967,767 of record NC_140208.1, read on the forward strand.
CAACAAGCTAGCTGAGCTAACATGATGATAACACTGACCATTTATGACAAAATGTAGGTAAAATGAGCGAGTTTCGCGGCAGATAACTCATATTTAAAAGCTCCGTTGCCGTGGCCCCGGTGAGCTGCGGTCACGATCGGTTGGATGTAAATAACTTCCGAAGGACTCCGAGCTGCGCTACAATCGTCTGTGTGAGTATACCAGCACACACCCACCTATAAATAAGGTCCAGGTGTCAAATAACCGGAATTCTCCTTTAAGTATGTGTGGCTGGAAGTTTGAAAGCATGCTCACAGCATACCAGATGTGATTTATGATCCCTAACCTTGTATTAGGAATTTTGTCTGACACTATCTTGAACTTTTTTATTTTAGCGATGGCCCTCTCTACGTGCACCCTGTGCTTTGCAATGCGCTTTGTCACCAGCACATCTCCAGCTGGCATTTGCCTCTTAGATCTTGAAAACGGTGGCAGATTTAACTGCAGTCCGACTGCTCGCATCTCTTCCTCGATCAAGAAGCCCTTATCAGCCATTATGCCATCCCCTCTTTGCAAATAGCCACTATCTATAAGTTGCTCTAGTAGCGGAATGATACCACACTGTCTGACTATCTCCTTGTCGGACATGGATCCTGTGAAGAGGGCAGATGAAAAAAATCACAGCACCACGGGGGTCACAGGCAACTAGTGATTTTAGGGTGTTTGTGCTTTTGTAGTTTGAAAAGCTCTGGCTTTGCAACACCAGTGACGATGGCCTTTCCATTTTCAGCTCTGTACAATCTAATATTGCAAATGTGGACGGGTAGTCTGCTTTGTAGGTTTCTGGCATGTTTTGTGCAATGACATCTCTGTGAGGCCAAATTGGTAATTCACCTAATACATCAAACATATAATGAATCCAGGAATTGAAAATATTACTTGCTGTTTGCATGTTTATATTAAATCTAAAGGCAAGGTTCTTTAGGTCTTCGTTGTTGCGGAGTTTCATTAAAACAAACAGCAACTGGCTACGGAGGGGCATCTCAGCAACTTGCCAATCATTGCGCTTGTAGTTTAGGGGCACATTTATTTGAGTGGTGGGTGGATCATTTGGGATGCCAAATATTGTGCACAGTTGGTTGAATCGATCATATGTAAACCCAGTACTGTATTCCAACATTTTAGGGATTTCACTGCTTTCAAGGAGTTCAGGTGTTAGAGTTTTCTTTTTAAGTGTGCTAATTTGTGCTTTCAGCCTTTCTATTTCAGTTTCCTTTAAAGACAATTTCAATTTCATGTTGTTGTTTTCTTCTTCTAATTTCTTCTCCTTTTCAGTGCTCTGCTCCTCCTCAGGCTCCCTTTCTAGCTGGCATCCAGGAAGTGGGGGTTGCTCAGGACTCTCTGTAAAGAAAAAATGTTTGCATGTTATTGATAATCCTTTATCTTTGTCACTTTTTTACAGCTGCCACTTGTTGGCCAAATTAGAGAGTTTTCTGTTGACCCTGGAGTAACTCCTGTCAGCCAACCAGATGACCTGCCCAACTTTCCTCTGCCATCCCAACCCACCAGCTTCTGCACAGTTCTGAATGAAAGTGCCATGCGTTGTTACACAGAACTGAAAATTTCTTTGCCTGATTCTATAGCTCTGGAACAGGAAACCAGAGAACAGAGCACAAACAACTTGTGGTTCCATGCAAGGTCTGCCCGAATCACATCAACCTCTTTTAAAAGAATCTGCTCTAGGAGAGCTGACCATGAAAAACTTGCTACAAGCTTAAAGAGTGCAGCATCAGTACAAACTAAGGCCATGAAAAGAGGTGTAGAACAAGAGCCCATAGCAGCAACACAGTACATGAAGCTCACAGGTAATCTAGTGTATCCATGTGGTTTTGTTGTAAATCCTGATGCCCCACACCTTGGTACTTCACCTGACCGTAAGGTGATAGAGAGAGGAGGGAGTGAAAGCCTGAGCTATGGGCTTTTAGAAATTAAGTGCCCTTCCAAGAACAGCTATACAGAGTGTCCCTACCTTTGCAAGCAGGCAGATGGAAGCTTTAAACTAAAAGAGTGTCATGCCCACCATTATCAAATAATGGGGCAGCTTGGGCTCACAGGTATGTCATGGTGTGATTTTTTTGTTAAATGTGAAGAAGATTACCACCTAGAAAGAATACACTTTGATGTTGCAAAATGGGAAGAGATGAAGAGCAAGCTTGATGTATTTTTCTTTGACTACTATGTTACATGCCAGTGAGATAAATCAGTTATCGTCTTACATACAGGGACTCTTATTTTGTTCTCTTGCGTCTGGGATTGCTGTATGTTTGTTTTGACCTATGAACAGAGAATGAAAGTGCCAATAAAGGAACTGATCCACTGTCTGAAACATCTTGCTGCCTATTCTATCATTCAACACAATACAGAGGTAATGGGATTGGGCAGGCTATTCCACTCCTGTTACGACAGTATTAATTTGAAAAAGGCTTATCACTCACCACTGTCAACAATATACTGTTGAGTCTCTTCTGCATCATCAGTGCTGGAGGTGGAGCCAGAGGCATCCTGCACACTTAATCTGCATCTGTATACATTTTTTGGACATGAATTTACAGTACCTTATTTCTATTACATTGTATATTGTATATCATCATCATCATCAACCTTTATTTAACCAGCGAGTCAAGAACATGTTCTTATTTACAGTAACAGTAACGTTAGGCTATATGACATGTACTAACAGGTTGAATATAGAGTTATATACTGCACTTCAAATCAAATGTTATTGGCATGTAATTTAGGCTTACCGTTTTCGGGGTGGCTTTCGACAGCCTCCGAGCTGCTCCCTAGTCTGGTTCGGAACTTGTATAGCAAGTACAGGGTTGGGATACTCAGAAGTAGGCTGTCCATTCACAAAATGCTACATGAAAGATGAAAACAAAATAAGTTTAAATTGCCTGTTGGGACGCTATGTTCAACTTTGATGTAAACTGACGAAACGTACGTTACCTAACGCTAGGGCTAGCTAAACTTAGAGGGTAACATTCTGGCAATGATAGTAATATACAATATTTGTGTAACACACTGAATTTTAGACTTCCACTTCAGGTGTTAAGGGAGATTTATTATGTACAATAGATGTCTGAAAAGACAAACAGATAAACACACACTTAATATTACTCCGGAATCGGATGTAAACTGACTACATTGTATCTACTGCGGCCAGACTTCCTCTGCACTTATACAATGGTTACCACGACGTTGTCAGTTGCTACCGCCATCTACTGGCGTAAGGTAGTAACTGTTTCAGCCCGGCCGGGATCAGGTGTGTCTACACAAGTAAATTTGAGGGTGGGGTGACCCAGTTAACAATGCAAACAATATCTTACTAAAATGACCAGGGTGCCACATTTGCTAATAGTAACAATAACTTTGATATCCAATTTTGTTAGCTATCTAGCTAGCTAGCTATCACTATGTCGTTAGCCTAGCCTAGCCTTACCTTGGAGCAGACGTATTTATGCTTGTTTATTTTCGTGACATTTAGCTGGGAGTGGGGCCTTCCACACTGTTTGATCCATCGTAGGCACCGCTCCTGTTGTGTTTTCGGCTTTGGAAAAGGAAAGAACACGACTCCCCCAGCCAAACTCTTGGGGTACCTACTGTCCGATTTACATATGCCATTTTGCTTGTCGGACCTTGTTTACATAGTAACGGTTGCTAGGATGTTTGATTGGACAATGACCGTTTGGGGGCGGGGTTTTGCGAAAGGTCAATTCCAACATGCTATTTAAATTGGAATCTGTTTTTATGACATTAAAAACTTCACCATGACAATAATTTAAAAAAAAAAACAATAAAAGAAAAAAGGAAGAGGCCATAATCACAGTGACAATAAACATAAAATAATGACCGACCGAATTTTGCGATGGACTGAACAACCCTGAGGTATGAATATCTCTGCCGTCATAAGATCCATTTGCAACAGTGCCTCACATAACCTCAGAACACATTGTGGTGACAAAACAAACGTTTTTTAACAGCAGGAGCTTGAAAGAGAAACAGGGGTAGTCGCTGAGGAGAGGGATGGTGGGAAAGGAGATTGGAAAAGCCCATTTAACAAAATAAATAAATAAATAAAAATAATAATAAAAAGCGTGAAGTCAGTTTTGTTTATCAGATAAGATTGTTTGTAAAATAAGTCCTGAACAAGAAATGCATCTGAAACTAAAACACAGCAAACACACATCTATTACTGTACAAGGTGTACCAAATCAAATCAAATCAAATCAAATCAAATCAAATCAAATTTTATTTGTATAGCCCAAATTCACAAATCACAGTTTGCCTCAGAGGGCTTTACAATCTGTACAGAGACGACACCCTCTGTCCTTCGACCCTCGACCCTCGATTCGAGTGAGGAAAAACTTGCCCCAAAAAAGGCCCTTTTAACAGGGAAAAAATGCGGAAGAAACCTCAGGGAGAGCCACAGAGGAGGGATCCCTCTCCCAGGACGGACAGACGTGCAATAGATGTCGCATGTACAGAGCAGATCAACAAGATCACAATGTATTCAATTATAAGCGATGGTTGACAGGAGTGAAAGTACACAAAGATGTATTACAGCAATAATGATGAAATGCACATGGAAATGTGATTACTAGTGATAACAGTAGTAATGATCAATGGCAAGGATGGTATGTAGCAATGCAGTACGATAATAGTAGTGGAACGTATGTAACAGAGATGTGACTAATATTAGCGACAGTAGTGGTGGGTGTCGGGCAGGGTCATGGCAGTAGGTGCATCCACGATCAGGCAGGGCCATAGCAGTAGGCGCATCCACGATCAGGCAGGGCCATAGCAGTGGGCGCATCCACGATCAGGCAGGGCCATAGCAGTGGGCGCATCCACGATCCACGACCCGGGCGCGGCCAGGATCCAAGGGAGCCTGTAGGACTAGAAAGCACAAGGACTCCGGGGAAGAAGCAAGTCAGTGACATGCAGAGATGGGGCATGTATACAGGCATAATGTATACAGATGGAGAGGAGAGGAGAGGGGAGGAGAGAGAAGCTCAGTGTGTCATTGTCCCCCGGACTAGGCCTATAGCAGCGTAACTAAGAGCTCGTCCAGGACAGGCCTGGGCCTGTCCTGGACCAGCCCTAACTATAAGCTCTATCGAAGAGGAAGGTCTTAAGTCTACTCTTAAAGGTAGAGAGGGTGTCCGCCTCCCGGACCAAAACAGGAAGATGGTTCCACAGAAGAGGAGCTTGATAACTGAAGGCTCTGGCTCCCATTCTACTTTTGGAGACTTTAGGAACTACAAGTAATCCTGCGTTCTGGGAGCGTAATGCTCTAGTTGGGTGATAGGGTAATATGAGCTCCTGGAGATATGATGGTGCCTGACCATTAACAGCTTTGTAAGTGAGGAGAAGGATTTTAAACTCTATTCTTGATTTTACAGGGAGCCAGTGCAGAGAGGCCAGTACAGGAGTAATATGATCTCTTTTCTTAGTTCCTGTCAGTACACGTGCTGCAGCATTCTGGACCAGCTGGAGACTCTTTAGAGACTTGTTAGGGCAGCCTGATAATAGAGAATTACAATAGTCCAGTCTGGAAGTAACAAATGCATGGACTAGCTTTTCTGCGTCTTTTTGAGACAGGATGGGCCTGATTTTTGCAATGTTACGTAGATGAAAAAATGCAGACCTTGAAATTTGTTTTATGTGGGAGTTGAAGGACATATCTTGATCAAAGATAACTCCCAGATTCCTGACGGTGGTGCTGGAGGCCAAGTTAATGCCATCCAAACTCGCTATATCATTAGATAATGCATCTCTAAGGTGTTTAGGACCAAGTACTATAACTTCGGTTTTATCTGAGTTTAACAGCAGAAAATTGCAGGTCATCCAGGTCTTAATGTCCTTGAGACATGCATGGAGTTTAGTAAGCTGATTAGTTTCATTTGGCTTTATTGATAGGTATAACTGTGTATCATCTGCATAACAGTGAAAGTTTATGGAGTGTTTCCGAATTATATTTCCTAGAGGGAGCATATATAAGGTGAATAGTATGGGTCCAAGCACGGAGCCTTGAGGAACACCATGACTAACCTTGGTATACAGGGATGACTCATCATTAACATGTACAAACTGAAATCGATCCGATAAATAGGACTTAAACCAGTTTAATGCGGGTCCTTTAATGCCAATTAAGTGTTCCAGTCTCTGTAGTAGAATGTGATGATCAATGGTATCAAATGCAGCACTAAGATCTAGTAAGACCAGGACAGAGACAAGTCCTTTGTCAGAAGCGATTAGGAGGTCATTTGTAACTTTCACCAGTGCCGTCTCTGTGCTATGATGTGCTCTAAAACCTGATTGAAAATCCTCATATAAACTATTTTTATGAAGAAAGTCACATAGCTGGTTGGCGACTGCTTTCTCAAGGATCTTGGAGAGGAAAGGGAGGTTGGATATAGGTCTATAGTTGGCTAAAGTTTCTGGATCAAGATTAGGCTTTTTAAGGAGCGGTCTAATTACAGCTAGTTTAAAGGATTGTGGTACGTATCCTGTTAATAGAGACAGGTTGATCATTTCTAGTAAAGATGTGCTAATTAAAGGTAAAGTTTCTTTCAGCAACCTAGTTGGGATGGGGTCTAGGAGACAAGTTGTTGGTCTAGATGAAGAAACCATCGAAGTTAATTGGTGGAGGTCAATGGGAGAGAAGCAGTCTAAATATAAGTCAGAATTTAGAACTGTTTCTGAGGTTCCTGTGTTTAAAGATACAATAGTGCCAGTTGAGGGCAAGCGATGATGGATTTTGTCTCTAATAGTTAAAATTTTATCATTGAAGAAGCTCATGAAGTCATTACTACTGAGCGTTGTAGGAATACATGGTTCAGTAGAGCTGTGACTTTCTGTCAGCCTGGCTACAGTGCTGAAAAGAAACCTGGTGTTGTTTTTGTTTTCCTCTATTAATGACGAGTAATAGCTTGCTCTGGCATTGCGGAGGGCCTTCCTATATGTTTTAAGGCTATCTTTCCAGGCTAAGCGGGATTCTTCCAAGTTGGTGGAACGCCATTTCCTTTCAAATTTCCGTGATGTTTGCTTCAATTTGCGGGTATCCGAGTTATACCAGGGTGCTAACCTCCTGTGCTTTATAGGTTTCCTTTTCAGGGGGGCAATAGAGTCCAGTGTTGTTCGCAATGAGCCTGCAGTGCTATCAACAAGATGATCGATTTGTGAGGAACTGAGGTTAGTGGAGGAGTCCTCTATTATATTGAGACATGGCATTGAGTTTAGTGCCAGCGGTATAATTTCCTTAAATTTAGCTACAGCACTATCAGATAGACATCTAGTGAAGGAGTTTTTGCCTAATGGTGTGTAGTCCAGTAATAGAACTTCAAAAGTTATTAAGTGATGGTCTGATAAAAGAGGATTCTGTGGAGAAACTGTTAGATTTTCAATCTCGATACCATAAGCTAGAACAAGGTCAAGGGTGTGGTCAAAACAGTGAGTTGGTTTATGTACACACTGAGAGAAGCCAATAGATTCTAATAATGAGATAAATGCAGTACTAAGGCTATCATTAACGACATCCACATGAATATTAAAATCACCTACAATAATTACTTTATCTGATTTGAGGACTAGACTTGATAAAAACTCAGAGAATTCAGATAAAAATTCTGAGTAAGGACCAGGTGCTCGATACACTACAACAAATAGAACTGGCTGTAAAGTTTTCCACGTTGGATGTGAAAGACTCAGAACAAGGCTTTCAAATGAGTTATAATTTAATTTAGGTTTAGGAATGATTGACAGACTTAAGTCATAAATAGCTGCAACACCACCTCCTCGGCCGGAGCCTCGAGGAATGTGAGTATTAATGTGACTGGGTGGAGTGGATTCATTCAGGCTGACATATTCTTCAGGATGCAGCCAAGTTTCAGTAAGACAGAATAAATCAATATTACTGTCTGAAATTAAGTCATTTACTAGTACAGCTTTCGATGACAGGGATCTGATATTTAGGAGTCCGCATTTAATTCTCTTGTCTTGTTTTGAGATTGCAGAGTTGCTGTTAATTTTTATTAGATTTTCATGCACAACTCCTCTTCTGTGGACTTTTGATTTGATTAATTTAATTAATTTAGGTGGTCGGGGGGCAGACACAGTCTCAATGAAGTTTTGGGTGTGCAACTGATCTAATGGAAGCTCAGAGAAGCGTGTAAGACTGCAGCTCTGCCTCCTGGTCTCAACTCTGGGTTGTCAGGCTGGTTGTTGGCTAATGAAATGGGTTAAATTTCTAGAGATGAGAGCCGCTCCGTCCAAAGTGGGATGGATGCCGTCTCTCCTAATGAGACCAGGTTTTCCCCAGAAAGTCCGCCAATTATCAACAAAGCCCACATCGTTTGCTGGACACCACCTCGACAGCCAGCGGTTGAATGATGACATGCGGCTGAACATGTCATCACTGGTTAGGTTTGGCAGGGGCCCAGAGAAAACTACGGAGTCCGACATTGTTTTGGCATAGTTACACACCGACTCAACATTAATCTTAGTGACTTCCGACTGGCGTCGCCGGCAGTCATTACCGCCGACATGTATTATGATCTTACTATATTTACGTTTAGCTTTAGCCAGCAGTTTCAAATTTGATTCGATGTCGCCCGCTCTGGCCCCTGGGATGCATTTCACTATGGTCGCTGGTGCCGCTAACTTCACGTTTCGTACTATGGAGCTGCCAATGACCAGAGTTTGTTTCTCAGCGGGTGTGTCGCTGAGTGGGGAAAATTTGTTTGAAACGTGAAGCGGCTGGTGGTGTAACGTGGGCTTTGGTTTGGTATTATGCTTCCTTCGTTCAGTCACCCAGCCGCCCTGCTGTCCCGGCTGCTCGGGAGTTGCCGAGGGACGGCTAGCTGAAGCTACGGTTGCTCGGTCCGCACTAGCTAAGTGGCTAGCTGCAGCAGTTACAGTCGGAGTTTCCATGCTGCGGAGCCGAGCCTCCAACTCACTGAGCCTCGCCTCCAACACTACAAATAAACTACACTTAATACATGTACCAGTATCACTAAGGGAGGCAGAGGTGTAACTGAACATCTGGCACACTGAGCAAGAGAAAGGAGGAGAGCGAGAGGGAGAGAGAGAAGCCATCGCTAGCTGATAGTGGCTAAGCTAGGACACGATAGATTAGCCAGCAGAGCTAAGAGAGCTACAAACAGCAGCAAGCCCGGCGACCAAGCTATAAACACAGAGTATTGTTGAATGCCTTAGTGGACCAGCAAGTGCCCGATCACAAGCGGGATCTCGGTCGCTGCAGAAGGAATACAACAATAATCTGCTTGGACGAGCCGGAGCAGCACAGTTACGCTATCAGTCAGTAACACAACAACAGGAAATGACGCAATGACGCAACACGCTTACCGTAGTACGTAGCAGGTCGACGTGACACTTTTTAATGCCAGTCTGTAAACATATTTTTTTTTCTGCTGTTCAATTGAACATCTTAACATGGGACTCACTGTAGAAGCCAGAGTACTTTAGTGTTTCTGAATCTTCAATCGCAACATGTTCTTTTCTTTTTTTTTTTTTTATTTGTTTTTAAAAAAATAAAAAATAATATCATGTATTAGAGGATAAAATTCACTTTACCTAGCTCATCCTCATCGACTATTAACATTAGATTAAATAGGTTTTTATGTCACATTCATATTCTCTGAAACTATAGTCAAGCAGGTATAATGCAGATGAGACAATGGTTCTTGGGGGGAAAAAAAGCAAAAACAAACAAAGAAAAAACAAAACAAACACAACAACATGTTTGTCGTTGTTAAAGCTATAAATCTCAAAGTAAGGATGACTTTAGGCTGCATAAAAAAATTAGGGTACCATCAGTATCATAAGGACGCTGAAATATTTGAATTACAGTCATTATTCATGATAGGTAATAAACTGGTTTTCTCTCAAGTGACCCAGGAAGCTCTACTACTGTCTATCTGTCAGTTTGCCTGTTGCTCTACAACTCAACACCACCTACACACCCTAGAGTACCATTGAAAACTCTATACAGTCTGTTTCCACCGGCATTAATATGGCGCCATCTTGTGTCACTCTTGTGACACTCACGACATGAACATGAACAATAAAAGCTGCCAAAATCACCCCCTCTGTAAAAGAAAAGACACTTTTATTGCAGATGTTACATGTTTTATGTAGCTATAGGCTTTAACTGTGAGGTTTTTTTTTAATTTTTCCTAATGAAACTACAAAAATAAATGAATAATGCATCGAATCAGTTTGATACTAATCTTTGACATATTCGAGCCAAGGGTCTGAAAAATAAAAAATCTCTCGCTTCCAGTCTCTTTTAAGCTGACATTTTCGGTCATATATTCAAAAACCTGGCGCATTTTACTGCCAATTAAAAAAGAAAATAGAAAATTTTGTATTTTTGAAAAGAACAGAGATTGACTGAAAGATCTGTGCAAAGAAATTGGAATAAAATTATAATCTGATACATTCCATTCTTTCCTGGTCCATCACGTTGCCATTAAGTGGATGATCCCAGTTGTTCAGAATGACCTCCTCCATCTTCAGTGTGCATCTCTCCATCATATCCCCTAGTTAGTCCATCAGGGAAACAGGACTGAAGTCAGGTGCCTCAGAATGTTTGGCCTGTATCCTAGCAACGACATGCAGAACTTTACATAGAACTTCAGCAGTAGCCGTTGGTGGGATGTACACAAGTGTTGTTATGATATGAAAAAATAAGTCAAGTTTCTGGGTCATCACTCTTGTTGGGCAGAGAGTTTACATTTCCCATGATTCATCTCCACTTCCAGGCCTTAAACCCTTTCACCATCAGCATGGCAACCAGGAAATCACCTCTTCATCTCATCTGGAACAGGGTGTTATCTTCCAGACTTGCTCCATTTTCAGTGAAAGAAGCTCCTGTCCTGAAGAATGTTCTCTCCATGCAAAATAATAATAATAATAATGGATTACATTTACATAGCCCTTTTCAAGACACCCAAAGATGCTTTACAGTAACCATTATTCATTCATACGCATTTACAATGGTGGTGGTAATCTACGTCTGTAGCCACAGCTGCCCTGGGGCAGACTGACAGAAGCGTAAGTAAAGTAAAGTAGTCATCAGTAGACAAAATACGACAAAAACATACAGAAACACAAAAAATAGAGAAACGGTTAAATAAAAACTCAGAGTTACCAGACTTGCCCTGTGAACAATGGCACCATCTAGTTGGTAAGATGTAGCCTATATAGAGTATCTTTGGTAAGATCCAACACAGTCTGGCTGCAGACGTCTGCACTGTGAGGTGTCCTCCACTGTCAGGACCAGGATTTGATTCGAAGCCTCTAAACATAGAAATTCCCAGGGAAACATTGTTAAAATTGGAGATGGACTTTTAAATTCAAGTAAATAGCCTAGGATAGTGTGTCCGAACTTCTCCATCTCCTGGTAATCCTTGGTTTGGCACCATCCACTCGCCATACCGAGCCACAGTGAGATCAAAAGCAACGTGTGACTTCTTTTCCTCCGTGTGGATCATCTCTTCACCTCTCCTCCTGCTTCAGCTGTTCTTCAGCGCATGTGTGTGTGGCTGCAACACCTGTGGATTAAGGTACCTCTTTTTTTTTCTTCTGCCCGGATGTGGCGAAGCAGCCATTTGTTTTGAGGCTACAACATACCCGAACTGCATTCAGGCCTGCATCGGATGAACAGTATCTTGGAACAGATTGATTTTTTATTTCATCGCCGGCTATTTTATTTTCATGGGGCCCATCATGTTATGGTGATATATATATTATTTTTTGAGAAGGTCTTTGAAAAAGTGTGTGTACCTGCTGAATATAATTTGTGAGTAAATAATTCATTTTCTTATTTACACTAAACAGTTGTGTCACTGAGTTTTATATTTTAAGTTCATTAAGGTCAATAAGAATATTTTTATGTTTAGAAAAGTGATTAAAAAGTACTATTATTTAAAAAGTATTTAAGTTCATACGAGAGTAAAATTGAAGGTTAAAAACTTGATTTAAAGGTGATTTTAAGATAACATTTAAAAAATTACTCTTCACACATACGGTTATTTTATACTTTGAAGTTTATTGCAGAGACCCCATCTTATTGCTTGATAGTAAAAAAAGAGCTCAGGTTAGCCACCTCTCACTATAGTTAAATACAGTAGAGAGGCGCTACATCTGTAATTCTTGCAGGTTTTTAAACTAAATGCCCTTGGCTACTGTCCGGTCCTGTTTCTGGGGCATCGGGGCCGCAATGGGCAGATTTATGCAGACATGATGCATCACATCTTAGAAACTGATGGGGTTGTCCGAGAGATAATGAAGAAAATGGGGAAACTCTATGAGCACCTACTGAAAAGTGAGATCATCCTTGTCCAAAATGAATATGTCACACTTTACTGTCCTATGGTGTAGACTTTCATAGGCTCTGTGTCACTAGATTCAACAAGTGTAAATATACAGGTTGCCCATTCAACATTTAAACCTTATCCACCCTGAGCCTTTTTAGAAATTACAACTTCTGTTGTAGCCTGTTAATCAATGGCTATCTTTCCATCCACTTGTCAATCAAATTATCGGAATTTAGCGAGAAACATTTATGCAAATAAAGCCGGTAAAAATGTGTTTCCATTCAGTGGATTTTAAGTGAATTAAAACCTGTCCGGAATGATATCACATGCTGGTTGGCCATTAAATTTTTATATCAAATACATTTGAGACTTTTTCAGCTGTATCCAGTCATTTTTCACACTGAATGGCAAAACAGATTTGTGTTAATGTAACGTTTCCAGTAGCATTTGTTGCACAGCATTTTAACGATTAAGAGAGAATCTGATGAGGTTGAACATACAAACTTTGTGTTGATACTCATAAAATTAAATCAAATTTTACCTTTTTCATAAGGTATTTTTAATTTGGTATAACTGAATTTGCATTAAACATTTTGGATGGAAACATAGCTATTGTGGACACCAAAACAGTGTCATGAGCATACCACAGTAATGGCAGGGCTATCAATTTCAACAAGTGACAGTAACTACATTTCCATTATGATGATGGTCTGTAATAAATAAACCAAGTTGTTAAAGGAGCTATATACAAAATGAATTCACTGCTAGCCGTCTAAGTTCCGCCCTGAAATCAAACCAAGATGAATATTCTGTTTAAAAAGTGTATTATTTTATTTGCAATAGTTGCAGAGTTGTTGGCTCCACAAGCAGCTTTGGCACCTACTCCTGTATCTCAAGCTGGTCCCTTGCCTGTAATGGACAACTGTCCACAACAAGCCTCCTCCCTCATCTTCCCTCTCTTCTCAGCCACCTCCTCAATCCCACTTCTCCTCCCTGCTTCCTCCCCCATCTTCCCTCTTCTCTCAGCCTACTCCCTCATTTCCCCTCTCCTCTCAGCTGCCTCATACTCCATCTCCAGTCTCCTCTCTGTTTCCTGCTTCCTCTTCACAAGACAAAAAATAAAATAAAAGTGTGGTGCTGACAATGGACTCTCCCAGTATAAGAAGCTGCTTTGGTGGTACAGAAGCAGATACTTCTGTATCCTCATCCAGATGGCAAAAGTCTTAACAGACTGCCTGTTGTGTGTCAGTATCCTTTGGCCTTCTTGCGATGTTCAGTTCAAGCTGATTCAAGTTTAAATCACCCGCTGCAGAGCCTTCCCGTCCTGGACCATTTAGGATGCATGTCTCAAGGACATCAAGACCTGGATGACCTGCAATTTTCTGCTGTTAAACTCAGATAAAACCGAAGTTATAGTACTTGGTCCTAAACACCTTAGAGATGCATTATCTAATGATATAGCGAGTTTGGATGGCACTAACTTGGCCTCCAGCACCACCGTCAGGAATCTGGGAGTTATCTTTGATCAAGATATGTCCTTCAACTCCCACATAAAACAAATTTCAAGGTCTGCATTTTTTCATCTACGTAACATTGCAAAAATCAGGCCCATCCTGTCTCAAAAAGACGCAGAAAAGCTAGTCCATGCATTTGTTACTTCCAGACTGGACTATTGTAATTCTCTATTATCAGGCTGCCCTAACAAGTCTCTAAAGAGTCTCCAGCTGGTCCAGAATGCTGCAGCACGTGTACTGACAGGAACTAAGAAAAGAGATCATATTACTCCTGTACTGGCCTCTCTGCACTGGCTCCCTGTAAAATCAAGAATAGAGTTTAAAATCCTTCTCCTCACTTACAAAGCTGTTAATGGTCAGGCACCATCATATCTCCAGGAGCTCATATTACCCTATCACCCAACTAGAGCATTACGCTCCCAGAACGCAGGATTACTTGTAGTTCCTAAAGTCTCCAAAAGTAGAATGGGAGCCAGAGCCTTCAGTTATCAAGCTCCTCTTCTGTGGAACCATCTTCCTGTTTTGGTCCGGGAGGCGGACACCCTCTCTACCTTTAAGAGTAGACTTAAGACCTTCCTCTTCGATAGAGCTTATAGTTAGGGCTGGTCCAGGACAGGCCCAGGCCTGTCCTGGACCAGCTCTTAGTTATGCTGCTATAGGCCTAGTCCGGGGGACAATGACACACTGAGCTTCTCTCTCCTCCCCTCTCCTCTCCTCTCCATCTGTATACATTATGCCTGTATACATGCCCCATCTCTGCATGTCACTGACTTGCTTCTTCCCCGGAGTCCTTGTGCTTTCTAGTCCTACAGGCTCCCTTGGATCCTGGCCGCGCCCGGGTCGTGGATCGTGGATGCGCCCACTGCTATGGCCCTGCCTGATCGTGGATGCGCCCACTGCTATGGCCCTGCCTGATCGTGGATGCGCCTACTGCTATGGCCCTGCCTGATCGTGGATGCACCTACTGCCATGACCCTGCCTGACACCCACCACTACTGTCGCTAATATTAGTCACATCTCTGTTACATACGTTCCACTACTATTATCGTACTGCATTGCTACATACCATCCTTGCCATTGATCATTACTACTGTTATCACTAGTAATCACATTTCCATGTGCATTTCATCATTATTGCTGTAATACATCTTTGTGTACTTTCACTCCTGTCAACCATCGCTTATAATTGAATACATTGTGATCTCGTTGATCTGCTCTGTACATGCGACATCTATTGCACGTCTGTCCGTCCTGGGAGAGGGATCCCTCCTCTGTGGCTCTCCCTGAGGTTTCTTCCGCATTTTTTCCCTGTTAAAAGGGCCTTTTTTGGGGCAAGTTTTTCCTCACTCGAATCGAGGGTCGAAGGACAGAGGGTGTCGTCTCTGTACAGATTGTAAAGCCCTCTGAGGCAAACTGTGATTTGTGAATTTGGGCTATACAAATAAAATTTGATTTGATTTGATTTGATTTTGATGCCCAATTGTGATTTTTCCAGTCAGGACGCTTTCTATTGTTCCTCTAAAAAAGTCGACAATAATTTAGACCTGAAATATAGCCCTGTAAAGTTTTCTTGGAAAGGAAAACTAAAACTATTAACTTGCTCCCCCTCAGCTCCAATGATGTGATGTGTGCCTGTGCTTCCTCCTTCCTAAAATCAACAATCAAATCAAATCAAATCAAATCAAATTTTATTTGTATAGCCCAAATTCACAAATCACAGTTTGCCTCAGAGGGCTTTACAATCTGTACAGAGACGACACCCCCTGTCCTTCGACCCTCGATTCGAGTGAGGAAAAACTTGCCCCAAAAAAAAGGCCCTTTTAACAGGGAAAAAAAATGCGGAAGAAACCTCAGGGAGAGCCACAGAGGAGGGATCCCTCTCCCAGGACGGACAGACGTGCAATAGATGTCGCATGTACAGAGCAGATCAACGAGATCACAATGTATTCAATTATAAGCGATGGTTGACAGGAGTGAAAGTACACAAAGATGTATTACAGCAATAATGATGAAATGCACATGGAAATGTGATTACTAGTGATAACAGTGGTAGTGATCAATGGTAAGGATGGTATGTAGCAATGCAGTACGATAATAGTAGTGGAACGTATGTAACAGAGATGTGACTAATATTAGCGACAGTAGTGGTGGGTGTCAGGCAGGGTCATGGCAGTAGGTGCATCCACGATCAGGCAGGGCCATAGCAGTAGGCGCATCCACGATCAGGCAGGGCCATAGCAGTGGGCGCATCCACGATCAGGCAGGGCCATAGCAGTGGGCGCATCCACGATCCACGACCCGGGTGCGGCCAGGATCCAAGGGAGCCTGTAGGACTAGAAAGCACAAGGACTCCGGGGAAGAAGTAAGTCAGTGACATGCAGAGATGGGGCATGTATACAGGCATAATGTATACAGATGGAGAGGAGAGGAGAGGGGAGGAGAGAGAAGCTCAGTGTGTCATTGTCCCCCGGACTAGGCCTATAGCAGCATAACTAAGAGCTCGTCTGTCCTGGACCAGCCCTAACTATAAGCTCTATCGAAGAGGAAGGTCTTAAGTCTACTCTTAAAGGTAGAGAGGGTGTCCGCCTCCCGGACCAAAACAGGAAGATGGTTCCACAGAAGAGGAGCTTGATAACTGAAGGCTCTGGCTCCCATTCTACTTTTGGAGACTTTAGGAACTACAAGTAATCCTGCGTTCTGGGAGCGTAATGCTCTAGTTGGGTGATAGGGTAATATGAGCTCCTGGAGATATGATGGTGCCTGACCATTGACAGCTTTGTAAGTGAGGAGAAGGATTTTAAACTCTATTCTTGATTTTACAGGGAGCCAGTGCAGAGAGGCCAGTACAGGAGTAATATGATCTCTTTTCTTAGTTCCTGTCAGTACACGTGCTGCAGCATTCTGGACCAGCTGGAGACTCTTTAGAGACTTGTTAGGGCAGCCTGATAATAGAGAATTACAATAGTCCAGTCTGGAAGTAACAAATGCATGGACTAGCTTTTCTGCGTCTTTTTGAGACAGGATGGGCCTGATTTTTGCAATGTTACGTAGATGAAAAAATGCAGACCTTGAAATTTGTTTTATGTGGGAGTTGAAGGACATATCTTGATCAAAGATAACCCCCAGATTCCTGACGGTGGTGCTGGAGGGGCCAAGTTAATGCCATCCAAACTCGCTATATCATTAGATAATGCATCTCTAAGGTGTTTAGGACCAAGTACTATAACTTCGGTTTTATCTGAGTTTAACAGCAGAAAATTGCAGGTCATCCAGGTCTTAATGTCCTTGAGACATGCATGGAGTTTAGTAAGCTGATTAGTTTCATTTGGCTTTATTGATAGGTATAACTGTGTATCATCTGCATAACAATGAAAGTTTATGTTCCTTGGTTTTGCTGACATTGAGCAGTACTGTAGATTGTTCTCTGTGCACCCCTCTGCAAGAATGAAGTGCATGTAAACGTAGTCATTGTGGTCTCCTGATATGAATTCAATGTTTATAATGGAATAGGGAAAGAAAAGGGATTTTGCTTAGCACAGTTTAAAACACAATGTTTTAATGGCTAACCCAGATTGGCAATATTAAAAAAAAGTTCAGTGATTGGCAGGTTTTTTGGAAGTTGCTATATTATAACATTTATTCAGCCATTTCCCAGAACTGGGAAGAACTGTCTCTACAAGAAATACTTGTTTCTCTTACAAATAATGTCTTTTTTAATGTCTTTAAGGGAAAAGAAGAAGTCAAAGTAAGGTGGACACCATGCTCCAAGGTGGTAAGTTCTTCTTAAACAAAGGCAATACAGTGATACAGTGGTTGCCATCCTATTTAAAAGTCACGTCTTTTGCTGACAAAGTGCTCACAAAGACTTCAATTGCTTTTCAGGAGTAATATAGCTTGATATATTCAAATGGAAGATGTATTTATTAAGAAACGTACAATCATCCAATTTTGTATATGTCAAAGGCAAGGTCATCCTTTAAACTCCAATTTCTGTTTGTGTCTTTTTTCCTTTCAATATCCTGCAGTAGCAAGGAGTGGGATGATACGTGGGAGCCAGCGAAACAGTATAGCTGCTCAAAATAAAGAACTGCTGTTTCCTTTAGTGCAGTGCTCTGTTCAATCTATTGAGTTCAGAATGTTATTTGAAAATGAGAACTTGAATAATTGCGTTCTATTTTATTTACTTTTGTTTGTTCTTATTCTTCTTTTCACTTACACAAACACACACACTTTTTAAATACTACAATGGAGAAATTGTAAAATAAATTGTTTATTTGTATTTATTTGTATTTGTATGTTTGTCATCTTTTTATTTGAGGGTGGCAGTAGCTCTTTCCAGAAGGACTTGGCTTGGGAATCTGAGGGTAAGCAGTTCAAGTCCAGCATGGACCAAGAAACCATAGAGTCTGGACTGTTAGCTAAGGGGGTTTCCAATTTAACTCCTGGGCATTGTGGAGGTACCCTTGAGCAAGGCACTGAATCCCCTACTGCTTGGCTGCACTCAGGGTGCAACTATCTCAATGTATCTCCCAGGGCATGTTGCATGCATATCAAATCAAATCAAATTTTATTTGTATAGCCCAAATTCACAAATCACAGTTTGCCTCAGAGGGCTTTACAATCTGTACAGAGACGACACCCTCTGTCCTTCGACCCTCGATTCGAGTGAGGAAAAACTTGCCCCCAAAAAAAGGCCCTTTTAACAGGGAAAAAAATGCGGAAGAAACCTCAGGGAGAGCCACAGAGGAGGGATCCCTCTCCCAGGACGGACAGACGTGCAATAGATGTCGCATGTACAGAGCAGATCAACGAGATCACAATGTATTCAATTATAAGCGATGGTTGACAGGAGTGAAAGTACATAAAGATGTATTACAGCAATAATAATGAAATGCACATGGAAATGTGATTACTAGTGATAACAGTAGTAGTGATTAATGGTAAGGATAGTATGTAGTAATGCATTACAATAATAGTAGTGGAACGTATGTAACAGATGTGACTAATATTAGCGACAGTAGTGGTGGGTGTCAGGCAGGGTCATGGCAGTAGGCGCATCCACGATCCGGCAGGGTCATAGCAGTAGGCGCATCCACGATCAGGCAGGGCCATAGCAGTGGGCGCATCCACGATCCACGACCCGGGCGCAGCCAGGATCCATGGGAGCCTGTAGGACTAGAAAGCACAAGGACTCCGGGGAAGAAGTAAGTCAGTGACATGCAGAGATGGGGCATGTATACAGGCATAATGTATACAGATGGAGAGGAGAGGAGAGGGGAGGAGAGAGAAGCTCAGTGTGTCATTGTCCCCCGGACTAGGCCTATAGCAGCATAACTAAGAGCTGGTCCAGGACAGGCCTGGGCCTGTCCTGGACCAGCTCTAACTATAAGCTCTATCGAAAAGGAAGGTCTTAAGTCTACTCTTAAAGGTAGAGAGGGTGTCCGCCTCCCGGACCAAAACAGGAAGATGGTTCCACAGAAGAGGAGCTTGATAGCTGAAGGCTCTGGCTCCCATTCTACTTTTGGAGACTTTAGGAACTACAAGTAATCCTGCGTTCTGGGAGCGTAATGCTCTAGTTGGGTGATAGGGTAGTATGAGCTCCTGGAGATATGATGGTGCCTGACCATTAACAGCTTTGTAAGTTAGGAGAAGGATTTTAAACTCTATTCTTGATTTTACAGGGAGCCAGTGCAGAGAGGCCAATACAGGAGTAATATGATCTCTTTTCTTAGTTCCTGTCAGTACACGTGCTGCAGCATTCTGGACCAGTTGGAGACTCTTTAGAGACTTGTTAGGGCAGCCTGATAATAGAGAATTACAATAGTCATTAGATAATGCATCTCTAAGGTGTTTAGGACCAAGTACTATAACTTCGGTTTTATCTGAGTTTAACAGCAGAAAATTGCAGGTCATCCAGGTCTTAATGTCCTTGAGACATGCATGGAGTTTAGTAAGCTGATTAGTTTCATTTGGCTTTATTGATAGGTATAACTGTGTATCATCTGCATAACAATGAAAGTTTATGGAGTGTTTCCGAATTATATTTCCTAGAGGGAGCATATATAAGGTGAATAGTATGGGTCCAAGCACGGAGCCTTGAGGAACACCATGACTAACCTTGGTATACAGGGATGACTCATCGTTAACATGTACAAACTGAAATCGATCCGATAAATAGGACTTAAACCAGTTTAATGCGGGTCCTTTAATGCCAATTAAGTGTTCCAGTCTCTGTAGTAGAATGTGATGATCAATGGTATCAAATGCAGCACTAAGATCTAGTAAGACCAGGACAGAGACAAGTCCTTTGTCAGAAGCGATTAGGAGGTCATTTGTAACTTTCACCAGTGCCGTCTCTGTGCTATGATGTGCTCTAAAACCTGATTGAAAATCCTCATATAAACTATTTTTTTGAAGAAAGTCACATAGCTGGTTGGCGACTGCTTTCTCAAGGATCTTGGAGAGGAAAGGGAGGTTGGATATAGGTCTATAGTTGGCTAAAGCTTCTGGATCAAGATTAGGCTTTTTACGAAGCGGTCTAATTACAGCTAGTTTAAAGGATTGTGGTACGTATCCTGTTAATAGAGACAGGTTGATCATTTCTAGTAGAGATGTGCTAATTAAAGGTAAAGTTTCTTTCAGCAACCTAGTTGGGATGGGGTCTAGGAGACAAGTTGTTGGTCTAGATGAAGAAACCATCGAAGTTAGTTGGTGGAGGTCGATGGGAGAGAAGCAGTCTAAATATAAGTCAGAATTTACAACTGTTTCTGAGGTTCCTGTGTTTAAAGATACAATAGTGCCAGTTGAGGGCAAGCGATGATGGATTTTGTCTCTAATAGTTAAAATTTTATCATTAAAGAAGCTCATGAAGTCATTACTACTGAGCGTTGTAGGAATACATGGTTCAGTAGAGCTGTGACTTTCTGTCAGCCTGGCTACAGTGCTGAAAAGAAACCTGGTGTTGTTTTTGTTTTCCTCTATTAATGACGAGTAATAGCTTGCTCTGGCATTGCGGAGGGCCTTCCTATATATTTTAAGGCTATCTTTCCAGGCTAAGCGGGATTCTTCCAAGTTGGTGGAACGCCATTTCCTTTCAAATTTCCGTGATGTTTGCTTCAATTTGGGGGTATCCGAGTTATACCAGGGTGCTAACCTCCTGTGTTTTATAGGTTTCCTTTTCAGGGGGGCAATAGAGTCCAGTGTTGTTCGCAATGAGCCTGCAGTGCTATCAACAAGATGATCGATTTGTGAGGAACTGAGGTTAGCGGAGGAGTCCTCTATTATATTAAGACATGGCATTGAATTTAGTGCCAGCGGTATAATTTCCTTAAATTTAGCTACAGCACTATCAGATAGACATCTAGTGAAGGAGTTTTTGCCTAATGGTGTGTAGTCCAGTAATAGAACTTCAAAAGTTATTAAGTGATGGTCTGATAAAAGAGGATTCTGTGGAGAAACTGTTAGATTTTCAATCTCGATACCATAAGCTAGAACAAGATCAAGGGTGTGGTCAAAACAGTGAGTTGGTTTATGTACACACTGAGAGAAGCCAATAGAGTCTAATAATGAGATAAATGCAGTACTAAGGCTATCATTAATGACATCCACATGGACATTAAAATCACCTACAATAATTACTTTATCTGATTTGAGGACTAGACTTGATAAAAACTCAGAGAATTCAGATAAAAATTCTGAGTAAGGACCAGGTGCTCGGTACACTACAACAAATAGAACTGGCTGTAAAGTTTTCCACGTTGGATGTGAAAGACTCAGAACAAGGCTTTCATATCATCTTGCATTGGTATTTTTATTTTTTAATGCAACTTTTAGTTAATGAGGTAGGTCAATTGAGAATCACTTCTTATAGACCTGGGGTCCATTTCACAAAGCAGGTTTAGTGAAAACTCTGAGTCTGTTAACCCTGAAATGAGGGAAACTCTGAGTTTTCCGTTTCACAAAGGGAGGTAACTCAAACCAGAGAGAGAGGGGTAACTCCAGCCTGTTTCACAGAGAGAGGTAACTTAAGCTCTCGGTCAGTTACCATGGTAACATACTCTATGAACCTAACCTGGTCGGGACCAGCAGGCGAGTTTTGGCGTAATATAGTTCTGCCGTCTGTTTTTTGAGAAAATCATTGCAAAAATCAGTCAGTCGGCGACATTAGAAGTTATATTAGGTGGCGACTATTTTCACTACCATGGCATGTCCTTTTGATAATGATCCCGTGGATGAAGGTGCAGCATTACTGCGCAGAGAATTAAATATTCGTCGGGAGATGATTATCAGACCGCGCATAGATGTTCTTGCATTTCCAGACAATTATCTTTTTGAGCGGTACCGTTTCACGTCACAGTCCATCATTTACATACACAACCTAATCCGTCCTTACATTTCCAACATTAGCCTACCAACCGAAGTCATGCTCTCACATCCCAGCAGATATTGTGTGTTGCGCTGCGTTTTTTTGCAAATGGGAGTTTTTTATACAACGTCGGAGATGCAGAGCACTTTACAAAAGTAAAAAAAAGTCATGAAAGGGAAATAAATATTTTTATGAATAGGCTTAAAATATATAGATAGGTCTAGGCATATTAAATTTTATAAAAGCGCTTGTGTCTTGGGGGGTGAGCTCAGAGGATGAGCTCCCTCCAGGCTTACGGCCAGCTCCTCTGCCTCTGTTAGAGGTGCGGTGCTGGGCCACCACCCGTTTTACGGGCATCTGCTTTCTTTCTGTTGGCTGAGTAGAAGTCGTTAGTTTAAATAGGCTTAATTATTTAACAGAACATGATATAGATGAGAAGACATGTATGTGTGTGAAAACAGCATTATGTTGGGGATAAAACAACTGTACAGTCAAACAGCCACTTAATATTTACTTTACAATGTAAAACATGATCAAAATGAGGTACCCCCATGAGATTATGCCGAGGTCTTACCTGTTTGAACAATGTTTTTATGTTTCTTCCTTCCTTCTAAAAACGTGCTCAAACTCACCGTATGAGCGCATTAAAAAAAAAACTTAGCCCTTCTCTTCTCCGTTGCCATGGTGATGACTCGTCGAATCGGGGCTCCATTGACGCTGTCGTTTTATACTTGTGGCGCACGCGCTTAACTCCAGGTGAAACTACTCCGAGTTGATCAAACTAACTCAAATCAGCTGTTCTGGAACCGAAAACTCGAGGTTTCCTATCTCAGACTAGATCAACTCAGAGTTCAAGGTTAGACTCAGAGTTTGTTTATAAAACATGGAATTAAATCATACAGGATGTTATACGCATTTAATCCATGGCGTGATGATCCACGCGTTTTACAGATTTTCAGTGTAAAAAAAAAGATCCATGCATTTCCACGACTACTGAAGCCATGGAAATGTACACATACAATTCTACCGGAAGAGCAAAACCGACTTACGTTTACGTTTACGTATTGAAGTTCAGAAAAAGGTGGATAATATCTGAAATAAAATAACATTTCCCCTCTTTCTTAATGTAGATCATCCAAATGCAGTGTAGTTACTAGTTTGGTTGTACTATATGTTTGTTTGGTTTAGTAGCTATAACGATTTACAACCCTAATTTGCAAACCGGAAGAACTACCGTTCCAAAAACCCTGTTTCTAGAATACTAGCTAAAATATCCAAAATAGACCAACATCTTTAATTTTTCTTAATATATATTATCTAGATGCAGTGCAGTGACTAATACGGCTGCACTAGATATTTAGTATATTCAGTACATATATGTTTTTAAAACCCTAATTTATAACCCTAGTTTGCAAACCAGACAAACTACAACTATGGACTAATTTATACGAGGCTGCATAGCGCGCTGCTCTAGGGAATTTTTGTTTTTAACAAACATAAGCGTTTTTCATAGAATCAGAAGTTGTTACTGCTGAAATGAGAGTGCACTCAGTAACTTAATCTGTAAACAGATTTTAAATAACGTACTGGTGAATAGATGAAAAATAATTTTAACCATATTTTACCCATATGTAAGAGCGCCCCCTAGTGTTGACTAAACTGACATGATAGTTCAGGTCAAGAGCTTTCTATAACAGTTGGTAGCGTGTCTGTAGTCCCTTTTGTTGTTGAATTATAGGCCTTTAAACATGCACAAAGGTCAAGGTTCAGAGGTCAGTTTTTCAAAGCAGGGGCCATGTATGGGCTTCATACTGACATATGTTACTTTTCAGGTCAAGACCTTTCCAAAAATGTATTTGGTTTTGTTCTATCACAAAGTTTAGTTTTCACCTCTGTCAGGCTCCATCCTCTCCCAGGTGTAGTTTCTGAGACCCTTTGAGAGTCCAGCCTGGAATTTTTATTATTATTATTATTATTTGCTTATTTGGTGGAAATAACATTTCAAGGTATTGCTGTTTTACCTAATAACACTCATACTTTGGGATTTGGGCTTGTGTATACATATTTTACCTTCCAAATACATCTGGATAGGTTTATTTTGAATCAATTGCAGTCTTTGGATATTACGTTTGCTGATACCAGAGTAAAGTGCATTACTGTAGTCCAGTCTGGAAGTGATAAAAGCATGGATAACTTTTTCTAAATCAACAGGAGAGAGGAGGGGTTAAATCTAGTGAGCTGTCTCAGCAGGGAATCAAAAATGACACCCAGGTTACGAGTCTCTTTATGGACATTGCTAGAAAAGACACCCTGACTAAATGAATGAAAACCAATACAGTGAGCTGTCTCAGCATGGAATCAAAAATGACACCCCGGTTACGAGTCTCTTTGTGGACATTGCTAAAAAAGACACCCTGACTAAATGAATTAAAACCAATACACTGAGTGTCAAGTGGATTTTTTTAGTGAGGATTTAAACAGCCTGGGATATGTGCACTGAACCTGTGCATACCTGTGTCAGTTGAGAAAAGAGAGGTAATAAGTTGTTTAAAGTGTACTTTTGATGAGGCACCTGGAAAATTAAATAAACAACGTACAATGGGATAAGAAATATTTATTAAAGCAGTTCACATTTGTATATATCCCAACATCTGAAGATGAGAAGTTTGATTGAAGTTTGGTTCATCATTTTACAGGATATCACAAAAAAAATACCTGTATATCATTTGTACATATATGTCTGCATATCTCATTTTTTTGAACATCACAGAAAAAAAAATACAGTTTACCTGCCACATCTTTGCTAATCGATACAGGATGTGTGCTAAAAGTAGGAATAATATATGGCAAATACACATGCATGAATGACAATGAACTTCATTTTGTATTGGACCTTTCAAAATTTACAAGTCACAAAGTTCAAAGAAGAAATGTATTAGAACTTGCATAAAATAAAATGACAATAAAAGACTGCAATAGAGGGTTCAGTAGAGGCAGTAGCCCTACCAGTTTAACGGGTTAAAGTAAGCTACTTTGGTAGAGGCTTAAGAGTGCATCATCAGAAATGTCAGAGTCACTGTCAGAATAATCATCTGATGCACTGTTTAAGAAGTTTATGGTCTCTGCTCCAGTCAAAGTCTTCAAATATTTGTGTCTCACATTAGCCATCATTTCCCTGATGTCCTGCTGCTTTCTTCGGATAATGCTCTGCAGACCTTTCAACCCATCTTCATTTAGGCTCCATGGTGAATCTTTGGTGTATAGCATAATAATATAAATCTGTATTAGTAACTTTATCATCACAGATTGATATGTACAGTCATGCTCCGTAAAATTTTAAACACATGTTTTGCATTGTTGCCCTGGTAACCAAGCAGGAGAGCTCTTTCAGGGAATCAACACGAGATGAAAAGGACTTCCAGTGCTGGTTCATCTCTGTGATGAGAATCTTCTTCTCCCCCTGAAGTCTCCTTATTGCCATGACAATGTCGAATGATCTTCTCTTCGTCCTGAGGTCGACAGAGTCTGGAAAACATTTATGACCAAACAATTCATATGTAGAGAAGATCAACATTGAAAAGATCTATGAAGTCTTGTGGATTTGCACACTGATTTGAGGCATTAAAGATGTGCCACATTTGCAGAAAGCATTCAACAGACTGGTGTACCTACCACTGTGTGGCAGCTGCCATGGCCATGCCGTGTCTTCAGACGGAATGGTTTCCAAGCACGGACTTTCTGTGCTTGGAACCATTCTGTTGTATTTTTCAACAAACGAGGTCAGGATCCCTCTCTCCTTCCTAATCTTGCAGTGGATTTTGGCTCGATCTTTGTTGCTGTCTGTGTCCATATAAAGACGCTTCGAGCGTCTCTTGATGCTTGCCACCAGCACCTCAATCTTGTTGGCCAAGGCAGCAGCCTCGTTTGTGTTGGTGGATCTTGCTGTAAAGAGGAAACATGTATGAGGCATTATGTAACTTAGCACAAGAGCGCAATATGATGCAATTTTTATACAATTCTCAAATACCATCATCATAAGGTACTGGACTGCAAATGTTAAGTTTTGTATACCATGTCCTGCTCTTGAATGAATGCCAGTTGAAAACACCTCTTCTTCCCAGAGAATAAATGGGAACCCATTTAGTAAATGTCTTGGAATTAGATATAGGCCTACAGGAACTCCAGTGCAAAGTGTCAGAAAACATCCTGAATGCCTCTTGACAAACTAAGTAATACAGAATGTTACTAGCAGGTGTTGTCACTATTTCTGAGACTGAAAATCTAAATTTATCTTGACTACATAAAAGTCTGTCAGACAGTGTGTGCTACAATAAATAAGTAACTAAATTAAGGCATAATTTCCTCACCTTCTGCCCACTCTTCCAACTGGTTTTCAGTCACTGACAACTCTGCCTTCATGGACTCCAGATTCTTCAGCTGGTCTTCCAGAGCTTTTGTGGTCTACAAATCACAATGACAATAAAATAATTAGGTTAACATTAGGCCTGCACGAAATGAGATAAAACGGCAATGTGCGATAACCTTGTGCAATATTGGGATGACGATATGACTTGCGATAAATAAACATGTATGGAGCCCAACAGTGGTCATGGGGAGGAAAATAAATAATGTGCTGATGTGCACAAAAGATACACGTCATTAAGTCATAACTTGAGGCTACGATATAATTTGTTACCACATCTTAATTAACTTTCTTATTTATCTTAGTTCAGGCTGTCTTGGCGATACATTTATTGTGTATGTCAATATCTCGATGACGATGAAAATATGATAAATTGTGCAGCCCTAGTAAACATTTCAAGTCCACAGCCTCAACTACTACTATCAAAGACTATTTAACACCCAAAAAGTGATGTTATTACTTTCAAGTATCTGTGGGACAGAGAAGTGGCCAAGCTTTTATTCTTCTGCTGATTCCAGCGCATGGACAACAGTGTCAGCATGTCTGTGCGTCCTGCAACAGAAAATAAGACGTTCTCAGTATTCCACTTATTTCTTAAACCTTCTGTAAATTTTTAATATTTTGCCATCTCACCTGCTTTTGACATATGTTTGGTTGTCACTGCTATACGAGACAGGAAGGCATTGACTTGTTCCACCTCCTCCCCCAGAGTTAATCCAGCCCCCTCCTGATATGCCCCACTCCATTTCACCTGTTTAAAATACATTAAAAAACAAAGCATATTAAAACTTGTAAAGGTTGATGTAATAGTGTGGAGGTTTTCACATAGAGTAATTATGTCATATGTATTGATTGCTTACTTCACATTTGAAGTCATGAGCTTTGGTATGTAACACTGAAAGGAAGGGCTTCATGTTCAGAAGAGGCTGGAGCTCTGGGAAGGTTTTTGCCACCCTTTGGAGGTAAGGCCAATATTTGCATGTCACATCCATACAAAAAAATGTAGTTCTAGTACTACTGGCCAGCTTTTGTTGTAAGTACAAGGGATATGCAAATATTTCTCCCCTGTACATATTGAGGGCACAGAGGAGCACTCCATGACGACAGACTGCAAGTTCCAGTCCCTCCTCATTGAGCTTGCTGGCTGATCTTTGGGAGGTCTCTCTGGCAGCTGACCATTCCCCTCCACAAATACCTCTGCCGGAAACCTACAAAATGAAAATTGATTGATGAAAATGATCCACAGAGTTACCTTACTAAACTCTACAAGGAGATTATTGTATTCCCATACGTATATTTATGGTCTGCAATATTACATGTTTTGTTTTGCTTTGTATGCAGTTGGCGAAGCTTGTGACGTCTTCATCCTTTGCTATGAAGACACTATCAAAGATGGACTGTTCCTCAGATCTAAATACAGCAAAGGGACACTTCATGACATCTTGTATTCTAAGGTTAATTGGTGCACATTGAGAGACTTATGTTTTGTTATCAGTTCAAACACTATTACATTCTAAATATTTTATAGTACCGTGCTGCATTCTTGAAGCGATAATGCTTGCGATTTCCATCCACGCACACTGCAAGCATATCCAGACTGCACGCAGGACAGGTGAAGGGCTCCTCCTTGCAGTTGCTGTCCACCTCATATTGTACAGCCTCCCACTCTAAGAAACTTTTTAGAAAGCTATCTCCTGAGATTTTCCCAGTCTATCACAAAAAAGGATATCAACAGCTAATGATATTTAAAAATAAATCATAAGGACACAGCTTTTCAACAACAAATCCAATCAAAAAGGGAAAACAACCTCAGTACTCACACAGCCAAAGCGGACAGTTCGCTGATCTAACATTCTTAGAAATGCCTGACAGGACAGACCAGGTGCAGCCATTTTCA
Organism: Pagrus pagrus; assembly: GCF_965226575.1. Classification (NCBI taxonomy): domain Eukaryota; kingdom Metazoa; phylum Chordata; class Actinopteri; order Spariformes; family Sparidae; genus Pagrus; species Pagrus pagrus. The sequence continues at coordinate 26,996,346 of NC_140208.1, forward strand.
TTTCTTTAAATGAGAAGAAAACATCTGTGGCATAAATGGTGGCAAAGTGAAGGGTGGCTGGCCAGTAGTCACTTTGCAGAATATCATCAATTCCAGCAGTCCACGTGGCATTGCAAGCTTCACAAGCCAATTCCGGCATACTGAGCTCATCTCGTCCTTGAAATAACAAACACAAGAACAAACAAAAAGCACAAATTTAATGTAGGATTTCATAACTTTGTTTTTTTTTTATGTACTGCTGTAGTACTTGATAGCCATGTTGAGATTTTATATACAAAGCTATTGCAAACATGGGAGTTGTTGATAAGGGATAAATTAAAGAGTCACTTTTTCTTTGCATCCCTAACATTCATTGTGATCACAGTGATAGTCTTTCCTGCTTTGATCCTCAATGACTCTGCTGGACAACCACAGATTCTGTCAGGGATCTTCACTGGCACAAACCGCTCTGAAAAGAAAGAAAGAACGAAAGAAAGAAAGAAAGAAAGAAAGAAAGAAAGAAAAGAAAAATACAAACAAACAAACCAAACAAACAAACAAACTCGAGAATTAAGAATCAGTTGTATCTTGAGGAAGCTAAAGTTTTCAACATGATGTGCTCAAAAAGTCCAGCAAGGAATATATTTTATACACTCACAAAACCAGAACTTACCACAGGGGCAAAGGGCCTAATTTAGCACAACAGTTGTTGGGGGTAATGGCTGATAGAATCCTGCTGTGTTGGCATCTCTGTTGTGAAGGGGGTGTCTGGTGTGCATGCTATCATCACATTCAGCACAGAGGAAGGGGCGTGGTTGGCAATCACGACAACGAATAACAGCAGAATTGCTCCAACACTGTTGACAGATGTGGGCTTTTACATTTTCTTTTGCCACTGTGGTGTTAACTAGACGTGGTCTCTCTGCCCTCCAGCTCTCTGAAAAGAGACTGTTTCGTGTGCTCCAGTTTGAGGAAGCCAGAAGTGATGCTGGTGCTTCCACGTCATCTTGTATTGCATCTCCTGTTGCATCCGTAAGTGCTTGCTGGAGATCTTGTAGAAGCTCCTCTGATAAAATGGTACAAAAGAAGTCAAAAGTAAGAGGACTGTTAACTGCTGTGATCAAAATTCTGGCAAATTTTTATTAAAATACAAAAATTTACATCTTAACTCTGTATCGCATCCACCATACAGATACAAGTACAAATGTCAAACATTTCGCGAAAGGCTAATGAAGACCAAAAAACGTGCATACCAACATAGAGTTAGTGTTGGAAGCATTGATGGGTGGATGAGTCATCTGAGGGTAACCAGCTGTACCAACGACAACATCAACAATCATGTATACTATTAAAATGTTCTACTTTTATCAATACTACAGGCACATGTTACCCTGTTTAACAGAGTGAAACAGCACAGCCTCAGTGTCAAACATGGGTATGTGGAAGGGACAACTAGACTTTTTTCCCCCACATCATCAAGGACAGCAAAGGGAAATACCAGCAACTCAGCCAGAACAAAACATCTGAAATGGAGCCTTGCTAAAAATAGCATATCACCAACTAACATCATTCATGCATGATCCAGAATGGGAAATCTCTGCAGCAAGTGACCACCAAGTAGTATTAGCGCCCAGCTACACTACGTCAGTTACTGTATATCAGTCCGCAGAGCCAAAAGGATACTCAAAGACCACATCCACTTAGAGTCTGTTACCCCCTACTGCCATTTGACAAAAGATATACAAATATTTGTTACCATTAGACTATAGGCAGTGACCCATTAAGTCATCCTCTGTACGCCAATATGCTGGTTCTGGATTGTTTCCCCTGCTTCCATACATGTCAAGCTTTATGTTTTACTTGATTTGATACAAATGAGTGACTAAAATAATCTGGATCTTTAAGATATCATGAATGTGTAGCGGGATGAGTATTTCCCCTTTTGTGTTGCTCATTGCCATGGTTGTTGCTTTAATTACGCGGTTTATATAATAGGGGAGGGACCCATAGATCGCCCCTTTCTCTGGCAGCTGGTGCGCGCTTCCCTTCCGGGTTACCTGGGTTCAGGTGCTGCAGACACGCAGCATCTCCCTCTCCTCCGCGACAAGACAGTGTCCAGTGTGTGCGTTGGCTTCCTTTTACCCTGCCCTCCGTGCTGTTGTGCGACAACGTCTAACAAGACAGTGTCCAGTGTGTGTTGGCTTCCTTTCATCTTCTCCGCGCTGTTGCGCAACAACGTCCGACAGGACAGTGTCCTGTGTGTGTGTGTGTGTGTGTGTGTGTGTGTGTGTGTGTGCTTCCTTTCACCCTCTCCTCCTGGTGTTTGAGCCCAACGACGCTGACGGGTATGTGAATGTTTATTCCGGCTTTTATCAGCCCAGTCATCCCATCCCTAATTTTATTGTGGTCATTTTACAGACAGGCTGAGGTCTCAGCACATGGCCTGCAGGAGCCACGCCACTCCACTCGGGACCGCTGCTGCTTTATGGAGGCTTGAAACTGCTGTTAGATGAAGGCTCAAACGTGCTGCTGTGTCGAGCCTGAGAGGAACTGGTTTTGTTTTTGATTTGAAATTTTGATTTATTACCAAGTCCTGATTTGTTTGTTTAATTGTTGGTGTTGTCTTTGTTTAATTATTTTGGGATCATATTGATTATTGCTCTATTTGAGATTAGTTTCCTGCTTAAGTTTGAATTATATAATTTGGATATTGTTATACCCGAGTATTTTTTTTAATATAGTTTGGTCTTGTTAGAATACATGGTTTTGCCCTCACTAATTGTTTGTCCGTTTACTTCCAGGCGCTGAGGGCCCCACTGGTGACCTGCCCCCCCTGTTGGTGATGGTGTCCTATTGTGTGTAGTGTTTCCACTTCACTCATTTTTTTAGCTTTACCCTTGTGTGTGTTTATGTGGTGTATTATGTTGTGGATTGTGGTGCTCCCATTTTAGTTGATACCTTCACTGCCCTCACCCCCCCCAAAATTGAGAAACTCAAAACTCAACCTACATAAACATCAACCTTTACAACATTACCACTTAGCTACTAATCAAAATAGGCTACATCGTTTTATATACATTTTCTCAACACTAAACGAAATTTAGTTTGAAGGAAAATTACACTCATTAAGATTCTTAATGTTACATCTATAACTGTCATACAAGTTTTATGCACATCCGTAAAATCGCACAAAAAAGGAACTTTACTAGCTACAGACTTTTGACTCTTTATTAATGTTAGCAAACAGTGGCTAAAGTTATTCTACTTTACATTTGTCTTATTTTAAATGCGTCTGAAATTATCCACTTTGATTATAGCTCACTCTGCACTTCTAAATGTAGAACAATAAACACAAATTGGGCTGGTTCAATAATTTTTTGTGGATTATATTAATATATTCACTCGGTTTCCTGATTCATTTGTCTTTTCACTTACTGTCAAGAAGGAAAACAATATATATATATTTTTTAAATAAACTTTATTTCAGAAAACGCATGTACGGAAAATAACAAAAGATACTATAGAAATGATCCCTGAAAGTATAGCCTTATAATAAAATAAATAAATAATAAAATAACAAAAGCCCCCAGGATCGTCGCATGTGATTACGTCATAAAAGTGTGTTTCTGACTTAGAATAAAATCTTTATTTATAAAATTACACAATATTATTATACTGTCAGAGTGTAAATGCTCTGTTGGATTAATCAAATCAAATCAAATCAAATTTTATTTGTATAGCCCAAATTCACAAATCACAGTTTGCCTCAGAGGGCTTTACAATCTGTACAGAGACGACACCCTCTGTCCTTCGACCCTCGATTCGAGTGAGGAAAAACTAACTAAGAGCTGGTCCAAGACAGGCCTGGGCCAGCCCTAACTATAAGCTATATCAAAAAGGAAGGTCTTAAGTCTACTCTTAAAGGTAGAGAGGGTGTCCGCCTCCCGGACCAAAACAGGAAGATGGTTCCACAGAAGAGGAGCTTGATAACTGAAGGCTCTGGCTCCCATTCTGCTTTTGGAGACTTTAGGAACTACAAGTAATCCTGCGTTCTGGGAGCGTAATGCTCTAGTTGGGTAATACGGTAGTATGAGCTCCTGGAGATATGATGGTGCCTGACCATTAACAGCTTTGTAGGTGAGGAGAAGGATTTTAAACTCTATTCTTGATTTTACAGGGAGCCAGTGCAGAGAGGCCAATACAGGAGTAATATGATCTCTTTTCTTAGTTCCTGTCAGTACACATGCTGCAGCATTCTGGACCAGCTGGAGACTCTTTAGAGACTTGTTAGGGCAGCCTGATAGTAGAGAATTACAATAGTCCAGCCTGGAAGTAACAAATGCATGGACTAGCTTTTATGCGTCTTTTTGGGACAGGATGGGCCTGATTTTTGCAATGTTACGTAGATGAAAAAATGCAGACCTTGAAATTTGTTTTATGTGGGAGTTGAAGGACATATCTTTATCAAAGATAACTCCCAGATTCCTGACGGTGGTGCTGGAGGCCAAGTTAATGCCACCCAAACCAGCTATATCATTAGATAATGCATCTCTAAGGTGTTTAGGACCAAGTACTATGACTTCGGTTTTATCTGAATTTAACAGCAGAAAATTGCAGGTCATCCAGGTCTTAATGTCCTTGAGACATGCATGGAGTTTAGTTAGCTGATTAGTTTCATCTGGCTTTATTGATAAGTATAACTGGGTATCATCTGCGTAACAATGAAAGTTTATGGAGTGTTTCCGAATTATATTTCCTAGAGGGAGCATATATAAGGTGAATAGTATGGGTCCAAGCACGGAGCCTTGAGGAACACCATGACTAAACTTGGTATACAGGGATGACTCATCATTAACATGTACAAACTGAAATCGATCCGATAAATAGGACTTAAACCAGTTTAATGTGGGTCCTTTAATGCCAATTAAGTGTTCCAGTCTCTGTAGTAGAATGTGATGATCAATGGTATCAAATGCAGCACTAAGATCTAACAAGACCAGGACAGAGACAAGTCCTTTGACAGAAGCGATTAGGAGGTCATTTGTAACTTTCACCAGTGCCGTCTCTGTGCTATGATGTGCTCTAAAACCTGATTGAAAATCCTCGTATAAACTATTGTTATGAAGAAAGTCACATAGCTGGTTGGCGACTGCTTTCTCAAGGATCTTGGAGAGGAAAGGGAGGTTGGATATAGGTATATAGTTGGCTAAAGCTTCTGGATCAAGATTAGGCTTTTTAAGAAGCAGTCTAATTACAGCTAGTTTAAATGACTGTGGTACGTATCCTGTTAATAGAGACAGGTTGATCATTTCTTTCAGCAACCTAGTTGGGATGGGGTCTAGGAGACAAGTTGTTGGTCTAGATGAAGAAATCATCGAAGTTAGTTGGTGGAGGTCAATGGGAGAGAAGCAGTCTAAATATAAGTCAGAATTTGCAACTGTTTCTGAGGTTCCTGTATTTAAAGATACAACAGTGCCAGTTGAGGGCAAGCAATGATGGATTTTGTCTCTAATAGTTAAAATTTTATCATTAAAGAAGCTCATGAAGTCATTACTACTGAGCGTTGTAGGAATACATGGTTCAGTAGAGCTGTGACTTTCTGTCAGCCTGGCTACAGTGCTGAAAAGAAACCTGGTGTTGTTTTTATTTTCCTCTATTAATGACGAGTAATAGCTTGCTCTGGCATTGCGGAGGGCCTTCCTATATATTTTAAGGCTATCACAACAGAAGAGAAAAAACAAAAATTACTCAAACCAAGTGTCTACTAAAACGGTTTTCCCATAATTTGAAGAATTGTGGGTAATGTAGTGATTTAGCTGTCTGAAACTGACCATAAAACTCTGTGTTTCTCAGAGTCGAAGGGGAAAACACTAATATTGATTCTCAGAGAATTAATCCATTTATGTTATGTAATTAACAAAAACACACTGGTGTTTCTGTGTTGAAAAATATGGCGAATATCATTGAAAAACCACCTTGAACGTCAAGCTGACTGTAGGGAGAATATTTCCGGGTGTCAGGTTCACAGTTATCCAATGGGACCGGGTCCAATAGTCAGGAGTGAATGGATGACTGGATCACTTGCTCTGAGCGTCACATATCGCCGCAAAGGGGATTACATTGGAATCAATTGAAATCCCTGTGCGTGGAAAAAAGAAGCTGAGGGAGACCTTGAGCGTCAGTTAACAACATGAAAGGGCCCTGACCAAGCGTCGGTTTTTGACGCGTCAGGAGTGAGACTGTGTTGCATAACAAGCTGCGCTTTCAGTAAGTATTAAGTATTTTCTTGAAATATGCAGAAGGGTAATGCCATGACAGTTTGATGCGTTGTGTAGCCATTTCTTTTTTTACTTAAACTGTCGGCTTTCTTGTTTAAAGGTCGCTAGACGAGCACAGGTGTATCATAAATTAGCACTTGCTAGAGTTTACAGTCAGCTAATTAAGACAGTTATCAAAGTTTTCTTGTACCAGGGTGGACTGACTCCTTAAAATTAAGGTCATTTGTATGTTCGGGTGTCAGTTTTTTTATTTATTTTTATTTTTTATTTGTGCCAGGGTAGGAATATAGCGGTTATATTTGCCGTGTCCATCACGCCTGGTGTGGGGGGTTTGGGTGGTTGGTTTCACAGCACAATGCACTTGACTCGATCACAATTTGACCTTAAGTCATGCTTATGTGGGCGACGATAATCCAACCAGATTGAAGCGGGTGAAGTTTTTAGAGCCATGCTTTCCAGACAAGGCGCAGTTCATTTCAAACGATTTTAATGTTGGTTGGTTATAGTTATTAAACAGTGTAGCAAGCCAGGTTTTGCTTGGAATATTAATTAAGAATGTAGTGGATGTGTAACCTAAATCATGCCAGTGGAAATTAAATTTCAGAGAATATATATATATATATATATATATATATATATATATATTAGGGGTGTGCAGAGCAGCCGATATTTGTATCTGTATTTGTTGAGGGGGGAAAAGTATTTGTATTTGTATTTGAGTAAAATTCAAAATAGGCGTAAAAATATATTTTTTTTTGAGTTACACTTCTAATTTTCGTTATAGTGTAAGTATTCTTTAATTATCCATTATAATAATTATGGATATGCAATATTGGTTGATGTTTTTCCATAAATCCAGCAATGAACATGTAACAAGGAATTTCATTGAAAAGAAAATAACATAACAGCCATTACCTCATCCATTGTTAAACCAACAACTAATAAAATATCATTGTGAACATTATGAACCCCACCACCACCCGTCCGTGTTGGAGGACGTTGAACAGACAGAATAAAAACAAATAATACTTAAAAGAACTATTCTTTCTAATGCACAGAGCTCCAAGAACTAAACTTGATCTGTAAATAATATGACATAGTAGCCTATAGCTAACGGTCATTATGCTTCTGGCCTCTACCTGGTCTTTTTACTAAACTTAACCAATTCCTTTCTTCATTGCCTAAAACCCAACCAAAGCACCGAGCAAAGAATTTTTTTTTCTCCCCCGGTCTGATGTCAGCAGGGTCGCTGGCTGCAGCAGCCTCGCGCCCGTGAAGTGGGCTCAAGCCGCGTTCAGCCGCGCTCGAGCGGAGCGGGGGAGAGAAACAATGTGAATTTCTTTTATTCTGTCGAAGATCTCCCAACGGAGTGAGGGACAAAGCAAGTGGGACAGATCTGCCCAGTCCTGAGCAGCGCGCGTTTCACAGACAAGCCACAACGCAGAGTGTAAACAACATCACCTGGTTCAGCAGCGGGGGCGGGGGGGGTCGGAACAGCGTTGTTTTGACGCCCCCACCCCCGACTCCTGAACGTCACTCACTCACTCATCCAGGCATGTACTGCGGTCTCATGAGGAAATGTAGCTTTTTGATATGATGTTTTTCTTGTTCCCGAATACAAATATTTTTTAAAGTATTTGTTCGAAATAAGTATTTGTAAAAAACACGTTATTTGTGCCTTTCCGAATACCATATTCGGGTTCGGCTCCACCCCTAATATATATATATATATATATATATATATCACTGCATGAAAAGTGGGACTTCTGGCCCCATAAACGCCCAGAAATCTCCCTTAATGACAATTTACAGGCTGTGAACGTGGCGTTCGTCTGTGCCGAAAATTTACGGAAACGAACCATGACGTATGTGGAGCTTGTGGAGGTGCAAACGGCTCTAATTAGCATATGAATAGCAGCGAAACCAAGCCTGGCCAGAGAATGTGTGGCCTGGCTTGAATTTCCTCACTCAGTATTGGATGAAACCACTACTTTCAAACACGAAAAATCACTTGTGATTGGTTAGCAGATCTGTCACTATTGGTCACCCTGGGCCATTAAAAATGTAAACCCCACCCCTGTATATATATATATATATATACAGTATATATATATATTTATTCATTCATTCATTCAATCATATGATATGCTATAGACTACACTATTATTACCATCAAGGACATGAATTAATTTATTGAGGAAAGGAAATTTTCAAAGACAGAGCTTTATTAGCAGAAACACAAACACACAACTATGTACAATTCTGCCCACACAAGAAACGGGAAGCTCAGGAGAAGGCCTATCCTACAGCACCGTGAAGTGTCTAGATAGATAGATAGATAGATAGATAGATAGATAGATAGGTACTTTACAAGTGTCCAGTAGCATACAAAATACAAGACATACATTACAAATTAACAGTAGCTACAGCAAACAGTAAACGGTGCAAATGGAGTGGAGTGGAAGTGAAACAGTGCAGTGCTGCCACCTCGGAGCTGTAGGTAACTGGCAGCATTCCATTCCATTTTGCAGACGTCTGTGGTGCGTTCACATTGCCCTGTACTTGGGAATTGCCTCTAATCTCGACTGCAGCGAGGCACAGAGCTTGGTCTTACTGTCTTACAGGCAGCTGGAAAACAATTAAAGGAGAGTGGTATTAACAAAAAAACATAAGTCACAGTAAAATTAAACAAGGAAGGAACAGGAACAAAACAGTAAATGTTACTTAGACACAATGGCGTCACTATCAGCGTCATGTAAATATGGACTTGCGGACATAGCTCCGAGCAAATAGGAGGCCACGGCCTCGTTATGAGACGAGGTTGGTCTGTGAAAACAAAATGAACGGTTAAGATCGGTATCTATTAACGTATCTGTTTCCTTATACAGCAGAATGGAAGCATATTCTTTATATCTTACCCTTGCTCCGGTTTGTAGCGCTGTCCGGGCTTAAACTCCTCTCTGTCGTCTTGTGCCGAGTAGTCCACTCAAACGGACAGAACTCTATCGCCAAAAACGTTTTTATAAGACTCCTGGTCAAACACTTTCACTCAAACTGGCGTAGATATTAACTAAAAAGTTTGTGTTTCCACTTTACAGTAGACAACCTGCATCTGTCGTCTTCCTCCGCTCGTCACTCTCACGCATCTCCACCCACTTCCCCTTTACCTCAGTTCCTCCACCCCCTGTCCTTTGACCTCAAAGGTGATCCAGGAATCAGAAAGGTCCCGAAAGTAACAAAGTCACAAAAGGTCCAAGGATAACAAAACCACAAAACATTTGTGCAACTCTCTTTCCTATTCTTACAGGCATTTAACAATTATTATTACACATCCAATAATTAACATTTTAAATGCTGCATTCAGTTAACATTTGTGGCAAAGCCTGATTAAAACTAATTGTTGAAACAAATTTTTGTGTATCTTTTATACATAACATTGGCCATTGCTAATGACATACACAGTAATTAATCTACAATACTTTCATTAAATAAATCAATTCAAGCTAAAATTTAAGAATCTATAATTAGGCTATACTGAGCCTGATCTATTTATACCAGAGATTTTCTAATAAAGTTAATACCTTTTAAAAAAAATGTCACCTGGAGTAAAACTCCACCTGCTACCCTGATTTGCATTCAAAATAGGCGTAAAAGTATTTTTTTTTTTGAGTTACACTTCTAATTTTCGTTATAGTGTAAGTATTCTTTAATTATCCATTATAATAATTATGGATATGCAATATTGGTTGATGTTTTTCCATAAATCCAGCAATGAACATGTAACAAGGAATTTCATTGAAAAGAAAATAACATAACAGCCATTACCTCATCCATTGTTAAACCAACAACTAATAAAATATCATTGTGAACATTATGAACCCCACCACCACCCGTCCGTGTTGGAGGACGTTGAACAGACAGAATAAAAACAAATAATACTTAATAGCTGTGAGCTATTTGTATAGCTCACAGCATTTTCATTTACATGTTAAAGGTATAGTTGGTAATGATGGACAGCTAGCAAGATTTGAAAGTGGCACCTTGTCTAAGCTCCATCCCCTTTTCCCCCTCCCGTCAGTGCTCCGTCCAAAGCCCCGCCCCCACAAACTTGAACGTGCATCAGACAGTCCGTCAGCAGGGCAGAGAGCCGTTAGCATTGGGCTAATACAAGCTACAAAAGTAGCTAAGTTGGCTAACGTTACATATTTCATGAAAATAACAAATCCCCCTGAAGCAAAACAAATAATTACCTGTCCAACAGAAAGACAGCAACCTCTGCATGACTTCTGGAAGTGATACTTTTGGCTGCATTTTCTCTGCCATTGTTCTCTCCTGCTAACTGTGCTAACTCTTCTTCTTCTGTTGTTTTATGGCTGTTGGCAAACAACTGTTAGGTGTGCATTACCATAGATATATATATAAAGGCTAGATGTCTTACGGCGGAGTCTAGAACGTCCTCACAGGTCGGCCATCTTGGTACAGGTTAGCTTTCCCGCTGTATCTGTGTAACCTGAGGTAAAGTCAGTGATCTGCACAAACGCTAATACTCTTATCTCGCTGAAACCTTGACAGATTTACAAACAGTTTGGTTTCTTACAAACGTCATTAACGTGGTTATAATTCTGGATGCTTGAACATGTTGAAATCGCATCTTTTCTCTTCGAAGAAATCATCACAGTTTTAGTTTGAAGGATTTTTAGCTCGTCTTCTGGGTTTATAATGGGTGTGTATTGCGTGAGCTAGAGTGCGTGACATCATCTCTAGAGTGGAGAGCAGCTGCAAAAACTTTAGAAAAAACTCTCTTCAGCTTGATTTGGGTCCCACATCTTTTACTTCACATAGACAATATAAACATGGACATGTAGTGTGAAATCTTGTTGGCTTTCAGATGATGGTCTTATTTCAGATGTAGGACTTAAACTTTTGGCTGTAGATGCCCTCGAGCGACAAGCACTCCAGCAACTCCCCCATAAGCCGCAGTGTTAACTTTGAGCCTAAATTTCTGGAGGAGAGCAGACGGTACCGGTTTTGTCTCTCGCTCTGGCTCCCTCATTTTTCACTCTACAGAAATGAAAAAACACACCACAGGTTCAGCAATGTCTCCTGTTACTCACTGTATACATATTTTGGCCATAACCATTACACTTTTGTCTAGACCTGCAGGTGTTTGGGAGGTGTTTTCTCATTCATCCTTATGGGGAATTTTTCAAATTTCATTTTACTACTACTTCAGCATACGTTCAGCTATAGAAACCGTTCAACTATCAACATGTTCAGCTTTTTAAGCTCTTTCAAGTTTTTCAAATATTAAGCTTTTTCAAAAATAATAGTAATATGGAAGCAAATGTGAAAATCCTCAAATCCTCTTCAAAACTCATCCACTTTCAACCTCTTCTTGTGTTAAAATATTTTTATTCAAAATTGGAAATATGGACTTGTATGGTTATTCGTCTCAAGGCCTCAATTATTCATAAGTATGCAGTGTCATAAATATATCTCTGTACAGGGTGGGGATTTCAACATGCAGCATTTCTTGATGTATAGCCTATTTGTAAAGGAAAATATTGTAGTCTACCTATTTTAGAACATTATTCTATTTTTTAGAACATAACATTATTATTCATAAGTATGCAGTGTCATAACTACATCTTTGACGTTTATAACAAACCAAACCGTTTGAAAATCAGTTGAAAATTGAGCAAGTTATGGTTATTTAAAAAGTACATGTTTCATTACCAACACAATGTTATGGGTGAGCGAGCTACCTGTACCAAGATGGCCGACCTGTGCGGACGTTCGACTCCGTTGGCCAGCAACGCGGATGAGACATCTAGCCTTTATATATATATATCTATGTGCATTACTGCCACCTTCTGACCTGGAGTGTGGATCTCCTGCTAACTCCATATGGAGTGTGCTGAATATATCCGGCAACGTGACACGTGATGAGTGCGCGCAGGGAGGGGGGGGGGGGGGACAGAGGGGAGTGCAGGCAGGACGAGACATGAAGGCATCTGATTGGTTCTTTCAACTCTGACCGAGAGGAAGGGATTGGTCAGAGTTTTTACAGGCCTGCAGCTGCCACAGAGGTCTGATTTATTTCGTTCCTTTTTCTGAAAACATTATGTATGGACTACTCTCAGGGTGGAAAGACCATTTCACCCAGTATAACAAAAAGTGTTTCTGAACAGGATTACCAACTATACCTTTAAAGCCTCCCCTAGAATTAGGGGGAGAGGGTCATGGGGGGACAACTGCCAAGCAAGGACCGCATCAATTTCTGACAATTCACGGCAGTTTTGGGTGTTGCCTGTAAATTGCTGTGTGCAGCCGTAAACCTGAAATTCCACGTGAATGTACAGTGCCGCATACTGACGAAAATCCCACTTTTCATGCAGTGTATTGTAGAAGAAAATATGGTGGTAAGATTTTCAGTTAAACTTTAACTTTAATGCTTTATAGTTATATACATTGTTAAATTTGACATACAGGCTTGCACAATCAGTGATTGCCATTTTGCCATCTGCTAATGTGATCCTGCAATGTAAATGAAATACATTTTGAAATGTATCAAAATTGAAACAAATAATTGTATAGAACATGTAGGAGACTATTTTCATTTCTGTAATCATTTCCCCACTAAGATTCTTGTTTTAGCTTAAGTAATTGTAGGAAAAAATACAGTAGAATTGGGTGATTGTTTTCCTCTGAAGTCTGATGTGTAGGCATGTATTTATCTATAGAGCTTTGTTCTTAAGGAAATGTATTACTCTAATTGAATATTATTGAGTGTTTACATCAAATTGACCAATTGCTTAACATATTTTTGATGATTTGATTTGATTCATAGTTGGTGTTAACTTCTGGAGTCTCTGTGAGTCTTCTTTTAATGCTGTTGTTATCTTTAAGCAAATAAATGCAACAAGTAAGGTCTTTATGAGGGAAATCTATTGTGAATCAGGCCATCCAAACAGTTTAATCTACTGCACCCAGAAGGCAGATGATTAAGGGACATGTAAGACAGATCTGAACTTTAATAGACATTTTTCTTGGGCAGAAATATTGCCCTAATCGGGGACATTCACGACGTCCCCACAGTGCACTTTTACTCTTCTGTTTCTGATGACCTGGAGACAACTGGTCCCCATAAATCATAGGTCAGTAACAGGCGGACCGCGGTCCGAGTCCGGACCCAGACGCCATCCTATATGGACCTGGACCTATTGTCAATAAATTATTTAAGTATTTTCAATTTTGACAGGGCGCTCCTATTTTGACCGGCGCAGCTGTTTTAGACTTTATGGTACTGAATTAGTGTATGAGGAAATCCACTGACCAATTGCATGCAAGTTAAGCCATCACACGTGATGCTACTCAGCCAATCAAATCTGTGCATTCCAGGCGATAAACTTTGCGACTCTGAATAGACAGATGAAAGAGGTGGATCAGGATGGAGAGAACCGGACTGTGAATGGACAGGAGATGGCAGAAGGAAGTGATGGATCAGGAAGTGAGTTAGGGATGGAGCTACAGTAGGTGGCGGGAGAAATTGGAATGAGGTGAAAGTGAGGAAAACCAGACGAAAATGCAAGAAAACAGGACAGAAAAGTAGAAGCTCAATGTCAGAAGAAACAGATAATGAGCAAGTGAGAGGGAGTGAGGAAGAGCATAAAGTAATCATCAGACTGGAGCAAGAAGGTGCATCGTTTGGTGAGTGGAACCCGGTTCTCCTTACCAAAGGGATAAACAGGCAAGTGGGAGAGGTGAAGAGTGCGAGAGTTTTGCGAAGTGGAGCACTATTGATCTTTTGTAGAGACAGTGCACAACTAGGGAAAGCAATTAGGCTGAATAAAATTGAAGGAAAAAAAGTTCAAGCAACGATAGCTAAGACTGGGGGTCTCACTAGAGGAGTGATCTTCGGTATTCCCCTGAATGTGTTGACTGAGCAGATAAAAGAGAATGTGGAGGGTGCAAAAGAGGGAGGTCAGACACCTGAAAACTACTCGTGAGGGTCAAAAATGTGATAGTCTATCGGTAGCGCTCACGTTTAACGAGGATCGGCTCCCTGATAAAGTGTTTATCGGGTATATGAGCTACGATGTTAGACTCTACGTGCCTCTGCCGTTGAGGTGCTTTAAATGCCAAACATTTGGGCATGTTGCAGCAGTATGCAAGGGTAAACAAAGGTGCAGGAGATGTGCTGGGGAGCATGAATATGGGAAGTGTGAAAAAGGAGCTAAAATCAAGTGTTGTAATTGCGGAGGGGAGCATACTTCTGCGTTTGGGGGATGCGAAGTCAGTAAGAAAGCAGCGGAGGTGCAGCGAGTGAAAACATCCAGCGGCATCACATACGCAGAAGCGGCCAGAAGGGCGGGGATGCAGCCAAAAGATAATAGTGTCAGGGTGACGGACGGACATGAAGCAAGAACATGTGAGGGGTGTAGAAGAGTAAAGGAAGATACACTGATTGTGGGGAAGAAACAGTTTATACTGTTCATGGTTGATATAGTTAACTGCACTGCACAAACTGACAAGAAAACAGAAAAAATCTAAATAATAGTGAGAGCGGCAGAGAAATATCTAGGAATCGAGACCATCAGGTGGGAGGAAGTGGAGGACATTTTGAAAGTAGGGTCACCCAGTTCGCAGACACCATCACAATCATCAATATGGAGTGGGGGATCATCATGGTCCTAAGTATATTGCAGTGGAATGCAAGAAGTCTTGTAACTAATGGACAGGAGTTTAAGAAGTATATTTCAGATCTGCAGGATAAGCCCAGTATAATTTGTGTTCAGGAAACATGGATGAGAGCGCAATGGGATTTCATAGTGCATGGGTACACAGCAATAAGGAATGACAGGAAGACTGGGAAAGGTGGTGGGGTAGCAACTTTTGTTAAAGATGGGATAGGGTTCAATACTGTTCAATTAGGGAAAGAACATGAGTCCATAACAGTAAAGATCTGGACAGGTAGATATGAGATATCAGTAATTAATTACTATAACCCATGTAACAAACTAAGCGTAGATGTATTGAATATGGTATTGGGGGAAGTGCAGGGAAAAGTAGTATGTGTGGGGATTTCAATGCACATAGCACTCTTTGGGGGAGTGAGAGGACAGATGCAAATGGTTCAATAGTGGAAGAATTTATAGAGGATAAAGGGTTAGTATGTATGAATGATGGGAGGGGCACGAGGTATGATTGTGTAAGAAATAAGGAGAGTGTGATTGATTTAACCTTAACATCAAATGAAATAGCTGGCGTCACTGACTGGGAAGTGCTGGGTGAAACGTTGATGGCTTCCACCACCTCCCCCCTGATCCGTAGTGGCTGTGAAGGCATCTTCTTCCTCCTGAAGTCAATCACCATCTCTCTGGTCTTGTTGACACTGTTCGGACCACTCAACAAAGTTGTCTACCAGTGTCCTGTACTCCCCCTCCTCAGAGTTGTACTGAAAATCAGTGGTGTATAAGGTGAAGAGGAAGGGAGAAAGCACAGTTCCCTGTGGAGCTCCTGTATCACTCAGACAGGACACTGCCCAGATGGACAAACTGTGGCCTGCCTGTCAAGTAGTCAGTAATCCAGGAGGTCAACACCCATCACCTGCAGCTTCTCACCCAGTAGCAGAGGTTGAATGGTGTTGAAAGTACTGGAGAAATCAAAGAATGCGATCCTCACAGTGCCTCCTCCACCATCCAGATGCATATGGGCTCGCTGCAGCAGGTAGATGATAGCATCATTGACTCCTAAATGGGGCTGATAGGCAAATTGCAAAGGGTCCGGAAATGTCCTCACCTGTGGCCTCAGCTGGGCTAAGACCAGTCTCTCCAGGACCTTCATCACATGAGATGTGAGGGCGACTGGTCTGTAGTCTGCCGGGTCGGATGGTCTCGACTTCTTGGGGACTGGAACCAAGCAGGATGTCTTCCACAGCATTGGGACTTTCTCCAGACTCAGGCTCAGGTTGTACAGATGTCCTAGTACAGGGGACAGCTGGCTGGCACAGGTCTTCAGGATCCTGGGTGTGATGTCATCAGGGCCTGCAGCCTTTCGCTGATGTAGTCTTTCCAGCTGCCTCTTAACCTGGCCTGTAGTCACGGTTGGGCGGGGGTTGGTACAGATGTCTTCAGTGGAGGAGGAGGATGTGGGGGAGAAGGAGGGGGGGCAGATGGAGAGGTGCTGTACAGGAGAATGCTTGGGGGTGGGTCGAGCCATTTGGGACAGTGTGGGTGTGTGGGGGGATGGGGGCGTCGGACGGGTGGCAGGAGGTGAGCTAAACCTGCTAAAAAACTGGTTCAACTGGTTTGCTCTATCCAGGCTCCCTGATGTTTGCCTGTCTTTCCCCTTCATCCTTGTGATGTGCTTCATTCCTGTCCACACATCCCTCACACTGTTCTCTTGGAGATTGGCCTCCAGCTTCCTCCTGTAGTTGTCCTTGCATGTCCTCAGCATCTCTCGGAGTTCATGCTGAACTCTCCTCTGCTCCTCTCTGTCTCCAGACCTGAAAGCCCTCTTCTTCTTGTTCAGAAGTGCCTTCAGGTCACTGGTAATCCAGGGCTTGTTGGAGAAGCAGTGCACAGTGTGGGCTGGTACAGTGGTGTCCTCACAGAATCTGATGTAATCTGTGATGCAGTCGGTCATCTTGACAATGTCCTCCCCATGTGGCTCACAGAGTACGTCCCAGTCTGTTGACCCTAAGCAGTCCTGCAGTGTCTCAGCGGCCTCCTGTGTCCTCCACCTCACCGTCCTGGTGTGCACGGGTTGCCGTCTCACAAGAGGGACATACCTGGGAGTCATCATGACCAAGTTGTGGTCTGACCTGGGGGGAAGGGCTGTGGCATCATAAGCATTCATGGCATTAGCATACAGGAGATCCAGCACCTTCAGCGAGAGACTAATTGCTCCGAAATGCAACACTGAGCACCACAGGAAGTCATTCCTACCTGTGGCCATTAAACTTTACAACTCCTCCCTCTGATCGGACTCAAATGGCTATATATATATATTTTAGGGCCGGGACTTTAACGCATTAATCAAGATTAATTAATTACACAAAAATTAACGCGTTAAAAAATTAACGCATTTTAATCGCACTTATTTTTGCACCGCGGAACGTTTCTCACTGGATGAGTTTCAGGCGTACCGATTTTACTGGAGCACAATTATTTAGCGAGTTAAAAAGCCGCCGACACTGGCGCCCTGGCAACATAAGCAAGACAGCACCGCTGTCCAGCTCCTCTCTCAGTCCGGCCTTGAAAGTCGTCAGATCATGTCTGTGACTGGACACATGAGAGCAGCTAGGGACGGCGCTCTGATACGCCCTGGCAACATATAGCAACATAAGCAAGACGCAACGCGTTACACCAACCACAGCACGCTGTCCAGCTCCTCTCTCAGGCCGGCCTTGAAAGTGAAAGTGAAAGTTAAAACTTTACCGAGCAATCCTTGTCGCTGCTGAATCATTGTGGGTGATTATTTATTATTTATTTCACTCGTAAGGCCGTGTAATAAGTGGGATAATGTATAGTTACATTACATTATCCCTTACTTACATCAGGCTGAGTTCAACAAATCAATTTATGCTATCGTGATTTAAGTAGTTAAATACAGTAATCATCATAGTGTAGTGGCAGGAAAGACCATTTACCAAATAACGTGTTACTTAAACATTTTTCATTGTGCTGTGCTCTGAAAATAAAAAAACTAGTGTAGAGTCCTGTATAAGGAATGTTCAGCTTAAATTTTCCCCTTAAATTTAGGTTCTCGGGAAAATTGCATCTTATCAGGTAATCGTTAATTGATCAATAAGGTCCATCAACTAACGATTAATGAATTAATCGATAATTTGCATCCCTAGTCTGTTGGTCTTGGTTAGGTACCACCTTGAAAAAAAAATACACAATCTTTTGTTGCTTAAGCTTATGTATTCAGTCATTATTCAATGGTATACTAAAACCCATATGAAAAAAATTGCTTCTCACTGTTCTTAGGTCAAATATTTATATGCGATTAAAAATGCGATTAATTTCGGTTAATTAATTACAAAGCCTCTAATTAATTAGATTACTTTTTTTAATCGAGTCCCGGCCCTAATATATTTATATATGTATATATATGTGTATCTATGTATATTTTACATATACCACATTTTTTATTGCACTGTATATACGTACATACTTGGAGTGGTCATTGTACACTTGAGATTGAGATTGTCTACTTTATTATTCTATTTTATTTTATTTTATTTTATTTGTTGTCTACTTTACTATTGCATTTATATCTTTATCTCTTTTTCTATTCATGCTGTATTTTATCTCTACTTTGCACGGAGCATCTGGAACTAAAACAATTTCCCCCCGGGGATTAATAAAGTATTCTGATTCTGATTCTGATTCTGATTATTGTCTCTGGTGGGGCTGTCAACATATTGGTGGTAGCTATTTAAAGTTTTGTCCAGTGAGGCATGATTAAAATCACCTGTAATCACCATTAATGCATCCAGGTGTTCAGTCTATAGTTTAGCAGCGGCGGAGGCTCACACAGCGTAATCAGCAGCACAGGCTCACACAGCGTAATCAGCTGTTCGCGTGTGTACTACCGGCAAAGTTCTCTGTTACAAAGAGTAGAAAAAGTAACAGAAGAACACGGAGAAGGGCAGCAAAACTTAGTCCAGCCATTGTCCCAACTTTTATGAACAGGTTGTGATTGATCCAAAAAACAAACGAAAGGAATTAACCAACAAATAAACAAAAGTATAAAAAACACGACGGGAGCTGCGGCTACAGGCTGCCACCTGGAGCGGCGCCATCTTGACATGAACATAACCGTACTTGATAAATTTGGCAGTGAAGATGACAGCATTTCTTACATGAAAACTATAATTGCTGGTCGTAAACTAGCATTTATGTCAGTGTATGTACCTACCAATTCCATCCTATATTTTTCTCCAGACTATCTGAAATTCTGTCCTAGATGTATGATTTTGCTATAATCATGGGTGCAGATATGAATGCGGTTGTAAACCCAGCCTTAGACTACTCGAGCCCCGCCGGACACTGTTTTCACTCTCAAAACTCTATTTCAGCCTCTGTCCAAATTTATATCTGACTTCAACTTAATTGATGTATTTCGTGCTATTAACCCTACAGTTAAGCAATATGGTTTCTATTCTGATAGACACAAAACCTACTCTCGCATTGACTACATCTTAACCTCTAGCTCATTCTCCATAATCCATAATGCAGTGCTTTCTCCTACTCCATTATCTGACCATAGCATCATTTTAGTCAAACTTACCTTACCGAACAAACACACCTATCAGAGCAGCTCACTGGCGTTTTAACACGACTCTGCTCAAAAGTGAAGAATATTGTGTCTACTTCCGGAGAGAGTTGAGCAGATTTGTGGCTGAGAATACTGGTTCCGTTAATGACCCTCGAATACTCTGCTGCACTCTGAAATGATGTATCAGGAACACCTCGATAGCTTTTGCCTCACATCTTAGTAAGACTTGGCTGGCCAAAATAAATAGTTTGGAATCTAAACTTACTTCCCTAGAGCATCAACAGCAACTCTCTTTCTCTGAGGCCAGGAAACAAATCATCGATTGTGACAAAAATTGAGCTCAATTCTCTGCTCAGACAAAGGGCTGAATTTTTTATTCACAAGACCAGAAGGACATACTATTTCACGGCCCTAGGCCTAGTCACCTTCTGTCACTCAGACTCAAACAAAGTGAAAAATTTGCCAACATAACAACCATCCGCTCTGGGTCATCACAGAACACTTTAACAGAGCCAAAAGCTATTAACACGGAGTTTCGCGACTTTTACTCTAACCTCTACTCTTCTGAAGTTAATTTGGACAGTGACAGGTGTAGAAACTTCATACGGAAGGCAAATCTTCCAATCTTAAACCAAGAGGAAACAGATGACCTGCAGTTCGCCTATTTCACTGATAGAACTAAAAGAGGCCATTCAGAGGATGAAAAAGGGGAAATCGCCAGGGTGGGATGGAATACCCCCTGAATTTTATTTGTTTTTCTCGGAGGAGCTAGGTCAATTCATGCTGGATATGATCCACGCAGCTGTGGATAAGGGCTCATTTGACCAGGAAACCAACTATGCTATTCTCACCGTTCTCCCTAAATTGAATAGCTACGTACTACGGTAAGCGTGTTGTGTCATTGCGTCACTGTGTCATTTCCTGTGTTGTGTTACTGATAGTGATAGCGTACCTGTGCTGCTCCGGCTCGTCCGAGCAGATTATTGTTATATTCCTTACTGCAGCAGCCGAATTCCCGCTTACAATAAAGCACGTACTAGTCCACTAAAGCATTCAACAGTACTCTTGTTTATAGCTTAGTCGCTAAACTTACTGCTGTTTGTAGCTCTCATAGCTCTGCTAGCTAATCTGTCGTATCCTAGCTTAGCCGCTATCAGCTAGCGATGGCTTCTCTCTCTCCCTCTCGCTCTGAGAAACCAACTCTGGTTATTGGCAGCTCCATAGTACGAAACGTGAAGTTAGCGGCACCAGCGACCATAGTGAAATGCATCCCAGGGGCCAGAGCGGGCGACATCGAATCAAATTTGAAACTGCTGGCTAAAGCTAAACGTAAATATAGTAAGATCATAATACATGTCGGCGGTAATGACTCCCGGCTACGCCAGTCGGAAGTCACTAAGATTAATGTTGAGTTGGTGTGTACCTATGCCAAAACAAGCTAAGCTGCCAGGAACCTATTGTATTCCTAGGAATTCTTTCTTTCTTTCTTTCTTTCTTTCTTTCTTCTTCCGAGGAAGTCATACTTCCCATGGGCGAAAACTCACCAAACTTTACAGAAATGTCCGGCCCCATGCCAGATTTACTTAATTCCAAGGACATGTCAATATTCCTCCTGGGGGGGGCACAATAAGCGTTTAAATTTAAAAACTTTAAAAATACCTACAAAATCAACAGTACATGCTACAGTTTTGAAACTTTCACCAAACTGTAGCCCCAATACTGCTGAAACTTTAGTCCACTTAAACTCATTACAAATTATGAAGTCCATCACTCAGTTTTTTTCAAAACCTGTAAAACTTATAAAACCTATCTCCTCCCACAATTTTTGCCCAATTGTCACCAAACTTGCTAGAGAGCATCTTCAGACCGTCCTCCACAAAACTTGTTTCTCGGATTTTTGATTTATCAAAAATTAAGCCTACAGTGCATCAAAATGTTTGACTGTAAACAGTACTGTAAACATATACTATCAAATTCTTGCTAAATACATTTTCAATCTTCCTGAAAAAAATTGAGAATATTTTGCAGTCATGGTTGATGGAGTTTGGCAAATATCAGAATTTTATCTCAAAAACTGAATTTTTGAGAACATTTTGAATTCTGCTCTCATGGGAACAACTGGAGTCAATGGAAGAGTGGCATTTTTAAACATAACATTTTCTCTTATGAAGCAAAACATTTTAAGTTAAAAACAAATCACCAACATTTCCATGCTGTCAAGATGCAATTTATGTATTATCAGATTTTTGTTCAGGTAACAGAATTTCTGACATTTTGACCATTTTTGAAATCTGCCTTGACAACAGCTGCCCGGACAGTGACTCCCTGAGTCGACAAATGAAGCCACACAGCAGGTGTCACTTCCAGCCAATTAGCTCAGTGAGTTAGGAGCTGGTGCTTGGTGTCAGGGGTTGTGGGTTCAAGACCCAGCAAGGATGATGATGATGATGACAGATCAAAATGTCAGATGTCCTCAATATGAAAAACAAGACCATTGTCCTGACGGTGGCATCACAGCAAGCCTCTAAATTAAATAAAAACAAATAGCTTGGACTGGACCATGGACGAAAGCTAACCAAATTTTGCACAAAGGTCCAGTCTCATGCCAGATTACCTCAGCTGTAAACCCAAGCCAATAGTCCTGATGGTGGTGCTACAGCAAGCATCTAAAGTTCAAACCTTTGAAAATTCATAACAAATCAACCATACTTGCTACAGCTTCAGAACTCTCATCAAACTGTAGCCTCAATATTGAAGAAACTTTTGTACATTTAAACCTATTAAAAATTATGAAGTACATCACTCAGTTTTTTTTCAAAAACTGTAAAACTTCTTAAACCTATTTCCTCTCTCCTCCTTTGATTTATCAAAAATTGACCCTCAAAAACTGAATTTTTCACAGCATTTTAAATTTTTCTTTCATGGGAACAACTGGAGTCAATGCAATGATGACATAGCTAAACACCAGTTATTCACTTATGGAGCAAATCAATCATTTTTAAAATTACCAACATCTCCATGCTGCAATATGTGTATTTTCAGATTTTTGTCTTGATAACTGAATTTTTTACAGTGGTTTCAAATCTGCCTGCACAACAGTGAATGGCTTACTCAATTTGTGAAGCCACTGTTGTATTGCCACTTGCCAATTAGCTCAGAGCGATAGATGACATTCTTTGGTTCCAGAAGTTGTGGGTTCAATACTCAAGTGGTCCAAAATGAACATTGTTGTCAACTGTCTTGTCTTCCTATTCTCCTGTTTGTTGCTCAGAATTGCCTAAATTTGCCAAAAATAGCCCGGACCCGACCCATTGCTGCACAGCAGCTATAATTACTTACTAGTATTACTGTTTTTTTTTAAAGACAGTAATTATTGATAATGGCATTGACATACTGTAATCATATTCTCACACTTTTGATCTGTCTCCCTTCAGGGTCCAAAGCTCCGCTCAACAGCAGCAGCAAGAAGCACCAGGTACCACAAGATCAAGGAGAGCCTTAGGAACAAGAGTAGCAGAGGCTGTCAAAAGAGGTATCTGCATTCATTACTGACCAATGATGTAGGCATACTCAAGTGTTGGAACCAAGTGATAAAGTCACAATCTCTGTTTTTACAGAGTTAGATTCAGTAATGGATGGTAGTCATTTTTTTTACTCACCCATTACTTGTCCATTATGCTCACACAAGGATACAGTAATAAGTCTGCATGAATAATAAAATGCATACTTTGGAACTGTGAGACAGTAGATACAGTAGATCATGGCCACATTCATGCCAACACCAGTGGAATTTTTTTTTTTACAATTGTGTGTTACTGACTATACATTTTTATCATTTTAACAGATCTGTGAAACAATCCTGGGCCATGCCAAAGACAGGTTCTCCTTCACCAGCTACCTTGTGAGTGCCGTGCTGCTAGAGGCAGAGCTGTTTGACCGGCATCTGAAAACATTTCCTGAAGAGGCTCTGAATACCACCGTGAGGGCATACCCCATGCTACACAAGGAGAGGCTCAGGACTGAGCTTTCTCTCATCTACGAAAGTCCAGACTTCAGGGGCTGCTGCAGTGCACTGGCTCTGTACCAGGTTCTACAGAGCTCCAGGAAACCTTCTCTGAGACTGTGGTGCTGTTGAACATCCTCAGAACCACTCCAATGACAACAGCTGAAGCTGAGAGGTGTTTCTCCACCTTAAAGAGGATCAAGACATTCCTGAGAAATACAATGGGACAGGAACGTCTGAATGCATTGGGCCTGCTTTCCATGGAGAGGGAACTTGTCAGGAACATGCCTGATTTCAATGAGAGGGTTTTTGATCGCTTTGCTTGCTTGAAAGAGATGCGAGCTAAATTCCAATACAAGTGATGAGTGAGTGTGTTCTTAAATGGTGAGTTGTGTTATGTTGTACTCTCCAAATGTTGAATTGTAAATAGTTGTATTGATTGCATATTGCCAGCCAAATATAAACTGAAAACGTTCTGGAAAATTTTGATTAATTACAGTTTTGATGAAGTAAGTGTAATTTGATTTGATTATCGCTATGGCATCCATGATGGCTATAAATTGTAGACTGTGCTAAATGTGATTTCATGGGCAAACTATTAGATGACAATGTATCTGTTAATGTGTGTTTTATTGTGGAACCAAATTTATTGTATTTGAGACATTTAAATAGCCTAGCTATACAAAAAATACTGAATAGTATGTACATTTTATGTCTGGTGTTGCCATCTAGTGGTTGAACAGGAAAACCAAATTAAACAATGAAATGTGACACTGTAAAGCTGGCTATCTGACTTTTATTTATTATTATTTTGGCCATTGAATGGGTCATCTTAGCCATCATTGCAACTTTTGCCTAGTGGTGGTGAAACCAAAGCTTTCTGAAGCACTGAACCACTTTGACACAGTTGCCCGTAAAGTGATGCACTGCTTCGAAGCATTCGATACAGTCAAAATAGTGACATCTGCTGGCTGTTGAGGGGAATAATTGACGTCATGACTTTCACGAGTCAGTTTTTAATTAAATGTATATTCTCTCACCAAACTTGTGTCATAATGTTACTGTAGTCAATCTAAATATTCTATATATTCTGTCATTGGTAAGTATCAGTACTCCGACATGTACTGTATTAGATTATCAATACTAGTTTTTTTATTGCATGATACATGGTAGTAATCTGTACGATGTTGTGATGTGAGCATATCTGTAGCTAATGCGTATACGGTAAGCTAAGCCACCAGTCTCTGACCAACTCTGCACTGACTGTCCTGACACCACAGCTCAATTTCTCTCTCCTCTGGCCATTAATTCTCCCCCTGGTGTCTCTCTGCTCTCTAATGTGCATAATGGACTCATAGTTATACGGTTGTGGTCTGTCGTATTTGTAATTATACACATGTAAAGTTTCCTCGGGGTCAGAACCAGCACCACAATCCATTGTTTTCCTATTGTTCAAATCGACCGCTCTCCCTCTGCCTACGTCACTTCCGTTAACCGGTTTTCGATGCGGAAGTAAAAATTTCTCCCAAAAATGGAAGTCTTAATAGTGTATTTATAAATATAATTTTAAGAAAAACTTGTTCCTACATAGGGATGGGCGATATGGCAAAAATATCATATCACGATTTTTTTAAAATAAAATCACGATTTTGATTTTATCACGATCTTAAATCAAAAAAAGAAAAACAGACAATTTAGGCCAAAGAACCTTTCTGAACAGATTTTAATTTAAATAGTGGCAGTTTTGCCAACACGTGCAAACAACGTAAACATACTAAAAGGTAAACAACACTCTGATAAAGTGCACTCTTGCAACATAAAAGGTAGCTTTCAATAAACATAAAGTAAAATATCAATGAAGACATTACTGTTTTTTTTTATTCAACAGTCATTTTCACAGGATTTAAGTATATCAAAACACTAAATAGCAGAGGTGGGAATTGTGGAGTCATCAAGTCATTTTTTCTGTTCATGCACTAAACCAGCTGAGTCCGATCAGCACAGCTCTTCAGCCAGGAAGGTGAGCTAATTAGTGAATGCACCTGGTTCAGTGACTGAGCAGAACAAATACATGGCATGGAGATGACTTGATGACTCCACAATGCTAAATAGCTTATTGAAAAGGGTCAAATAAGTCCGTCAGTGGTCGGACTATCCGACGGGGGGGTGGGGGGGTCGCGGTAATTTGAACACTGTACAATTAGCGCGATATAGCGCGACCTATCCATTCGCCCGTGTGTGTGTGTGCGTGCCCGCTCGCCCGCACCCGAGAGAGGCGGTAGGTGGAGGGGCTAACTGGCAGAGATGAGAGATGGTGAAACGCTGTTTTTTTTGTTTTGTTTTTTAAAAAAGCGGCCAACTCCTCCATTTGGCTTTCTGCCATGGCTCTCCATGCGGCTACCGCTACACACATAAACAAGGAGGCGGGTAAGAAAGTGCGTCACTGCCCGTAATTCGCTATGATTGGTCGGTCAGGTTGACGACGTAATACGGTTCGAGGGTCGAAGGACAGAGGGTGTCGTCTCTGTACAGTTTGTAAAGCCCTCTGAGGCAAACTGTGATTTGTACGAAGCCCCCCTGGTGTCATTTGAGAAAAAAAAAAAGCCCTGTAGTAAACTGAGGGAACAGATTGCTAAACTGTGCGCACAGTTTACTAAACTGAGGGAACAGATTGCTAAACTGTGCACACAGTTTACTAAACTGAGGGAACAGATTACTAAACTGTGCGCACAGTTTACTAAACTGAGGGCACAGATTGCTAAACTGAGGGAACAGATTACTAAACTGTGCGCACAGTTTACTAAACTGAGGGAACAGATTACTAAACTGAGGGCACAGATTGCTAAACTGAGGGAACAGATTACTAAACTGAGGGAACGGATTACTAAACTGAGGGAACAGATTGCTAAACTGTGTGCACAGTTTACTAAACTGAGGGCACAGATTACTAAACTGTGCGCACAGTTTACTAAACTGAGGGAACAGATTACTAAACTGAGGGAACAGATTGCTAAACTGTGCGCACAGTTTAGTAATCCGAGGGTACAGATTGCTAAACTGTGCGCACAGTTTAGTAATCTGAGGGAACAGATTGCTAAACTGTGCGCACAGTTTACTAAATTGGGGGAGCAGATTGCTAAACTTGGCAACCCGCGCCTACGGATATGTCGTCAGCTACTTTTCAACATTGCGACCACACCGCACCTCACAGGTAAGTCAATGTATCAATATTAACGAGTAGCCTTACAGTTAATGCTATATTGTGTGTAGCATTGTACATTGACTGCTTTCGTAACATTGCATTTATTGTGTTTGTCACGTCAAACGCATCTTTCAGTTGGAGGCTAACATTAACGTTAGCAGCGATGCAGCTAAAGTTGGCCTCCCTGGCTTTCATGTTAGCCAAACTTTGTGTCTCTAGACTTAACGGTGCGAATGCTTGTCCAGCTATGAAGCATCAACAGGGTGAAGACAATTTTCAATTCTCTGCCTATTCAACCCACAGCGGGACACAAGGTGTCATGTGTTAGATATTCCATTTATGCACGACAATGCGCGCATGTAACTTGTGTTGTTGTGTTGTCACGCATCGGTTATATCATTTGGATCATTTTGTTACATCTTCTTAATCGGCGACCGCTTTTTATATTATTCTTACTCTACATTTTAATGTAAGCGCTTGTAGTGGGTTGAAAATGCCACATGCTAAGTTGTTTTATGTAAACAGACACCCCCCCTAATTTTCATGAAATATTTGAATTATTCTGACACTGTATACAGACTTTACATTAAGTTAATTCCTGAACTAGTCAGTAGATGGCGCTCTAGTGCTACTGTGGATCCATTAGGGAGACTTCAGCTTCATGCTCTGCTCATGCGCAGCTCAGAAACAAACGAGCACTGGCCTGAGCAAGACAATAACTTTTGTCTTCTCTACATCACTCCACAGGTACTGCAAATTTTGTGTTTCAATGTTCAGCTCTGTTTGGTATCTAATATCAATACCGTAGTAACCTTTCTGGAAAGTTTTTGTATGTTTTGGAGATGTTTACAGCGTGTAGACAGCGTAAGTGTTAAGCTTCGTATCGCGACGGGCGTCGCCATGTTGGATATGTACCGTCTGTGAATTTCAGATGTCTATAATAGTTTTTGTAGTAACAGACTACAAGTAGCAAGTATCAGGTAATGTAATGTTCAAGAGTGTTAAGCGTTTGAGCCAGCCAGTTGTAAGTAAACGGTAAAGAAGGACGCTATTTTCAAATGAGTTCGCTTTTGAGTTGCTAGCTAACATGTGTGGGGTCACGCCACACATGCTAACCGCGGAAGTTAAGTGCAAGTGTAAGAGAGCAGTGTGTATGTGGAAGGAAGGTCTTATGAATGTGTATGTTGAGTTATATTATTTTTGTACATCTTAATATTTTTGAGTTAAGCCAATTCTTGTTGTGTGGAAAATAAGTCAGATTATTTTGAGTTCATGTGTACTTTTATGTCCTTATAATTTCTTTAGGTAGAATGTTTATGGTGTTTGTTGTCAGTCTGGTGTGAGCATTTGTTGTTTTATTTGTTATGTGTTTTAGTGTTGGTATGAATGTAATATGAATTTAAATCAGAAAGCTGGAGTAGCTGATGTGAGAGTTTCACACTCACTCACTCACAGAAATATATTGTGATTATTGGCTACACAGTGTTTTCTAGCCTGTGTGTCCTTTGCTACTGGCCCAGATTCCCCTAGGTCTGGAGCCGGTAATACGCTCTCTGCTCTGGTTGTGCGGTGTCTTTTAAAAAACGAGATTGATTTTATTCATCACGTTGGCATGCTCTATAGACTAGTATTATCAGAGTAACAGTCTCTGTACAATTTGAGTCGGTAAAGCTTCCACTTACTGCCATTAGGCTATAGATGATTGATTTTACAGTTTAAAATGCACCGTTTTTAACATCATGTACAGATAAATCCTGCACGCTATATAGCCTATACTGTATGAATCAAACATTCAAACCAAACGATTTTTATGGTTTATAACTTACACTTGAGTGACATATATACTTTTTATTGATATTGTGCTTTGACCCCCTATTTTTCCACACACTTCATTCTAGTCCTGTCGTTTCTTAACCTTGTTTGTTAAGCTTTGGTATCCTTGCTTATCTCTGTTATGTATTCATGTAGACATACATTAAGAGCAATGACAAATGCCAAGTCAAATTGGTTGTATGTGTACATTCTGGGCCAGTAAAGCTGATTCTGATTGTTCATCATCCAAGTCATTATATTCTATATTGTTCAGTAGACTTTAATATTCATTGCTTGATGAAAAGGCTATAATCAGAGGCAGATATACAGAGGCATAAGAAAGCAACCTTGTTTTTGCATTGGGTGTGTTTCTATCTATTACCTAATTTCAGGACACACACAAAGTAATGCTATGCGCTGTATTAACATGGTAGATAGGATAAGCAGCTGCGTTGATCATGTAATCCCAGACTAGACCTCTGACATTCCATACAAATAATGGCAAAATAGACTGGGGCCAGATCAAAACATTGTTGTGTTGGTGAATGAATCACAGGACCAGAAATCTTAACCACTTGGCTAGAGCTGCACGATTCTGGAAAAAATGTGAATCACGATTTTTTTGCTTAGAATTGATATCACGATTCTCTGGCACGATTTTTTTCACAAAATGTTTCTTGCAGTGATGAACTTTAACAAAACAAAAAAATCATTGCTTTGGCAGAGGCATAGTAGTAGCCTAGTTCTATCATTGGAAGAGAAATGATTTTTACAAAAGTAAAAAAAAAAAAATTGAGACATGCGGCTGATAACAACTTCCCCTTATCATCATATGCACATCAAACAGTCTGATTTCCTTAGAACTTAGAGCATATGGCCCTGAACACAGCACTTCAGAATTGAATGCTCAACTCTTGAATCTTTCATTGTATTCGCTACAAGGAATTTAAAAAAAAAATGGACTTAATACCTCATCAACTTATTAGCCTTTTTAAAATTATTATTATTATTATTATTACAATAATTTTTGTTGTGGTGATACAAATACATTATTGATTTTGTTGTTATGACTTCATAAAGGAGTGAAATCAGGCGCTATAAAATGAACCGTCAGGCTCAAATACAGCTCCATGATCCGACTACCATAAATCAGACTTAGCGGAAAAATGATCGATTTCCCGGAATTCTGCCTCGCGCTGCTTATTGTACATGTCAGGGAGCGCAACGTTTGAAAAGTAGCTGTGGGAGGGCATCGAGTACCGTTGGTCGAGAGTGTTTATCATCTTCCGAAATCCCTCACGTTGTACAGTGTTTATTGGGGCCATATCTTTGGCTAGGTGATATGCGATAGCTGCTGTGATCTCCTTATGTCTACTGGCGTTTGGTAGGTATGGCGTTGCATTGTACAAGGTTCCGGTTATTGACATCTGTGTTTGTTTCTTGCCTTGTACGGCTTCATCATGCTGTACTTTGTGGTGATGTTTAAGGTGATTGTAGAGATTTGTGGTGTTGCCGTGCGGTGCTGCAACGACGGCAAAACACACTTTACAATGCACCTCACGCTGTTTGTCATCGTCTGACTTAAATCCAAAATACTTCCACACCACCGAATGCGAACCTTTTTTGGGAACGAGGTCGGTTCGGGTGGGTGGGTGACTCTCGCCACTACCACTTGGGTTTTCGTCGCCCTCCATTCAACCCTCCTTACCGCAGACTTTCCTCCGCTTTAACTCTCACTCACTCTTTCCAAACACTCAACTGCAGCCGGGCTTCCTCCACTGAATCACGTGTTGTAAAGACGCTTTACCATAGGCTGAGGGAGGAGGCAGCGGCAGTGCTGCGTTTGGGGGCACTTGAAAAAATCCGGGAGGAAAATAGGAGCATTTGTTTATGATGCAGCTCGACATATAAAATGCTTCAGAATCGCCGCGTGTAGAAATGACATCGCGTGTATGTGTGAATCGAGATCGCGATTTTTTAACGATTAATCGTGCAGCCCTACACTTCGCTTTATTTAAGCAACTTGTAGTTTACGTGCATCAGACATCACTTTACACAGTGGTTCATGTTCCCTACTACTGGTTTTTTAACGTTGGTGGCATTCCTCTTAGTAAATTTAGTAAATCTGAGTACATTTTTTCCTACATTATGTCATAAAAGTCACAGCATATACGGCTGGATCATCTATCACAACAAACAGGACACAATTTCTTCACTACGTAAAGGCGTAGTGGAGAAACAGAAAGATAGAAAATATTTTTTGCAGCTATATTAATGTTCTGAATGTCTAATACAGTCCCTTAAGGCCCATATCAGCCATTACTGTCTGGCGATATGTTGGTGCATCGCTACTTCAACTGTAAGTTGTCATGTCCCCACCAAAACTTGTTTGTTTTTGTTTTTATCTCCTGAAGGTATATGAAACTTAGCTCACCTTAGCTCCCACCAGAGAGTCGCCAGACAGATTCATAAGGTAAGAACGTGCATGCCAAGTGGATCGCAATGTCATTCTCGCATGCAGTTTATTATGAACTGTGTCCGGTCTGATGTGTTCTTATGACTTATGTCCATTTCTCTTGAAATTCCCCTGTTGGGGAACCCATACAGTCTTTTTCTCATCTGTTTCTCTCTCTAGGCAATCCTTGACAAATAGACTGGGGCCAGATCAAAGCATGATAGAATGACACAGTTGAAATGATAGTTGAAAACATTTCTGACATTACTGATTGAAATGGGAAAGAGTGTGCTGCAGCATTAAAATATTAACCACTAGGGCAGCAAAAAGTACTGTGTTAAGTTACTCTTTAAAAACTTTATTTTTATTTTTAACAGAATATTTTACATTTGGCATTGCTCCTTTTTTAAAGATCTGAGTACTTCCTCCACAGCTTTGCTGATGTGATCAGTAAGCACGATTGTACATAGGAAGACGTTTGTTAAGGTTTTCATTAGCAGCCTCTTTTCTGAGTTTTTTAAACTTTCTATGTTGGAAAACCTGTTAAACAAAATATTAATCATAGCAGAATAGTTTTTACATACTTTAAAATGTGTCTGGAGTGGGACTTTAATGTTACTACTGTCTCTGGAGCTGCAGGTCTGAGAAAGTCTTCTCACATATCATTGGTGACTTGGTACATATTGAATTTTGTAGTGGGAGACTACTTTTCTTATCTTTCCAATTAATGCACTATCTGACTCTGAAAATCCGCTCAAGGTTGAAATCCAAAAAATCAAAGGCAAAGCAGCAGGTCCTCAGTCCAAAAGGTGTTTATTCCCAAAAACAGAAAATATACATCCGTGAGCTACCCCGGGGCAGCTGAGATCTCTCGCCGATTCGCCCCATTTTATACCCGTGGTCCAGGGTCCCCACGCCCCTCTGGACCATCCTTTTACCTTTACGATCATCCTGGGTTTGTCATTTATTATTCTCATTCTTGGGTGTGCTCTTAAGAACCTACAAATGTCTTACTCAGGCCCCTTCTGTGGCCTTGGGTGACCTGTGGCAGCACCTGTTGCTCATTTATTTCAACATTGTCATTATAAAATGGTGCATCAAACATTGGTCTTTTATCAGCCTCAAGCTCAATTAGAGCACAGTTGGGACTGCAAGGGATATTACAAAATCTAATCACATGCATGATCATGACCCAGTTTTTCATTTGCCACTAAAATTTGATATTGATTACTTCACAATAATTTCATAATATTTGCCTGGCATTAACTCATTATTCCCTTTTTAATAGAATGGACGAGAGTTTCCACAAGTTCCTCCGGGAACAAAGGAGGTTAGATGAGGCAGTCATTGATGTCTTCATCAACGAGAAGGTATGTGATGCCCCAGTTAACACAACACACCACATAGTTTTAATGTCGAAAACATGTTGCAACTGTCACAATTGAACAATTGAAGTCCTTAATATCAAACAGAGGTACTGTCTCAGGTCTGTAGCTATTGATTAATTCCTCATCAGATCTCAACATGCAGACTAGGTTTAAGATAAAGGGGTTTCAATCACCTCTGCAGAGTAGGACAGAATATGGAGGGACCCTGCAATAATCTCAAAATCCGTCAGATTCAGAATTTCGCAATTGAAAATCCTCCACAGAGTATAACGTATATCACGCACTTTAATATCGCGATGAAGACACATTTCTTGATATATTGTGCAGCCCTAGTATACATGTAGGGGAGCTGAAGAGAGGCAAGGCACTCAGGAGCACGCATAAAAGTCACATCCTTTAGATTTTCCTGAATAAAAAAACGCCCTGAATCCTTTACATACACTGGAGATCAAAATCCTTGGCAACAAAGTAATGGCTAAGAAACCCACTACAGACAAACTGTGGAAGAGACTGCAAGAAGAATGGACCAAGATTAAACCAGAGCAGTGTGAGAAACTAGTGATGTCCTGTGGGCGCAGACGTGCTGAAGTCATTCAAAGCAAGGGCCTCTACACTTCCTATTAATTTTTGAATCCTATAGCCCTAAGAAAACATTGTTTACATCTTCTCTTCTGACACAATGGTAACTGTTCTCTAATTTTGCTCACTGATTTTTTTCACAAAATAAAGGTTTTTGTTGAAGTGCCTTGGTTGTTTAAAAAAGCATGCTAGTACAGCAGTGGTATAGCCACAGCTGATATTCTATCAAATTCTGAACAATAAAAAATAACTATTTCAGAATAAATTCAGTATTTATAATTTGTTCTCTAATTTTGATCTTCAGTGTACAAATTAGTCCACAGGCTGTTCACACAAATGAAAGAATAGGACCGTTTTATACTCAACTGCACCCATTTCCATTGTTTTTTCAGGTTGACTGCAATGCTGTCCATTCAATGACAGACGAAGAACTAACTCTATATGTGCCCAAAATCGGGGATAGGATAGCTATTCGGCAGTACTGCCGAAGAGAAGTGGCTGCACTGGAAGGAATCACCACCACAACCGTCTCTAAGGCTACAGAAAGCCTGATGGCAAAAATAAACCAAAGACGGGCCTCCAAGAGAAGTCATGCGTATGATCGTTCAGAAAAAATGACCGGTAACACAAATGCCCTAAAAGTGGAGCGTGCTTTTCAAATGGGATTGTTTGAAGAGGCTGTGGACAGTTACATTCAGGTGAAAGAGAAAAGGGGAGGAGGAACCAGACATTTGAAGGCATCGAAGACTGCCACAATGGCACAACTGTTGGAAATTGGCAAAGACCTATTTTTTCCAAATGGAACAAGTAAAATCGGTAATGTCAATGAATTCAAATTCACCATGCGGGATTTTACTGAAGATGAGCTGGCTCCATTGACCACACTAGGTGAGCAATATGAGAAGAGAAAAGTTAAAATGTTGAGACTTTATCTTTCATGCAAACGGATTGAGACAGATGCAAATGAAATGCTGAATGCTGCTACCTCACCTTGTGCATCAACCCTCAGTGAATCACCCCGTACAACTGCTGCTTCTCGTGTAGTTGCTTCCACAACTGGAACTCCCAGTGTAGCTGCTACCACAAGTGAAATTGCCAATACAATGCCTTTGTCAAGTATAACTCAATGCAAACCTCTCAACAGAAATTGACATGTTTGAAGAGGATGATTTAACTTATGAACCACAGGCATCAATTTCATTTGATGATGAAGTTGTGATTGGATATGCTTTCCTCGATGATGACACTGCTGACCTGGATGATACCCTTCCAATGGACCCAGTGCAGGTCAAAAGCTTATTTACAGTCCAGGAACCGTTTCAACCACCAAAGATCAGACCGGCTTAGGCTTCACAGGGGAAATGTTTTCCAAGGACTAAATGCTGCCTTTAAGAATGGATGTGTGTCTGCAGATGACTCTATCTTAGAGATTGAGATGGTCCTACCCAATGGTACGACCGAGAAAGGAGAAGACAATGGTGGAGTTTTACGTGGTGCGCTAAGTGAGTACTGGGAGACTTTTTTTATGAAATGCACAGCCGGAAACATACTGAAAATACCTATGACGAGACATGATATGAAAGATGAATGGGAAAACATGGCTAAAGTTATGGTTCTAGGCTACAACATGCTGAAGTACTTTCCCATAGTACTGGCCAAGCCCTTCCTCTCCCACTGTCTTGGACTTGAAATCATGGATGATGAACTGTTTGCAACATTCTTGGAAACAGTTCCCACTGAAGAAAAGGAAGTTGCTGAGCAAGCGATGAAAGACTTCAAAACTATCTCTGGAACAGAGGAATGGTTGGATTTCCTAGAGGCCCATGATGTTAAACTTCTTGTCACCGGGGCAAATGTCAGGAAAACCTTACTTGAAGTGGCACATAAAGAAATAGTGCAGGATCCAGCATATATAGCAGAGTGTTGGAGCAGTGTGTTGAAAGGGCTGAGACTGCCCCCAGGAGGATTGGATGAAGTGCTGGCTAGCCTCACTCCTACACCCAGAAAGGTTGTTGCCATACTACAACATGAAACCCTCAACAAGAGGGACAGTCAGACTCTTGATTTCCTGAAGAAGTTCATCAGGAACTGTGGTGAAGTTCGGCTGAGGAAATTTCTCAGATTTTGTACTGGTAATTATTTGACAGAATTTTGATTAGTTGTTTGATCATATGGCTGACATACCAAAACATTTTGGAGGTAAATAATTCTTCTTCTTCATTAGTCATCTAATGTAGTTGATTAATTGACACTGTATTTAATCCAAATTCAAATCCAAACTTGTTATCCATATTATTTTCCCTTTTTAAATTAATAGCTCAGGTCTTTTCTTTAACTTAAGTGGTGTGAAATACTTGCCAGTAGGGTAGTTGATGTGTAAACAATACCTTGTTTACCAGGTACTGTAGTCTGAGTTCTAGCAGGGTTCTGCATGAACTGGTAAGCTTCAGACAGGCAGTTAACGTGGTCACGAAAAAGAAGTGTTCAACCATTTTTAGCCATCTACAAGATTTCCAGATTTCTCATGCTGAATTACTCTCTCAGACTATCATGGTGTCTTGGAACAAGGCCCAGTGTGATACAGTTACTACGCACTGATCATTGTCTTTAGGATCCAAGATATTGTGTCGGTCTAATGCAGTTAAATAGTAGTCAAATAATTGACTACAGCTTTACAATTGAATAGCCTTTTTTTCATGCCTTCAACAGGTGCGGACCTTCTCGTTGGCAAGGATATCCACGTTCGATTCATTGAGCCAGAGAGCACCTTTACAAGAAGACCCACATCCCAAACATGCGGTTGCGTGTTGGAAGTCCCAAACAACTATGCCTCATACCCTGAATTGGCGGAGGAGTTCACTAATGTCCTTGATGCAAACATGTGGGTGATTGACATTATTTAGTAAGTAAGGTAAGTGTCAGGTTTAAGTTCAAGTCAGAATTAATACATTTGTGAAAACATTTCAGTGGGTGAATAAACTCACCCAAACTATATTTAGGTTTATAGTTATGCATAAATAAGGGCATGCAGCCTTGAGTGACAGGTGTGTTTATTCACAGGTGGCTAGCATAGACTGTAGATGTAATTTAGCCTGCTTCACCTGTGTCCACACTCTACCTCTTAGCCCATTTTTGTATTAGCCGAGAGTTAGGTGGAGTCAGGCACTGCCAAGATGGCGACGGCTGGAGCACACTGAGCTTCACAATGGCTCTTCAGAAACCTATGGGTGACGTCAAAGAGACATTGTCAATGTCATGTTAGGGAGCTTGTTGACTTGAAAAGGACATTTCATTATAA
Organism: Pagrus pagrus; assembly: GCF_965226575.1. Taxonomy (NCBI): domain Eukaryota; kingdom Metazoa; phylum Chordata; class Actinopteri; order Spariformes; family Sparidae; genus Pagrus; species Pagrus pagrus. Next base: position 27,032,630 of record NC_140208.1, read on the forward strand.
CTTTAATTTTTAGTTTCAAGTAGTTTATGTCCTGTTGTCTATATCTGCATGTGTATTCATATCCATGTTCTGTTTGTTTTATAGGTGGTTTGGTGCCTGAATGCTCTGTGATCGGACCAATAGAATGGGTGCAGCGAAGTTTTATGTTTGTTTTTATAAATGTTTTTAATGTTTTTACTATTTCCCGTCTAAAGAAATGTATTGGTCAAGAAGTAGCACACATATGGACTTTAAGGTTGCTGCTTGTCTGGTTGACTTGCAGGGTGTTAAGTAGGGATGGGAATTGTTAAGTTTGTTGATAACAATGCCATTATCCGTTATGCTTATTGGTCCAATTCTTTATCGATTCCCTTATTGATTCATGATCAATTTTCTGAATGGAAAAAGTTGGCCCGTGCATGTTTTTGGGCATCAACTCTTTTATTTTCTGAGTCTGAACACAGTGTAGATGTGTTGTTTTTTATTTATGTTTTTCAGGATTTTTACAAGAAGAATTATGCTCAGCCTGTTATTGTAACGCCACGCTTTGGACCGTTTATTCCTCATCACCATGAATCACTCTTGTGGCAAGCATGTTTTGCTGACATTGATAAAAGGAATTGATAAGCTCATAGCCATATGATTCACGTTCTGATTCCAATTTGTTAATGGTTCTCAACTTGAACTGGTTCTCGATTCCCATCCCTTGTGTTTAGGAGGACTGTTTTAAGAGTGATGGTTCTCTCAAAGCTATTCCCACTATATTCACTTCCTGTTCATGTTTTTTTGCAATAAAAACAACACAGATCTGAGTGTGCACGTGCTTTTCTCATTCTGGGTGTCTAGGGATAAAAGACCAGGGCCCTATTTCATAAAGCAGGATTAGTGAAAACTCTTGAGTTTGTTAACCCCGAGATGAGGGGAAACTCTGAATTTTTGGTTCCATAAATAATGATTTCTTAAACTCAGTCACCATGGTAAGAGACTGTGTGAACCTAACCTTCTCACTGGTTATTTGTGTTATACAAATCCTGAGTTTCTCTGATTCTCCTCGCTCTTACAGAGACGCATGCCATTTCATTTACTCATTCATTCACTCCATCTTAAAGCGCTTTAATAGCAGAGATTACTGAATATCAAAATCAAAATCTTGTTCTAATAGTTTGTCAGGACTGTCTAAAGTTACCACTTTTATGTGTAGTCGGTCATTTCTATGAACTGTTTTTTGCCCTTTCAACTCAAATATTCAATACAACTCAGCATAACATTTCTGCGTGTCCTTTTTTCAATAGCACTGTGACTCACTGACTGACTGAGTTGCCAGTTTATTATAGCAGTTCCAATAAAATGTTTATGGCACATAATGTGTAATCTCAATTTAAAAGGTAAAAATCTCCATGAAGCTTTATAATAATAATAATAATACATTTTATTTCATAGGCGCCTTTCTGTCACTCAAGGTCACCTTACAGTAAATAAAAGACAATGCACAGTACACAATAGAATAAAATTAGTTAAAAATAAAATTAAAATAACAAAATAAAATAAAAAAGAAACAAACAGTTAAAATGGACAGGAAGCTCAGTTAGAGGGAAAAGGCAATCTTAAACAGGTGTGTTTTGAGTCGGGACTTGAAATGTGAAAGTGTACTGATGTTCCTTATTTCGGGTGGCAGAGAGTTCCAGAGCCGGGGAGCAGAGCGGCTGAAAGCTCTGCTCCCCATGGTGGTGAGACGGACCGGGGGGACAGTCAGCAGAATGGAGGAGGATGAACGGAGTGTGCGAGAGGGAATGGCAATATGGAGAAGATTGGAAAGATATCGGGGGGGCAAGATTGAGAATGGCCTTGAATGTTAGCAGAAGGATTTTGAAGTCAATGCGGGACTTGACTGGGAGCCAGTGGAGCTGCTGTAGGACGGGAGTGATGTGATGGATGGAGGGGGTTCTGGTAATGACATGGGCAGCTGAATTCTGGACCAGTTGAAGTTTGTGCAGGGATTTATGGGTGAGACCTGAGAGGAGGGAGTTGCAGTAATCCAGGCGGGAAGTGATGAGACTATGGACAAGGATGGCAGTGGTATGGGGAGTAAGGGAGGGGCGGAGGCGGTTGATGTTGCGTAGGTGGAAGTAAGCAGACCGGGTGATGTTGTTGATGTGAGATTGGAAGGAAAGTGTGCTGTCGAGGATGACACCCAGACTCTTAACCTGTGGGGAGGGGGAAACGGAGCAGTTGTCAATGGTGACGGGGAAATTGTTGGTTTTGGAGAGTATTGATTGTGTGCCAATGAGAAGAATCTCAGTTTTGTCAGAGTTGAGTTTTAGTAGATTTGAAGTGAACCAGGATTTTATTTCAGTTAAGCAGTCGGTAAGGGAGGAGGGCGGGAGGTTGGAAGTGGGCTTGCTGGCGAAGTAGAGCTGGGTGTCATCCGCATAGCAGTGAAAAGTGATGTTATGTTTGCGGAAGATATTGCCAAGGGGAAGGAGATAAATGATAAAGAGGAGGGGCCCCAGGACAGAGCCCTGAGGCACACCTGAGGTGACAGGGGAAGGTTGGGATGTGAAGGTTTTTAGCTGGATGAACTGAGTGCGGCAGGAGAGATATGATTTGAACCACTTTAGAGGAGTATGAGTGATGCCGAGGGAGGATAGTCTCTTGAGGAGGGTGGTGTGACAGATGGTATCGAAGGCTGCACTGAGGTCGAGGAGGATGAGAATGGAGAGTAAACCAGAATCAGCTGCCATGAGGGAGAGAGAGGACTGGATGATGGCAGAGATGAGAGGGACCAGGGGAGGGAGGCAGGCTTTGACCAGAACTGTGGGGAGAGGGTCGAGCTGACAGGTGGATGGCTTGGACTTGCGGATAAGATCTGAAATTTCTGAGGTGGTGGGGAGCTGGAAGGAGGAGAAAGAGTGGGTAGGAGGGGGAAGTTCGGATACAACATTGAGGGTGGTTTGTGAGCTGAGATGTTGGTGAATCATCTGGATTTTCTGACTGAGGAATGACATGATTGAGTTACAGAAAGCAGTTGAACAGAGGTGAGATGGTAGAGATTCCGGGGCTTGGGTGATATTCTTGTACAGTGAGAACAGTGATTTGGTGTTACCTTTGTTGGAAGAGATTATGCCAGTGTAATAATTTGATTTGGTTTGGGTAATGCAGTTCTTATAATGTAACATATGATTTTTGTAATTGTCTTTGTGAGTATGAAGTCCAGTTTTCCTGTATAGCCGCTCGAGTTGTTGTCCTTTAGCTTTCATGAGTCGAAGTTCGGGGGTAAACCAGGGAGCGGAAAGGGAGAAGGAGACAGATCTGGTTTTTAGCGGAGCAAGGGAGTTGAGAATGTGTTGGAGTTCAGTGTTGTAGTGTGAAACCAGCTGTTCGAGGGTGACTGAGTTGTGAGTGGCCATGAGGGAGTCGATGCTGGAGGAGAGGGAATCTAAGCTAACGTCCTTAATGTTGCGAAAAGAAATGAGACGGCGGAGCTTGGTGGTGGAGAGAGGGAGTTTAAGATTAAATGAGAGGAGGAAATGGTCAGATATGGGGAGTTCAACAGTTAGGTCAGAAGGGGGAACACCAGAGCAGCAGATTAAGTCCAGAATGTGACCCTTCGAGTGAGTGGGGGTATCGGTGTGCTGTTGAAATCCAAAACTGTCGAGGCAGGATGTAAAGTCTTTTGTGAGTGGGTTGTTGGTATTGTCCATGTGAATGTTAAAATCTCACAGTACTATGTTGTTTGGTGAAAGTGTGGATAGGTGGGTGAGCAGAGCAGCAAAGTCATGTAGAAAGTCATTGTTTGGTTTTAGACACGTAGAATAATTGTCTATCACTCATGATGTGATTGGTCACACTGGTTTTCATTGGTTAAAATGTTGTTGAGCAAAGATCCAAATGTCTAACACTTAAATCTACTGTATCTTAACCTGCAAATCACCAAACACATTATTACTGGATCAGATTGTGACCTTACAATCGTGTCTCTGTCTTTAGCCTATATTTTTTTGTCTTCAAACTTCATGTAACTTACTGTACTTAAACTTTACCCTGTGATTACTCAGGCTCTTTTTTGAAAGACAAATGTGTGCAGTCTACACATGCATTAATATGCATGTGTAGACTGCATATTAATGACTGCATAGAATATTAAAATGAAGGCTCTGTTTTATTTACCTGTTGCCATGGTGAATCATTGCATCAGAGCTCCATTGATCATGGCTTGTCATATTCAGGTTCAACCTACTCAGAGTTGATTGAACTAACTCTGATCAGCTGTTCTGGAACCAAAAACTCAGTTCCCATCTCAGGATAAATCAACTCAGAGTTCAGGGTTGGGCTCATAGTATATATTAAGCCTTTTTTCTCAAACAGGGTCCACAGGAGATATTACTTATATAAGCAAGTAATCAGTAGTTATGGCTGAGATAAATGACCAAAAGGAGGATATTAAGTGTATGAAATGTACTTTTTTAACTTTGAAGTGGCTGTACATCTGAAATTGCTTGTCAGAAATTATAATAATAAAAGTAAACCATTAAATATTATTTACCACCACTTTAGATGAAGGGGTACAAACATGACCAACAAACACAGAAACACACACAGAGGGAGAGTGACTTCATTCTCTGCTCAGGATGTCATTACTCCACTGTATCTTTACTTAGAAAATAGCTGTTTGCAGCTCTATTGCTGTATATTCTGAATACTGAGTACAATGCTTTTAAAGCTATGTAAAACAATGTTACTTTTTTTAACCCCAAATACAAATTTATAATAGTTTGTGGAAAAATCTGACCACTATTCTGTGGTTCAAATCAGATCATTCAAACAGTTATGAGATCTTGTAGAACATATTGAGACGAAGCAGGGTTCAGTACAACAGTGTTTTGAAGGTTTAATATAAAGCAAGAGAGTATTTACAGATTCAGTTATTTTATATAATGTGTGAATAGATAAGGATGAACACCAGCTGAAGGGAGTGAAGTTGAATGTTAGGTTACTGATAAAGATAAAGGGCGTGAAATTGGTGAACAATGAATTACAGTCTGGTGAGAAAACAGTTTTCAGCTGTATAAGAGTCATTAACTTACTGCTGAAGCAGCTCCATTTCCTGATTTTGCTGCTTCATAGTAAAAGCTTTAAAATAAATTGGGGCTTTTAAGCTGAATGAGTGCAAGGGAATCAACACTGACACATTGCCAACAGTATAATAACATCCAAAACACACAATTTACCCTGTGGTTTCTGTGACATGACAAATACTTTCAAAATAAGTCATTAAATATGCAAAAACATCAAAAATACAAAGAGCTACCTATATGATTCAGAAGTTGGGTGACAGACAGAGAGTGAGGATGTAGTTCTGCTCACAGCTGAGTAAGCGGTCCTTCACTGTGGCTCAGGTCGCATGTGTGTTCACACGGCTCAATTAATCCGGATACCACCTAAAAATGTGGTCTGAGTGATCCTATCTCAATGCATCCTGAATGCAATTATTGAAACAAGAAGCGACTATCAACATTTGTACACTGAGCAATAAAATACAACACAAAAACATTGTTAACAGTGCAACTCTAATAACCGATGGTTAGATTCACCATCGTCTCAAAATCTGTCCAAGCATCTCCTGTAATTTGGCAAACATATTCCACTGAAGAGCATGTGCAAAAGCATTATTCAACATTCCCCACACAGCAAAGGGTTTATAATGTGGAATGGAGAGAGAGAAACGCCACTGCGGTTTCTTTCTAAATTTTAGCAGAGAAAGCCTCTCCCGTCTCCCATCGCCTGAACTGTTACTAATGCACAGGGAGGGAGCTGTTTTACCAAAACACAAATCAATAACAATACATGTGGAGAAACATAGAAAAAAAAATGTTAATGAAATGGCAAGCAAATCTTCTCTTTATCGTTTCCAGTTTAACACGTAAAGTAACATGAAACTTTTAAAGAGACCACCAGAGAACAGATGAACTCTGTTGTGCAGCCCAGGAGTGTATACATGGCCAGAATCAGCGGTGGAAGAAGTACTCAGATCTGTGAGAGGGCCAAAGTCCTCAGACTTTTAACACAGACAACACCCAAAAACAAGTTCACAGCTATTTTAATGTACAAAGTGCTGTGTATGTGTATCACTAAACCTCTACCCTGTCGCTAGCATAGCAACCTGTCAATCACAAGGAAGCCACGCCCTAAAGCACCACCTGCTTTATGGTGTATTTTACTCAAGTGGCAAATGTATTGCTCAGGTGCCAGTCAAAAACATAGACTTTGTCTTTGATCTGATAGTCAGACTTAAGATGGATGCCTAAATTTTAAATGACATGGCTCAAACTCCACAGTAAGCCTGCGGACAGTGTGGCTAACTTTTTAGGTTTAAAAAAAGTCTAAAATGTCTAGACTAATGAATGTCAAAAAGTTACTGTAGGACTGGCCTAACACTAAAAACCAGTCAGAAACATCTTTGTGAAACTGGCCCCCAGACTCAACGAAGTACAGTGTTGACTGTGAAGTTGTTTGGATGAGCGGTTCTCTAGGAAGCTGCAAAACGAATTATTGGAGGGATCAGTCCGCCCCAAACGGGCGCTGCACTTGTTCATTTAAAACAAAAAAAGCAGTTGAGATTGTTCTGAACTAAAACCAGATTAAAGGAAACAAACAGATTTCATTTGAATAATAATGGTAGGGACAGTCTGCCTTGTTCCTCAGAAGTGAGTAAGACTTGTTAAGTCTACCTCTGAAATGTCTCTGCTACTATCTATCTATGTTTAATAGTGTAGTCAGTTCTTCCCTCAGGGAAATGTATAGGTCAATGGCCATGTATGCATCCACAGGAACATGCAGATTGTTTTGTGCCATTATGTAGGTGCAGAGGGTGAACACATCATCATCACAAGCAATGTCACGACTGTGGATGCAGTCATCTTCACACGTGATACGATCTTCCTCCAACACCTGGCACAAATAGTCCTCTGTGTCATATAGTTCTGGAATAGCATACATTACATCAGGCCGACCGTGTGGAACATGTTCATTCCTTGATGGACGAATCAGGTGGCTGTTCCAGGTCTCCTTGGTTGAATCCAAGTCATCCTGCAGAGGTGACAACAGTAGAAATAATGAAAAAAAAAAAAAAAATTAATCATGATTACTGTGGAAAGCTGGAAACAATTAAATTTGACAACTAAATTGCCCAACGTACTCCCAGACAAGTGTAACAAGCCCAAAAGTTGTGACAAGTCACCCATTTGGCTACTGGAAACCAAACTTGGTCTAAATGGACGAATTATGTAAGGGAGACAATGACCCAAAGGTAATTAGTGGCACTGTCTAATGGTAGATTTCAAAACATGTCTGCAGACATGTCTCTGTCATGTAGCATGCTATGGAAAACATGTTGGATTTTGATATGGACTGCTGATATGCAGCAAAAACATAGCTCTATAGCAAGGGTGTCCAATCCTGCTCCTGGAGAGCTACGGCCCCTCATGTTTTGGGTGTCTCCAAATTGAACACACCTGAGTCGAACGATTATCAAACCTGTGACAAGCTTCAGCTGCTTGATAACGAGCAGAGCATTAGAATCAGGTGTGTTAGAGCAGGGAGAAACCTAAAACATGCAGGAGCAGTAGCTCTCCAGGAGCATGATTGGACTCCCCTGCTCTATAGGGTAGGTTACACATATACACCAACCACTGTCTATTGATGCTACTTGCCTGTATCAAACCAAGGAAGCAGAATAGCATTAGGTTCTTGTCCATGAAGTCCCCAGCGAAATCACCTTCATCTTTAAGTCGGTAAAGGAGGTCGAGCCAAAAGTCCACACACTCTTTACGGAGAAAGCCCCACCAGCTCTCTATTCTTTGGTTGCTTGTGCTTTTTCCATAAATGAAGCTTTTTTCACCTGCATGAACATCATCATCATTCCGCCGAAGGTACCTTTGCATATCTCGTATAGAGCTGTTTTCTGTCCCCATATCTGACCTCAGGATACAGGCACATCCACCTACTTCTCCTACTGTCTCGAGGAAATAACCTCCTATCACTTTGGGGTCACTGCTGGTACAGTACGTATTCAGCCACAGTAATCTTCTTGAGAACACGTCAATAGCTCCATTGATGCATATACCAAAAGGCTTTAATTTGTCATAAGAATCGACGTGCCATACAAAATTTGGCCCCTTTGAAAAGTATGCTCGTCTTTTCAACCTTCTACTTCTTCTCATTTCTGTGCTCTCTGGGTCAAGAGTGGATAGAATGAGGCGGACATCCTCTTTCCGTACATGAAATCCCTTCTCTTTGCATTTTTTGTACATCCACCTGTAGCCATGCAAAGCCCCTGAGCCTTGGAGCTCTTCCCTTATGAACCTGACAATTTCTCCTAAACTGTCAACATTTTTCCGGCGAAACAGTCCATTCTTCTTAAGGATTCGTTTTAGGGATGACAGGCTTAGAATAATCCTGTGTTTTCTACTCAACATACGTAGGATGTCCTTGTATGTGAGGCCCAAGTTAAAATAAAGTCTTATTAGCTCCAATGTATCCATGGCAGCATGAAGGATCAAGGATTGCCTAGAGAGAGAAACAGATGAGAAAAAGACTGTATGGGTTCCCCAACAGGGGAATTTCAAGAGAAATGGACATAAGTCATAAGAACACATCAGACCGGACACAGTTCATAATAAAATGCATGCGAGAATGACATTGCGATCCACTTGGCATGCACGTTCTTACCTTATGAATCTGTCTGGCGACTCTCTGGTGGGAGCTAAGGTGAGCTAAGTTTCATATACCTTCAGGAGATAAAAACAAAAACAAACAAGTTTTAGTGGGGACATGACAACTTACAGTTGAAGTAGTGATGCACCAACATATCGCCAGACAGTAATGGCTGATATGGGCCTTAAGGGACTGTATTAGACATTCAGAACATTAATATAGCTGCAAAAAATATTTTCTATCTTTCTGTTTCTCCACTACGCCTTTACGTAGTGAAGAAATTGTGTCCTGTTTGTCGTGATAGATGATCCAGCCGTATATGCTGTGACTTTTATGACATAATGTAGGAAATTATGTCAAATGTACTCAGATTTACTAAATTTACTAAGAGGAATGCCACCAACTAGGGCCGACCTATATGGATTTTTTGGGGCCGATGCCGATACCGATTATTAGGGGGGAAAAAATCCGATAACCGATTAATCGGATGATTTTTTTTTAATATATATATAAAGTTTTTCAAAATTTTATTAATTTAAGTCATATATCTACATATTTACTTATTTATTTTGAACAAATGGCTGCTTTTGAGCCTTTCAGACACTTCTACAAAGAATTAAAGGCAGAAAAATAATTTCAAATCCTTTTTATTGCTGAGTCAAGCAGCATATTAACATGACAACCATCCAACATTAGGCCTACAACAAGGCACCATTAGCTACTGCTCTTCACGCCGACAGGAAGACCGACTGATCATCTCAGTAATATACCACGGATTTATCATGAATCAAACTCGGACCAGAAAAGCGTTTTCAACTACTACTACTATCGTTTGATTTGAATGTTTGATTCATACAGTATAGGCTATATAGCGTGCAGGATTTATCTGTACATGATGTTAAAAACGGTGCATTTTAAACTGTAAAATCAATCATCTATAGCCTAATGGCAGTAAGTGGATGCTTTACCGACTCAAATTGTACAGAGACTGTTACTCTGATAATACTAGTGTATAGAGCATGCCAACGTGACGAATAAAATCAATCTCGTTTTTTAAAAGACACCGCACAACCAGAGCAGAGAGCGTATTACCGGCTCCAGACCTAGGGGAATCTGGGCCAGTAGCAAAGGACACACAGGCTAGAAAACACTGTGTAGCCAATAATATATATTTCTGTGAGTGAGTGATGTAGAGAAGACAAAAGTTACTGTCTTGCTCAGGCCAGTGCTCGTTTATTTCTGCATTTCAACAAAACTCTCACATCAGCTACTCCAGCTTTCTGATTTAAATTCATATTACATTCATACCAACACTAAAACACATAACAAATAAAACAACAAATGCTCACACCAGACTGACAACAAACACCATAAACATTCTACCTAAAGAAATTATAAGGACATAAAAGTACACATGAACTCAAAATAATCTGACTTATTTCAGAATTGGCTTAACTCAAAAATATTAAGATGTACAAAAATAATATAACTCAACATACACATTCATAAGACCTTCCTTCCACATACACACTGCTCTCTTACACTTGCACTTAACTTCCGCGGTTAGCATGTGTGGCGTGACCCCACACATGTTAGCTAGCAACTCAAAAGCGAACTCATTTGAAAATAGCGTCCTTCTTTACCGTTTACTTACAACTGGCTGGCTCAAACGCTTAACACTCTTGAACATTACATTACCTGATACTTGCTACTTGTAGTCTGTTACTACAAAAACTATTATAGACATCTGAAATTCACAGACGGTACATATCCAACATGGCGACGCCCGTCGCGATACGAAGCTTAACACTTACGCTGTCTACACGCTGTAAACATCTCCAAAACATACAAAAACTTTCCAGAAAGGTTACTACGGTATTGATATTAGATACCAAACAGAGCTGAACATTGAAACAAAATTTGCAGTACCTGTGGAGTGATGTAGAGAAGACAAAAGTTACTGTCTTGCTCAGGCCAGTGCTCGTTTGTTTCTGAGCTGCGCATGAGCAGAGCATGAAGCTGAAGTCTCCCTAATGGATCCACAGTAGCATTAGAGCGCCATCTACTGACTAGTTCAGGAATTAACTTAATGTAAAGTCTGTATACAGTGTCAGAATAATTCAAATATTTAATGAAAATTAGGGGGGGTGTCTGTTTACATAAAACAACTTAGCATGTGGCATTTCCAACCCACTACAAGCGCTTACATTAAAATGTAGAGTAAGAATAATATAAAAAGCGGTCGCCGATTAAGAAGATGTAACAAAATGACCCAAATGACATAACCGATGCGTGACAACACAACAACACAAGTTACATGCGCGCATTGTCGTGCATAAATACAATATCTTACACATGACACCTTGTGTCCCGCTGTGGGTTGAATAGGCAGAGAATTGAAAATTGGCTTCATAGCTGGACAAGCGTTCCCACCGTTAAGTCTAGAGACACAAAGTTTGGCTAACATGAAAGCCAGGGAGGCCAACTTTAGCTGCTTCGCTGCTAACGTTAATGTTAGCCTCCAACTGAAAGATGCGTTTGACGTGACAAACACAATAAATGCAATGTTACGAAAGCAGTCAATGTACAATGCTACACACAATATAGCATTAACTGTAAGGCTACTCGTTAATATTGATACATTGACTTACCTGTGAGGTGCGGTGTGGTCGCAATGTTGAAAAGTAGCTGACGACATATCCGTAGGCGCGGGTTGCCAAGTTTAGCAATCTGCTCCCCCAATTTAGTAAACTGTGCGCACAGTTTAGCAATCTGTTCCCTCAGATTACTAAACTGTGCGCACAGTTTAGCAGTCTGTACCCTCAGATTACTAAACTGTGCGCACAGTTTAGCAATCTGTTCCCTCAGTTTAGTAATCTGTTCCCTCAGTTTAGCAATCTGTTCCCTCAGATTACTAAACTGTGCGCACAGTTTAGCAGTCTGTACCCTCAGATTAGTAAACTGTGCGCACAGTTTAGCAATCTGTTCCCTCAGTTTAGCAATCTGTTCCCTCAGTTTAGTAAACTGTGCGCACAGTTTAGTAAACTGCGCACAGTTTAGTAATCCGTGCCCTCAGTTTAGTAATCTGTGCCCTCAGTTTAGTAAACTGTGCGCACAGTTTAGCAATCTGTTCCCTCAGTTTAGTAAACTGTGCGCACAGTTTAGCAATCTGTGCCCTCAGTTTAGTAATCTGTTCCCTCAGTTTAGCAATCTGTTCCCTCAGTTTAGTAATCTGTTCCGTCAGTTTAGTAAACTGTGCGCACAGTTTAGCAATCTGTTCCCTCAGTTTAGCAATCTGTGCCCTCAGTTTAGTAATCTGTTCCCTCAGTTTAGTAAACTGTGCGCAGTTTAGTAAACTGTGCGCACAGTTTAGTAATCTGTGCCCTCAGTTTAGCAATCTGTGCCCTCAGTTTAGTAAACTGTGCGCACAGTTTAGCAATCTGTTCCCTCAGTTTAGTAATCTGTGCCCTCAGTTTAGTAAACTGTGCGCACAGTTTAGCAATCTGTTCCCTCAGTTTAGTCATCTGTTCCCTCAGTTTTGTAAACTGTGCGCACAGTTTAGCAATCTGTGCCCTTAGTTTAGTAATCTGTTCCCTCAGTTTAGTAAACTGTGCGCACAGTTTAGCAATCTGTTCCCTCAGTTTAGCAATCTGTGCCCTCAGTTTAGTAAACTGTGCGCACAGTTTACTAAATTTTGCGCACAGTTTAGTAATCTGTGCCCTCAGTTTAGTAATCTGTTCCCTCAGTTTAGCAATCTGTTCCCTCAGATTACTAAACTGTGCGCACAGTTTAGCAGTCTGTACCCTCAGATTAGTAAACTGTGCGCACAGTTTAGCAATCTGTTCCCTCAGTTTAGCAATCTGTTCCCTCAGTTTAGTAAACTGTGCGCACAGTTTAGTAAACTGCGCACAGTTTAGTAATCCGTGCCCTCAGTTTAGTAATCTGTGCCCTCAGTTTAGTAATCTGTGCCCTCAGTTTAGCAAACTGTGCGCACAGTTTAGCAATCTGTTCCCTCAGTTTAGTAAACTGTGCGCACAGTTTAGCAATCTGTGCCCTCAGTTTAGCAATCTGTTCCCTCAGTTTAGTAAACTGTGCGCACAGTTTAGTAATCTGTGCCCTCAGTTTAGTAAACTGGGCGCACAGTTTAGCAATCTGTTCCCTCAGTTTAGTCATCTGTTCCCTCAGTTTAGTAAAATGTGCGCACAGTTTAGCAATCTGTGCCCTCAGTTTAGTAATCTGTTCCCTCAGTTTAGTAAACTGTGCGCACAGTTTAGTAATCTGTTCCCTCAGTTTAGCAATCTGTGCCCTCAGTTTAGTAAACTGTGCGCACAGTTTAGCAATCTGTTCCCTCAGTTTAGCAATCTGTGCCCTCAGTTTAGTAAACTGTGCGCACAGTTTAGTAATCTGTTCCCTCAGTTTAGTAAACTGTGCGCACAGTTTAGCAATCTGTTCCCTCAGTTTAGTAAACTGTGCGCACTGTTAAGTAATCTGTTCCCTCAGTTTAGTACAGGGCTTTTTTTTTTCTCAACTGACACCAGGGGGGCTCCATAGATTTGTGAATTTGGGCTTGTTTGGTGCGTCGGTGCATCAGCATAGAACTACAATTTATAGAATGCGCCCTAGACGATCCTACGATCTCTGCAATTTGGCAGAGCGTCTACACATTCTAATCTTCGATCTAATATCGTCATATCGCCCACCCCTATTCCTACATTATATTTCTAAGCATTGGTTTAAGGGGGTGGTGGTGGTGGTGGGGGGGGGGGGGGTCTAACCTGCAATATGCTCTTTAAGTCTTTTAGAATGTGAAAATTTCTAAAAATAAAGGTTTTTTTTGAAGACCTCACATGCACCGGGATGACCTTTCAAGTTTCTGAAGGTTGTATGGGCTGGGGACTTTACAAACTGCAGAGGCCATGTCAGGATTTCAGCCTTCTCAGACAAAGCTTTGATCATTTATTAAAGAAAAGGGATTGTCCTGCCTTTTTAAAATTCAAATGTGTTGGGGCGGTGTTTAGTTCAGTTGGTAGAGCACCCACCAGTGGCGGCTGCTGGTCTTCCAAGGAGGGGAAGCTCATTTTTCCGGCCTACATCATAAATGTGTTTGTTTATTTATATGTAAATTCTACCCTTCGTTCCTTTTCAAGAAAATGATCTGTGACTTTGTCGTACCAACTAGGCGTCTTTTCCAGGGACTTGACCAGTGTCCTCTCAATGGCCAGCAGAGCTAGGCTGCTTAAACGGCCTTGGCCCATTGTGTTGCGGGTGTAAGACTTTAGCCGCTTTAAACAGGAGAAGCTCCTCTCTACACCTGCAGATGTAGCTCCAACTGTTGCTACTAATGACAACAGTTTGTACAGCTGAGGCATTGCACTGTCCAACTCCGTGTCTTTCAGAAACAGCAAGAAATCACACAGCTTTCCCCTGTTGCCCTGCAAGTCCTGGTTTGAATAAAGGACCTGAAGTTCAGACCTCAGTCTCCCTGAATCAAAGAACTGGCCATAACTTTTCAGGACACTCTGAAACGCCTCCTCTGGAAACACTTGTCTCATCTCATCAAATTTCCCTGGATTGACTAATTCTAAGAAGCGCATGCTTTCCAAATTAGCAAAACGCCGAGGTATCTGCTCTGAAAGACTGTCTAGGATGGCCATGTACAGATTTCTGTAGCGCTCCTTGGGATCCTGCAGTTGTGACAGACAGCGCTTTCTCAGGGGCTCAGTTTGCGGGTCCGATGTGAGATCTGCTGCTTTGGCATAAGCAAGAAGAGACTCAATTATTTTCTTGCAGTACAGAACATCCATAGATCTCCGCTGGACAATGTCAAACACCACATCAGTCTCAGAGAAGATTTGTTCATATGTGTACAACATGAACACAAACTCAAAATCCTCCAGTTTCATCAGAAAGCCTTTGGCACAATGTAATGTGTCATCATCCATGGTCTTATCTGCAATGATCTTCTCAAAAGTCTCCAGGAGGGCATCATAATTGTTTGCCACAGTGCTCACTATCCGTGATGTAAAATTCCATCGAGTAGGAGCGTTTCTGGGCAACCTTGAGCAGCCTGCAGACTCAAGAAAAGACGTCCTTTTTGTGGATTTTGAGAAAAATGTGGCAAACCCAGAGAGAGATGCAAAAAAAATTCTGCACTCAGATAAGCATTTAGCCCCCTGAGACAGCACCAGATTCAATCTGTGTGCATAGCAATGCACAAATATTGCACTGGGGGCTATTGCTTTAACTTTGGCCTGCAATCCATTGAGAGCTGAAGCCATGACAGCAGCCCCATCATAGGTTTGTGCCACAAGTTTCTCCCTGAAATTATAGCTCTGCATGTTCTCATTCAAGACTTCAAAAACAGACTGAGCATCTCTTCCCCCAGAAACATTAAAAAATCCAATAAAGCGCTCCTGAATTTTACCTGCACTATCCACATAGCGAACAATGACAGAGAGTTGGGCACAGCAAGCTATATCAGTTGTCTCATCCACCTGCCATGCAAAAAAGGGAGCAGCCTGAATTTCATCTTTGATCTCATCAGAAACAGTGGCTGAAAGAGCAATGATCAAGTCATTTTGGATTGAATGGGACATCCCAGAAAACACAGCTGATGACTGGAATTGTGTGGCCAGGACAGAGTCATATTTTGCTAATGTCTCTGTAAACTCCCTGTAATTCCCCTTGTTGGATGATTCACCACTCTCATCATGCCCCCTAAATGACAGCTCCTGACGGCCAAGCAAGGAAGTCACATCAATAAGGCGGTTTAGGAAAGCCCTGTTTTGTTTGACTGTTTCATTATGTTTTGCTACTTGAATGCGAGCACCTTCATTTATTGCATGTTCAACCCTGACTCTGCCCAGGCAACTTAACCTTGCACATGCACTCACATGTTCATTGCGTTTTTCATGCCTTTTGTATGCCCTGTCAAAGTTGGATAGATCCCCAAAACCCACTTTTGACCAGACAACACATCCCTGAGATGGTTTCATCAAGAGGCATGGCCAACAGTACATTTTATTTGTGACAGCACTTCCAGTCAGCCAGCTCACCTTGTCATACCAGGACACCTGAAAAGATCTGTTACTTTTCCCCACCTTTTGCACTAAATCAATCTTAGGAGTTGACCTGCCCTGCTGTTTAACTCTAATTTTCTCTTCGTAAGGAAGACTATCAAATGGCTTCGCCAAAATCCGGTCGACAACATTCACATTATCTGCCATGATGTGCAGCTTGCTAATGCTAGCAGTTGGAGCTGCTGCGCCAGGCTACTGTGAAATGTGATCGCCAGTGAGTGTGAGTGATCGTAACGGGGCGAGAAGCTCCGCAGCTGCCGCTGCTGTTTATTCTTCAAGATCGCTGATTCACTCATTTAGCTGTCAATCAAAAAAGGATTCCGCCTCAGACAGCTCATCCAATCATCATGCAGAAGCCGAGCGTCCGGGAAAGCCCACTGCCCCATAGACCCCCAGAGACGCTGAGCGTCCGATGGGCGGGACAAAGCCCAGCATTTATCCAATGAGCGTCTAGTTTCGCTGCAGTAGACAACCCCCTCTACGCTTCCCCATTGATGTCAGGCGAAGCTGAGCGTCCGACCGTGTAAAGCGCTGTGGCGCTGCGGGGATGAATGAGAAGGAAGTTGCGCCAGTTACCTGTGATAAGTAGCTGATTCTGAACAAAAGATGAAGGCTTTCTAGCACGTATTTAGTCAATGAAATGTACACACAGCAGTACATATTTCACCACTTTTTTTTTTTTTTGGGGTGACATTTTAGGGGAAGCTGAGCTTCCCTTGCAGTCTTAGAGCAATCGCCTCTGGCACCCACCCCATGTGTTGAGGCTTTAGTCCTCACTGCAGGCAGCCCCGGTTCGAATCCCGCGTTCAGTGGCCCTATCCTGCCTGTCATTCCCCCTCTCTGCCTCCCATTTCCTGTCACTCTCTGAACTGTCCTATCAATTAAAGGCATAAAAGCCCCAAAAATATACTTAAAAAAAAATTCAAATGTGTAAAACCTGTCTCTTTTTTTTTTTACCTTAAATAGTCCCCTTTGACCCTAGTCAAAGTCACTCTAGGGTCTAATAAACTCAAACACAATTGGCCCATGTATCGCGTACCATCACATAAACGGTATCATCATTGCCAGACTTGGCCCACATCTGGTTAACATACTATTTGCCTTGTCAGAAATAGACCAGAAGTGCCGGCTTGATGCCAGATCTGGCCCAGACCTGTCTGCTACATATCTGGGCCACATACAACTAACCACAAATGGCCCACATTTGGCATGCCATTACATAAACGGTGCCATCATTGCCAGACCTGGCCCACATCTGGCTAACATACTATTTACCAGGTCAGAAATAGGCCAAAAGTGATGCCAGATCTGGCCCAGACCTGTCTGTTACAGATCTGGGCCACATACACCTAACCACAATGGGCCCACATTTGGCATGCCATTTCATAAACGGTGCCATCACTGCCAAACCTGGCCCAGACCTGTCTGCTACAGACCTGGGCCACATACACCTAACCACAATTGGCCCACATTTGGCATGCCATTACATAAACGGTGCCATCATTGCCAGACTTGGCCCACATCTGGCTAACATACTATTTACCAGGTCAGAAATAGGCCAGAGGTGCCGGCTTGATGCCGGATCTGGCCCGGACCCGCTTGCTATGTGGGCTTCTCTCGCTCTGAAACGCTCATTTTTGACAGAAGCCCGTTTTCACCCTTAATGAATTAAATTCCAAGTAAACCCTTGTTTGCCATGAAGAAGATCCAAATTCAACCAGTTCAGGCTAGAAAACTTCAGTGAAAGACCTTTTTCAGTCAAATTCAGCTTATGCTACTGTACAGTGCAAAAAGAGGCTTCTCTCGCTCTGAAACGCTCATTTTTGACATAAGCCAGTTTTCACCCTTAATGAATTAAATTCCAGGTAAACCCTTGTTTGCCATGAAGAAAATCCAAATTCAACCAGTTCAGGCTAGAAAACTTCAGTGAAAGACCTTTTTTCAGTCAAATGCAGCTTATGCTACTGCACAGTGCAAAAAGAAGCTTTTCTCACTCTGAAACGCTCAAAATTGACATAAGCCAGTTTTCACCCTTAATGAATTCAATTCCAGGTAAACCCTTGTTTGCCATGAAGAAGATCCAAATTCAACCAGTTCAGGCTAGAAAACTTGCTTGAAAACCTTTTTTTCAGTCAAATGCAGCTCATGCTACTGTACAGTGCAAAAAGAGGCTTCTCTCGCTCTGAAACGCTCAAAATTGACATCAGCCAATTTTCACGCTTAATTAATTAAAGGACAGGTAAAACCTTGTTCGACATGAAGAAGATCCAAATTCAACCAGTTCAGGCTAGAAAACTTCAGTGAAAGACCTTTTTTCAGTCAAATACAGCTTATGCTACTGAACAGTGCAAAAACAGGCTTCTATCGCTCTGAAATGCTCAAAATTGACATAAGCCAGTTTTCACCCTTAAAGAATTAAAGGACAGGTAAAACCTTGTTTGCCATGAAATAGATCCAAATTAACCCAGTTCAGGCTAGAAAACTTGCTTGAAAAACCTTTTTTCAGTCAAATACAGCTTATGCTACTGTACAGTGCAGAAAGAGGCTTCTCTCGCTCTGAAAGGCTCATTTTTGACATAAGTCAGTTTTCACCCTTAATGAATTAAATTCCAGGTAAACCCTTGTTTGCCATGAAGAAGATCCAAATTCAACCCGTTCAGGCTAGAAAACTTGCTTGAAAACCTTTTTTTCAATCAAATGCAGCTTATGCTATTGTACATTGCAAAAAGAGTCTTTTCTCGCTCTGAAACACTCATTTTTGACATAAGCCAGTTTTCACCCTTAATGAATTAAATTCCAGGTAAACCCTTGTTTGCCACGAAGAAAATCCAAATTCAACCAGTTCAGGCTAGAAAACTTCAGTGAAAGACCTTTTTTCAGTCAAATGCAGCTTATGCTACTGTACAGTGCAAAAAGACGCTTTTCTCACTCTGAAACGCTCAAAATTGACATAAGCCAGTTTTCACCCTTAATGAATTCAATTCCCGGTAAACCCTTGTTTGCCATGAAGAAGATCCAAATTCAACCAGTTCAGGCTAGAAAACTTCAGTGAAAAACCTTTTTTTCAGTCAAATACAGCTTATGCTACTGTACAGTGCAAAAACAGGCTTCTCTCGCTCTGAAACGCTCAAAATTGACATCAGCCAGTTTTCACGCTTAATTAATTAAATTCCAGGTAAAGCCTTGTTTGCCATAAAGAAGATCCAAATTCAACCAGTTCAGGCTAGAAAACTTCAGTGAAAGACCTTTTTTTCAGTCAAAAACAGCTTATGCTACTGTACAGTGCAAAAACAGGCTTCTCTCACCCTGAAACGCTCAAAATTGACATAAGCCAGTTTTCACCCTTAATGTATTAAATTCCAGGTAAAACCTTGTTTGCCATGAAGAAGATCCAAATTCGACCAGTTCAGGCTAGGAAACTTCAGTGAAAGACCTTTTTTCAGTGAAATACAGAGCACACAGTACAAATACACTGCAGAAATAAACAGTAGAAATACAGAGCACACAGTAGAAATACACATAACATAGTAGAAATATACAGAAAACAGTAGAAATACACAGTGGAAATACACAGCACACAGTAGAAATATAGAGTAGAATTACACATCACAGTAGAAAAACACAACACAATAGAGATACTCTGTCGAAATACAGAGCAGACAATAGAAATGCACCGTAGAAATACTAATCACAGTAGAAATACACTGTAGAAATACAGAGCACACAGTAGAAGTACACAGCACACAGTCGAAATACACTTTAGAAATACAGAGCAGACAATAGAAATACAGAGCAGACATACACATCACAGTAGAAGTACACATCACAATATAAAAACACAGTGGAAATAAAGAGCAGACACTAGAAATACACAGTAGAAATACACATCACAATAGAAATGCACGGTAGAAATACACAGCACACAGTACAAATACACTAGAAATACATAGCACACAGTCAAAATACACAGTAGAGTACAAATACACAGTAGAAATACACAGCACACAGTACAAATACAGATCAGACAATAGAAATACACAGTTTCTACTGTGTATTTTGACTGTGTGCTGTGTATTTCTTGTGTATTTGCACTGTGTGCTGTGTATTTCTACTGTGTATTTCTATTGTGATGTGTATTTCTACTGTGTATTTTGACTGTGTGCTATGTATTTTTAGTGTATTTGTACTGTGTGCTGTGTATTTCTACTGTGATGTGTATTTCTACTGTGTATTTCTATTGTGATATGTATTTCTACTGTGTATTTCTATTGTTGGCTCTGTATTTCTACTGTGTATTTCTCTTGTCTGCTCTGTATTTCTACTGTGTCTTTTGACTGTGTGCTATGTATTTCTAGTGTATTTGTACTATGTGCTGTGTATTTCTACTGTGTATTTCTATTGTGATGTGTATTTCTACTGTGTATTTCTATTGTGATGTGTATTTCTACTGTGTATTTCTAGTGTCTGCTCTTTATTTCCACTGTGTTTTTATATTGTGATGTGTATTTCTACTGTGATGTGTATTTCTACTGTGTATTTCTACTGTGATGTGTATTTCTACTGTGAATATCACAGTAGAAATAGACAGTAGAAATACACAGCACACAGTGCAAATACACAAGAAATACATAGCACACAGTCAAAATACACAGTAAAAATAAAGAGGAGACAATAGAAGTACACAGAGAAATACACATCACAGTAGAAATACACATCACAATAGAAATACACAGTAGAAATACACATCACAATAGAAATAAACGGTAGAAATACACAGCACACAGTACAAATACACTAGAAATACATAGCACACAGTTGAAGTACACAGTTGAAATACACATCACAGTAGAAATACACAGCACACAGTGCAATTACACCATAAATACATAGCACACAGTCAAAATACACAGTAGAAATACACACCACAATGGAAATACACATTACAGTAGTAATACAGAGTAGAAATATACAGCACAATAGAAATACACAGTAGAAATACACAGCACACAGTGCAAATACACTAGAAATACATAGCACACAGTCGAAATACACAGTAGAAATACAGAGCAGACAATAGAAATACACAGTAGAAATACACATCACAATAGAAATACACAGTAGAAATACATAGCACACAGTGCAAATACACTAAAAATACATAGCACACAGTCGAAATACACAGTAGAAATACACATCACAATAGAAATACATAGCACACAGTGCAAATACAATGGAAATACATAGCACACAGTCGAAATACACAGTAGAAATACACAGCAGACAAGAGAAATACACAGTAGAAATACACAGCACACAGTAGAAATACACAGTAGAAAAACACAGCGCAGAGTCGAAAAAATTTTTTAGAAATACAGAGCAGACAATAGAAATACACAGTAGAAATACACATCACAGTATAAATACAGAGCAGACAATAGAAATACACAGTATAAATACACATCACAGTAGAAATACACAGAAGAAATATACATCACAGTAGAAATACATATCACAATAGAAATACACAGTAGAAATACACAGCACACAGTGCAAATAGACTAGAAATACATAGCACACAGTCGAAATACACAGTAGAAATACACATCACAATGGAAATACACATCACAGACGAAATACACAGTAGAAATACAAAGCAGACAAGAGAAATACATAGTAGAAATACACAGCACACATTAGAAATACACAGTAGAAATACACTTCACAGTAGAAATACACAGTAGAAATACACATCACAGAGTTGAAATACACTTTAGAAATACAGAGCAGACAATAGAAATACACAGTAGAAATACACATCACAGTATAAATACAGAGCAGACAATAGAATACACAGTAGAAATAGACATCACAGTAGAAATACACATCACAATAGAAACACAGTAGAAATACAGATCAGACAATAGAAATACACAGTAGAAATACATATCACAGTATACACAGTAGAAATACACAGCACACAGTGTAAATACACTATAAATACATAGCACCCAGTTGAAATACACAGTAGAAATACACATCACAATAGAAATACACAGTAGAAATACACAGCACACAGTACAAATACAGATCAGACAATAGAAATACACAGTAGAAATACATATCACAGTATACACAGTAGAAATACACAGCACACAGTGCAAATACACTATAAATACATAGCACCCAGTTGAATTACACAGTAGAAATACACATCACAGTAGAAATACACAGCAGAAATACACAGCACACAGTAGAAATACACAGTAGAAAAACACAGCGCAGAGTCGAAAAAATTTTTTAGAAATACAGAGCAGACAATAGAAATACACAGTAGAAATACACATCACAGTATAAATACAGAGCAGACAATAGAAATACACAGTATAAATACACATCACAGTAGAAATACACAGAAGAAATATACATCACAGTAGAAATACATATCACAATAGAAATACACAGTAGAAATACACAGCACACAGTGCAAATAGACTAGAAATACATAGCACACAGTCGAAATACACAGTAGAAATACACATCACAATGGAAATACACATCACAGACGAAATACACAGTAGAAATACAAAGCAGACAAGAGAAATACATAGTAGAAATACACAGCACACATTAGAAATACACAGTAGAAATACACTTCACAGTAGAAATACACAGTAGAAATACACATCACAGAGTTGAAATACACTTTAGAAATACAGAGCAGACAATAGAAATACACAGTAGAAATACACATCACAGTATAAATACAGAGCAGACAATAGAATACACAGTAGAAATAGACATCACAGTAGAAATACACATCACAATAGAAACACAGTAGAAATACAGATCAGACAATAGAAATACACAGTAGAAATACATATCACAGTATACACAGTAGAAATACACAGCACACAGTGTAAATACACTATAAATACATAGCACCCAGTTGAAATACACAGTAGAAATACACATCACAATAGAAATACACAGTAGAAATACACAGCACACAGTACAAATACAGATCAGACAATAGAAATACACAGTAGAAATACATATCACAGTATACACAGTAGAAATACACAGCACACAGTGCAAATACACTATAAATACATAGCACCCAGTTGAATTACACAGTAGAAATACACATCACAGTAGAAATACACAGCAGAAATACACATCACAGTAGAAATACACATCACAATAGAAATACACATCACAGTAGAAATACACAGCACACAGTACAAATACACTAAAAATACATAGCACACAGTCGAAATACACAGTAGAAATACACATCACAATAGAAATACACAGTAGAAATACACAGCACATAGTACAAATACACTAGAAATACATAGCACACAGTCAAAAGACACTGTAGAAATACAGAGCAGACAAGAGAAATACACAGTAGAAATACAGAGCCAACAATAGAAATACACAGTAGAAATACATATCACAATAGAAATACACAGTAGAAATACACATCACAGTAGAAATACACAGCACACAGTACAAATACACTAAAAATACATAGCACACAGTCAAAATACACAGTAGAAATACACATCACAATAGAAATACACAGTAGAAATACACAGCACATAGTACAAATACACTAGAAATACATAGCACACAGTCAAAATACACAGTAGAAATACACAGCACAGAGTTGAAATACACTTTAGAAATACAGAGCAGACAATAGAAACACACAGTAGAAATACACATCACAGTATAAATACAGGGCAGACAATAGAAATACACAGTAGAAATACACATCACAGTAGAAATACACAGTAGAAATACACATTGCAGTAGAAATACACATCACAATTGAACTACACAGTAGAAGTACACAGCACACAGTTCGAATACACAGTAGAAATACAGAGCAGACAATAGAAATACACAGTAGAAATTCACAGCACACAGTAGAAATGCACTAGAAATACATAGCACACAGTAGAAATGCATTGTAGAATTACTGATCACAAAGTCCAAATACACTGTAGAAATACACGGTAGAAATACATATCACAATAGAAATACACAGTACAAATACACAGCACAGAGTTGAAATACACTGTAGAAATACAGAGCAGACAATAGAAATACACAGTAGAAATACACATCACAGTATAAATACAGAGCAGACAATAGAAATACACAGTAGAAATACACATCACAGTAGAAATACACATCACAATAGAATTACACAGTAGAAGTTCATAGCACACAGTGCAAATACACAGTGGAAATACACAGCGCAGAATCAAAATACACTTTAGAAATACAGAGCAGACAATAGAAATACACAGTAGAAATACACATCACATTAGAAATACACATTACAATAGAAATACACAGCACACAGTAGAAATACACTTCAAATACATAGCACACAGTGGAAATACATTGTAGAAATACACATTACACAGTAGAAATACACAGTAGCTGTACATAGCATACAGCAGAAAAACACAGTAGAAATACACAGTAGAAATAAACATCACACAGTGGAAATATACGGCAGAAATACACAGCACACAGTCGAAATACAAAGTAGAAATACACAGTAGCAATACAGAGCACAAAGTAGAAATACACAGTAGAAATACAGAGCACAAAGTAGAAATACAGTGAACAAAGTAGAAATACACATAACACAGTAGAAATACACACAATACAGTGGAAATATACAGTAGATAAACACAGCACACAGTAGAAAAAGATAGTAAATTCAGAGCATACAATAGAAATACACATCACAGTAGATATACACAAAAGAAATACTGCACAGTGCAAAAAGACGCTTCTCTCACTCTGAAACGCTCTAAATTGAGTAAGTTTCCACCATAAATGAATTAAAGGACAGGTGACACCATCCTTGCCTTAAAATAAATCCAAATTTAGCATGTCCAGGCTAGGAAACTTGTTTGAAAAACCTTTTTTCATTGAAATACAACATAGTCTACTTCACAGTTCAAAAACACACGTCTCTCACTCTGAAATGCTCAAAGTTGACAGAAGTGAGTTTTCACCATAAATGGATTAAGAACAAGTTAAACCATGCTTGCCATGATATTTATCCAAATTCAACTATTCCTGGCAAAGAAAAATCCTTGAAAACGGTCCGTGTATGGTCCGTGTCAGGCCCGTGCAGAGACCTTTGGAGGGGCAGGTGCTCAAGAAAAAAAAAAAAAAGTATATATATATATACATATACATATACATATACATAGGACAATAGGACAATAGGACGATTTTACTTGTTGAGGGAGATGCTCTATCAGGTGAGCCACACCGTCTTTAAGAGTTGTCGGCGGTAAAACAGCTGGCCCCAACCGACTTTTATCTTGATCACATCAGCAGGACTGCATCTTCACGCAACGGTCGCAGTCGCCTCGGTCGTTGTGGCATTTGCCCACATCCTCCTATGGCCAGACCGTCACTACTCCTGTTTCACAGCGTAAATGCAATATTGTTGCTGTAACGTGCGATCTGTCAGATTTTGGGCCGAGCCCGTCTCTCGCTGCAGCGGGGACACGTCGGGCCACGTCTTTTTGGATGATGTTACCAAGGGGAGCCAGGTCATTTCATTTAGGCTACATAAATTATTATTATTATTTGTTATTTGTAATCTTTAAGGGCTACTGACAGGCCTTCACACAAACACACACACACGCAAAAAAAAAATTAAAAAAATAGCACTGACAAAAGGGCACTTTGGGCATCAAGGAGCAAAGGGGCAGGTGCCTTAATAATTAGTATGTTTAATTTTAGTATATTGAAGATACTAAAATTAAACATACTAATTATGCAGTAATTAAAGTTGTACTTTATTTTACTTATTTGAAGTGTACTTTATTGTAAGTCTATTGTAAATTGTTTTAAAGTGTACTTTTAAAAAGTATACTTTATTTCAAAGCACTTATAGTAGTAGATTAATATTCTTATTAAAAGTGTACTTATTTTTGAGTCATTTGTAATATACAGTTAATATACTTTATTAAAGTGCACTTAATTTGCACTTCTTTGGAAGTGAACTTAGGTACACCCATTAAAAGTGTACTTCACTGTAAGTCTGTTTTAAATTGTTCTAAAATGTACTTTTACAAAGTATACTTTATTTCAAAGTACTTACATTAGTCGAATAGTATTCATAAGATAAGTATGCTTAGTGGAATCATTTGTAATATACTGTTAGTATACTTCATTAAAGTGCACTTAGTTTCACTTAATTGGAAGTGAATTTAGGTACACTTAAAAAAGTGCAAATGAAGTTGAGTTTGTTTTAAGCCGTAATTCTTCATAAAATGTATATTAAATAGTTCTAGCAGTGGTAATTTAGTGTACTTATGAAAGGAGTAATTACTTAGCAATACACTTTCTACATATTACATGTATGTGCTAGTATATTTGTTTTTATTTCATTCCCAGTTATGATACAACAATTTGTAGGAAGTCGCAAAATGAAACGGGTTGTAATTTATTTATTTATGCATTTCAAATTTGATATACAGTCTATAGTACAGGCCCTGGGAAGAAAGGAGCCTAATTCAAATAGCAACGTTTGCATCTTTGCCATCCAATCAGCGCATTGCGCTCAGCTCCGCCTCTTTGAGCTCCACGATTCGGTTACATCCCGCCTTTCCGAAACCCCGCTGTTCCGAAAATAGACTTCCATTCATCTTAATGGCGTGGTTTCTCATTTTTTTCTAAAGACCCCGAAAAGGCTATTGTGGTACCCCTGACCCTAACCCCTAACCCTAACCATATTGGGAAGTAATTGGAAGTTGAAAGTCCGATTCGGAACAGCGGTGTGTCGGACTGGGGTGTGTCGGGATGAAGGGGTTTCAGAATGTCGGGCTGTTCCCCCACGATTCACGGCACTTCATTCTGGTCACGTTGCTGTTGAATGACATTGACCAGCTAAAGTCTCCGTCGCGAGGCGAAGCAAGCCCAAGCCTACTTCTGATTCACAGTAAGTACATTCAATGTTTTTATTTTCTGATTGAATGGTCATACATTCTATATTTCCATTCATCACACCGGCTAATTTCATGATTTCGTTCGCGAGTCATGATGTGTTTCAGCAACTTCAGTCATCGTAACTAGCCAGATAACCAACGTTAATGTTAGCTAACGTCAGTCTTACTGCTACTGTAACTGTAAGTTAACCTATTATTTCTGCTCTTGGTAGCGGCAGCATTACGCCTGTGTGTACACAGTGTAATATTATTACATGATGAAGAGTGGTGTGGTTTCTTTAAGGGGTAGAACGGTGCGTGTGCGCATAGGGTCTGTGTGTGTGTAGTGAAGTGAGCGGCAGGTGAGGTTGGAGCAGACATTAGCAGAGCAGAGGAAGAGGTTAGCCGTGCATGTACAGTTCAGTATGTAGCCAAATAAACGCACAAGCTTCTCCAGACCACGTAGCCAACCTGAAGCTTATGTATGAAAACTATTCATGTCTGCAGTCAGATACAGTATAGTCATGTCAGTACAGTATCTGAATGCAAAAACGACAAAATAACGTGACCTCTATTGATCCTACACCAGTAACTTGTAATAGCAGCTCAAGAGTCAAAAGTAGAGGAAAAGATTGATTAATTGATTGATTGATTGATTGATTGATAAATAAATAAAATCAAAATAAATAAATGTATACATGATATACACCTCTCACTGCTAGATATGACCACGGTTGGATAATTGCACAGTACACGTGAGCACATCTTTGTAATATAAAGATAAAATGCTGTGTAGCATTAATAAAAAGAATAGCCTGTAAATGTGGTAATTGCACAGAGACTGGAATTTCAAGGACTTACACACTTGTTCAGCACACTATGGTTATGCTGTGATTCATAGTTATAACCACTGTTATTATTTCTATGTTGTCCTCAGATGAGCACTAAACCAAAGAGCCACAAGGCAATGTGAGAGGGGGAGTGGATGGTGAGACTGAGGACATTCACCAGCTCTGGGGTTTGGCCTGCTGGAGAACGCAACAGACCAGCCCCGAGGCAGTGCTAATGGCATGATCTCTACCAGAAGGTAAAGTACATCAAAATATCCACCTATTACTCATGACCATTGTTTTGAGTTACATGTAGTCTATTTAAAAGCTTCTGTGACTTCTATAGCAGCTAGATCACACGGAAACTGACCACCAGTAATTACTAAATACATGTTGGACTATTTACTGGTAGCAGTATTGGTATACCATACTGATAAAATTTCTCAGTTTCCAGAGGGGTATTCCAGAAAGCAGGTTATGTGAAAACTGACTGACTCTGGGAACCTAACGTGCTCGCTAGCAGGTTTACTTGAAGAAACCCTGAGTCTGACGGAGCTGTCTGACAGGGCCTGTCCTTTCCTTCTCTTTCAAAATTATTTTTATTGAATTTTCCTTGGATGCATGTTTATAACAACTGTCAGAACATAAATGATTTAATCCAATACATCAAAAACAACAACAACAACAAAAACAACATTTATTTTAAATAAATAAATCGGTAAATACAAAAGTAACAACAATACCAAGATTATATAGAATCAAAATATACCAAAACAATGCAAGTAGAATAAAATAACCATGTGAGAAAAACAGAGAGAGAAAAAAAAAAAAAAAAAGAGAGAGAAATTGAAATAGGAGTAAAACAGAAGAAAGAAAAGAGACACAAAAAATAAAATAAAAAATAAAAAAGGGACACATACAAACACACAGGAAGGGACAACATAAAGGACAACATGGAGGGGAAGGATTGGGGGTGGGGGGGTCCAGTTGCGCATTTAATTAATCGTCCTCAGCCAGGGTATAGTTATAGTGGGTCAGTCAGAAATGTATTACTCTAATTGAAGCCCATCTAATTGTTTTACAAATTCAATAAAGTCATCCCATGTCTTATGAAAGTTCTGAAGGGCACCATTAACAGTATACCTGATCTTTTCTAATTTGAGATTACACATGATACTCTTGATAAGATGTGTGTGCGTGGGTGGGACAGCATTCTTCCAGTCTAGTAAAATCAACCGCCGCGCTAGTAAGGAGGAGAATGCCAAAGCACTGCGCTGACAGGAGGTCATGGATATGTTTTCTGAGGTTACACCAAAAATGGCCATAAGGGGGCAGGGAGTAACAGGTTTTTAAAATATTTTAGAGAATAAGTCAAAGAAAGAGGACCAGAATCGATCTAATTTAGGGCAACCCCAAAACATATGATATAAAGTCGCAGGAAGCATTTTGCATCTGTCACACAGGGGATCAATGTGTGGGTAAATTTTTGTCAGGGCAGTCTTATAATAATGTAGGCGGTGCAAAACCTTGAACTGGATAAGACAGTGACGTGCACATATGGATGAGGAGTGTACACGATCCAAGGCTGCATCCCAAATGTCATCCAAGATGTCAAAGCCAAGCTCCTCCTCCCAGTGCTGCTTTATAATAGTTAAAGAGGGCATATTAATTGAAATTATGTATTCATAAACTTTGGCCAGCCTCCCCCTTTGAGAGTGTAAGAGCATGTTAATAATATGATCAAGATAAGTTTTAGGTGGGAGAGAGGGAAAATCTGGGAACTTCTTCCTAATAAAATCCCTTACCTGCAAGAACTGAAAAAAAGGAGACCGTGGCAGATCAAATTTTTCTTTAAGTTGTGTGAAACTGGCGAAGACACCATCTATGTACAAGTGCTCCAGTTTTTGGATGCCCTTGGCATGCCAGGTTTTAAAAACAGAGGAATGGCTAAGGGGTTGTAAGAGAGCGGGGAGAAGAGAGGCTCTGCAGGCCAAAGGAAAGTTTAAATTGTTTCAGAATTCGTAAAGAATGCCACACAACAACATTATGTTTGGGGATTGAAACTGGGAGCGGGAGCGATGCACCTAAGAGAGCAGAGAGGGAGTACGGATGGCAAAGGGAGGCCTCGATATTGACCCATGCTGGACAGTTTACACTGTCAGAAGATAAAAGCCAGAAAGACATGTTGGTCAAGTTTGACGCCCAGTAATATAGTTGGAAGTTAGGGGCAGAAAGGCCCCCAAGCCGCTTAGGTCTCTCAAGGAACTCTTTACGTATGCGTGGATGTTTACCCCCCCCAGATAAAGTCATAAATTAGTCGTTGTAAGGTTTTAAAGAATGAGCGAGTGATAAAAATGGGGAGACATTGAAATAAATAAATAAATTTAGGGAGAATGTTCATCTTCACTGAATTAAGTTTGCCAATCAAAGAAAGAGGAAGAACTGCCCATCGTGCAAAATCAGCTTTACAGCGCTCAAGAAGAGGAGCAAAATTTGCCTGAAACAGTTTTGAATATGTCCGAGTGATAGTCACACCAAGATATTTAAATGAATCCTTTACAATCTTAAATGGTATGTCAATTTGCTGAGGGGGGGAGTGTGTTATGGGAAAATATTCGCTCTTATGCAAATTAAGTTTGTACCCTGAGATGGCCCCGAAAGAACTGAGCAGAGATAAGACGTGAGGGAGAGTGGTATCAGGGTTAGAGAGAAAAAGAAGGAGGTCATCCGCATAGAGGGAAACCTTATGCATCTGACCGCCCCGAATAATTCCCTCCACCCTATCATCCTGTCTCAAAGCTATGGCAAGAGGCTCAATAGCGATTGAAAACAAGAGGGGACTTAAAGGACACCCCTGTCTTGTGCCTCTGCCTAGATGGAAATGGTCGGACACTTGATAATTAGTAAGTACAGAAGCCATGGGTGATGCATGTAAAAGCCTGATCCAAGAGATGAAATTTTGACTGAAACCAAACTTCTCCAGAGCAAAGAAAAGGTAATCCCATTCAACGCGGTCAAAAGCCTTTTCCGCGTCGAGCGAAATTACCGCCTCAGCACCCAAATGTAGGGAAGGAGTATGCAAGATATTGAGCAGTCGTCGTACATTACAGAATGACTGTCTAACACGGACGAAACCAGTTTGATCATTAGAAATGATGGAGGGGATTCTGGCAGCCACCGAGGGCGGACATGCAGGCGTGAGGTCCACAGGCGTACCTCAACAGTTGCTTTTATTTTCCGTTCAACTTTTCAAAACCATGATACTAAAAACCTAGAAAAGAATTGTCTCTTTATAGTGGCGCATGGCACATTATAACTTAAGGGGTCTTAAGGATATTACACCGCTGCCTAAGCGAACGGCCAGATCCAAGTACACAACCGGCCGGCTCTTCTAAAGGTGAAAGCCCTACTCTTGATGCAGTGATGGCAGCCATTCAGGAAAGCAAGGAAGAGATATCAAGACAGAAAGATGCTAAAGCAACTCCCATCCAGGCCTCACTCTCTAAAATTGAAACGGCGATGTCAACATTAGCTGACCAAGTCGAAGAAATGGAGGGACGCATATCAGCAAATGAGGACAACATTAAAGACGCCACCACGCACATTGGGAGACTGGAGAAGGAGGTGCAGTCCCTCAAAGATAAAGTGGACGACTTAAAGAACAGGAGCCGGCGTAACAACATCCGCGTACTTGGCCTCCCCGAGGACGCTGAAGGCCGCGACGCCGCAGGATTTTTGGAGCGAGTCATACCAGAAATCCTTGGTATCGAAAACTTTCCTACCCCCATTACCTGCGAGAGAGCTCACCGCCTGGGAAAACCCCCCGCCGGCAGAGGAGATGCGAGACCCATGATCGCAAAGCTCCTCAACTTTAAGAACAAGGAGAAAATAATGCGCCTCGCCAGACAAAAGGGAGAGATCCACTACGGTAACAGCAGGGTTTACATCTTCCCAGACTGCAGTCCCAGTCTGCAACGCCTTAAAGATGCCTTTAAGGATGTTAAGAAGAGCCTTCGGGAAAGAGGAATTGCCTATTCTCTGCACCATCCAGCCAAACTACGAATTACGCATGAGGGCAACATCAGGTGGTTTGCATCACTGTCTGCAGCGGCGGACTTTTTGAAAACTATTGACGATAACAACTGACCGAGCAGCTGAGATGTCACAACAGTATACACACTAGAGGACTCCCACCTGGCTATTCCTCCTGCACTGCTGTGATGCGGAGGGGAGGATACGCGTAAGTTAATTTGCGGGCCACAAAGAGGGCTCATTCATAACTTTTAAGATATTTGTTTGTTACGGAGTGGGATAGAAATTATTGTTTTAAAAGCCCCGCTCAACTTCTGTACTGTTTACAATGACTTTGTCCAAAAGCGGTGACAAATGGACAGGCTGAACTCAAGTGAAGTTGATTATCTTAACACAAAGTGACTCCGGCGAGGTATATCTTTAATTTCTGCATTACATTTGTTCTGCTCCTGGTCCCACTTCAGACTTGTGGATAAAAGACGGACCCACTCCGGTTCCGGATGGACTCTTAGACTTTTGTTTAATACAGTAACTAAAATAGTGGCTGTATCTGTTTGACCTTCTGAAACACGTGTTCACTTAATTTGTATTTTCATTTATTTATACCTTTCTTTTTCGCTTCCCTTATTTCTCATATCCACCAACACTAACTTACTTCGACCACCCTTCTTAGTTATTTATTGGCTGTTGGTGATGTTGCTAATATTATAATTTTTATTATTATTATTGTTATTAGCTATTTTTATTTATTTATTTATTTTTATTTTCTTCTCTTCTCATTATGTATCTGGTTCTTAGAATTTGCACCATGGTTTGATGCTTAAGTCATCTTCTTTCTAACTGTTGAGAGGTCGTGTAGAGAGAGTAGAGAGTTTCCTACCCAATGGGGATGTTTGTGTTAAGAGTTCCAATGGGTGGGACTCATATGAGGGTTTGGTACAGTTTTCATTTAAAAGCATTTACTCACCTAACTTTAATTTTATATGTTAGCACTGAGGTTCCCAACATATTTAAGTTGCATCTGCTACTAAGGTATGACTAGCCAACTAAATTTAATCTCTTTGAATGTCAGGGGTATCAATTCTCCAATTAAGAGGAGAAAAAGACAGTCCATCGATGTTTCATTTATTCAAGAAACTCACCTTTCTGATGCGGAGCATGTCAAACTAAGGAGAGATTGGGTGGGACATGTCTTCCACTCCTCATTCAACACAAAAGCTAGGGGCGTTGCCATCCTTATTAATAAAAAATCGAACTTTAAATTATTATCAATAGAAAAAGATAGTAATGGAAGACTTATCTTGGTCAAGGGTGAATTGAACTCCAATAGGGTTACACTTGTTAATATATATGGCCCCAACCACGACGACCCTGCTTTTTTTAACGACCTTGTTTTAAAACTTGCAACTGCTGAGGAGCACTGTTTGGTTGGCGGTGACTTCAATTTAGTATTGGACCCCAATTTAGATCGATCCACGCCAAGATCTCTTAATCGCTCTAAGGCTGCTTCAGTACTGCTCAGGGGGATGAGGGATTTGGGACTGTGTGGTATTTGGCGGCAGCTCAACCCAAAAGTTAAAGACTTTTCATTCTTCTCAAATGTTCACAAGTCGTACTCCAGATTGATGTTTTTAATTCCCCACAATATGGCGGCCAGGGTCACTGATTGCTCCTATTTATCAGCTACATTGTCCGATCATAATCCTATAAAATTGGCCTGGGAGATTGATGCTACACAACCGAAGCCCCTCACCTGGAGGTTTAAATCATATATGCTGAAGGACCCCGAATTTAATAGATTCATGAGAGCTCATATTGACGTATTTATGGAAACGAATATTAATTCCTCTTCTCATGCTTTTATATGGGAGGCGTTAAAAGGGTATATGAGAGGCCAGATCCTATCGTATAGCTCTCACAAGATCAGAGAAGAAAAGAAAACTCTTGCGAGTTTGGAGAATGAAATTAGAGACCTGGAGCAAGAACATGCTCACACTAAAAGTGGCACTCAATACCATATCTTTAAAATGGATTCAATATAATAACTTATGTACTAATAAAGCTGAAGCTGATTTAGCTAGGAACAACTATCATTATTACGAATTCGGTGACAAAACCAGCAAGCTATTAGCTTGGCAAATTAAAAGGGAAGAAAATGAAAAAACTATACATTCTATTATCACAGATGATGGAAGGTCCCTTTTTAATCCACAGGATATTAATCATGAATTTCAATTAGAGTTGTTCCGATTCCGATGCCAGTATCGGAAATGCCTCCGATACTGCCGAAAATGCCGGCATCGGTATCTGCGAGTACTGGAGTCCAGGCACCGATCCGATACCACGTAATTTATTAGCGCCTAGTTTCGTTAGCTCCGAGATTCTACCGGATATGTGTCCGCTGCGTTACGGCTCCGGTACGGTTTGGCTCCGTCGTCCTCGTTCGGCAACCGCCAACAGCTGTGTTTTGCGTCCGCCACAGCGCAGCTCCGCCGATCAGCTGGAGTTACGAAACCGAGGAATTCCCGCGATGATTATATAATCACACACGACCGCAGTTATATGCATGTGTTATAAACACAACAACACGAAGTGTTCCCGACTGAAGGATTAGAAGAAGAGCGCGTATTTGTCTCTTATTTGAGGTTTTTGTGCTTGTATCAACACGGAGTGTTTTATTTTGAAAATTAACCGGATGTCATGTTATTATTTCGTGTCTGACTTCCTGTCTGCTCTGTGCTGAATTTGGCTTTATACTGTTCTATTTAAAAATAAATGGCTTTCATTTGCTGTATTCATTCATGTTTTACAAAGGGTTTAACCTGAGCCAGGCCTTACCACATTGATAATCATATCACAGTCATGCAGGCGTAGTATGATATCTATAATTTTTTAACACACTGGTATCGGTATCGGTACTTGTATCGGCCGATACCCACAGCATAAGTATCGGAATCGGTATCGGGAGGGAAAAAATGGTATCGGAACATCTCTAATTTCAATTATTCTATGAGACACTATATAAGACAGAACATGGGACTGAGAACACCAAAGCAACAACATTTTTAAATTCATTAACCCTGCCTAAATTAGACCCTGATGATAAAAATGGCCTTGATGCTAATATATCTGAAAAAGAGGTTCTTGATGCTATGAAATCCCTACAGAATAATAAAGCCCCTGGGCCAGATGGCTTTCCAATTGAATTTTTTAAAACCTTTTCCGATAAGCTTATAGCCCCTTTAACAAACATGCTCAACGAAGCACTGACTAATAAAACTCTCCCAAGCTCTTTGGAATTGGCTACAATAATTTTGCTACCAAAATCGGGAAAGGATTGTCAAAAATGCACTTCTTATCGTCCTCTCAGTCTTCTGAACGCGGACTATAAAACGTTATCAAAGTTAATTGCATCAAGATTGGAATTTATAATCCCAAAAATCGTTAACGCTGATCAGACAGGCTTTGTTAAGAATCGATATGGATCGGACAACGTGCACAGACTGTTTCATATAATTGAAGCAGCCCACTCACAAAAGGACCCCATGCTAATACTGTCAACGGACGTGGAAAAGGCGTTCGACAGGATCGAGCCCAGCTTTCTCTTTCAAACTTTGGAAGCGATGAATTTTGGAACTAAATTTATTCACTACATTAAAACACTGTTTAATGGCCCCAAAGCACAAATTTTAACAAATGGGGATATCAGATATCTTCTCACTATCCAGTGGGGGGTTCGTCAGGGCTGCTCCTGCTCTCCACTGTTGTTTTTGATAGCCATGGAACCTCTGGCTATCGCTATTCGCTCTAACAACACAATTACTGGTATTAGATTTGGAATGAGTGAGCATAAATTTGGCTTTATATGCAGACGACCTGTTAACGTTTGTGGCTGATCCTGCAAAGTCTCTCCCCCCCCTTTTACATTGTTTCCAACAGTACAGTGCAGCTTCTGGCTATAAACTAAATCTTACAAAAAGTGAGGTCCTGCCATTAAATATACAGGGTAACTATATCAAGAACTTAACCAAACCTTTGCAATGGCGCCCCAGTGGACTTAAATACTTGGGCATAGAAATTCAAACTTCTGTAGATAAAATCTTTAAAGAAAACTACATCAATCTCTTAAACCAGGTAAAATAGATTTACAAAACTGGAGGGACCTTCCATTATCACTAATTGGCAGAGTTAATTTAATTAAGATGTGCATCCTCCCCAAATTCTTATATCTTTTCAAATGCATCCCATTTAAAGTACCCAAATCTTTCTTTGTTGACCTAAATAAATCTTTATGTAGTTTTCTTTGGAAAGGTAAACCCCCCAGAGTCAAACTATCAACTCTTCAGGCCCCACACTCTGAAGGAGGGCTAAATCTTCCCAATTTTAGATGCTATTACCTTGCAGCTCAGTTTCGCTCAGTATGGTGCTGGCTACATGGGGACAATTGTGTGGGAAGATTGTTGCCTATTGAACAACACCTATTAAAACATGTTCCGTTGAAGTCTCTTCCTTTCCTAACTTCTAAGAAAATACTCTTAAACATTACTAAGAACCCTATCATTTTGAACTCTTTCTCTGCATGGCGTGAAGCTCTCACTGTCATTGGTCTAAACATCTCTCTGTGTCGTAAAACTCCTCTATGGGATAATCCCAACATTTCTCGGCAGATTACAGATGGAATATTGAGCAATTTGGTTAGTAAGGGCATAAAAACAGTTGAAGATCTATATATCCAAGGTAAATTTGCAAACTTTCAACAACTGACAGAGAAATTCAAACTCCCCAAACATAATTTATTTAAATATTTTCAAATTAGACACTGGATCCGCAATAACTGTTCAGACTTTCCTCGTATCCCCCCAGAATCCCCGTTTGAAAATCATTTAATGTGTGAAACATTAAACACTAGTAAGGGGTTGATTTCTGCTATTTATGTTATTCTAAATAATAACCTTACAACATATAATAAGATTAAAACAAAAAAGAAATGGGAATTAGATCTTATATTATTATTATTATTATTATCTTATATATCTGATATGGTATGTCTGTTCCTTTGTTTGTCTAGTTTGTGTAATTATACATATAAAAATGACTTCAATAAAAATATCTTTAAAAAAAAAAAGAAATGATGGAGGGGAGAATCATCTCCAAACGGAGACCTAGCACTTTAGCTAGAATCTTAAAATCCTGATTAAGGAGGCTTATAGGTCGAATAGAAGAGCGGCACTGGGGATCCTTGTCTTTTTTCAAGAGGAGCGAAATGCTGGCATGATACAAAGTTGGAGGAAGAGTTTTTGTTTGAAAGGATTCAGTGTACATCGCATGCAAGAGGGGCACAAATTTGTCTGAAAAGTATTTATAAAAGTCGGCTGGAAACCCGTCCGGCCCTGCAGCCTTCCCGCTTTGCATTGAAGCAATAGATTTTTTTATAAATTCGGGGGAGATAGTTTCTTCAAGTAACAAAACATCCTCAGGGCTTACTTTGGGAATATTCAAATTACTGAAAAAATCACTAAACTGGTCTGGGCTAAGCTGAGATTCAGAAGTATAAAGACTTGAATAAAATGTTTTGAACTCATCATTGATGAGCTTGTGATCGGAAGTGATAGAGCCGGAGTCAGTTTTTATAGAAGGAATGGTGCGAGAGGCAGCTTTTTGGCGAAGCTGATGGGCTAAAAGTCTAGTAGGTCTACCCCTGTCTTCATATAGTTTTTGGCGGGATCTAAGTAGTGATTCCTCTGCGCGCTGAGTTGTTAAGAGGTCAAACTCTGTTTGTAAAGCGATCCTATCTTTTTTTTACTGCATATTGCTGATCTAGACGGAGATTGGAGGAAGTGAGGTCAGAGATTCTACTTTTGCGAAGCTTATTTACATGGGATGTATAAGAAATTATCTGTCCCTGCAGAAAAGCCTTCAAAGCTTCCCAGCGGATAGATGAAGACGTATCAGCCACAGGATTCGTCAAAAGAAATGTGTCAATTTGGTTTGAGACATAGGTGACAAACTCCGGGTTGGAGAGGAGAAGAGGATTAAAGTGCCACGACCTGTTTGGGGGTCTTTCCTGTAAAGCGAGCTCAAGTTTGAGTGGTGAGTGGTCCGAAACAACAATACCTTGATAATCACAAGCTCTAATAGAACCAAGTAAAAAAGCATCAATAAAGAGTTAGGGAATTTGAAACGCCAAGGGTCCACATAATTGTAGGTCTCCACGAATTATTTAACTACCTTAGATGATTTAGAGGCAGGATATGTTTTATTGGAGGAACGATCACGGGCAGGGTCTAGAACTAGGGTTGTCACGATACCAGAATTTCAGTAGTCGATACCAATACCTGTGAATTTCCACGATTCTCGATACTAATTCGATACCACAATTTAAAAAAAAACAACAGAACCCATGTACTTTTAAATTCACTAATTTATTGAAAACTGCTTCAAACTGTCAAGTATTTAACACCACTGTGCTTCAACATCTTTTTGCACAGAATTTAAATTGCAGTACCAGCTGCCAACTGCCAACCGCCTAAGCTGCACGTACTACGGTAAGCGTGTTGCGTCATTTCCTGTTGTTGTGTTACTGACTGATAGCGTACCTGTGCTGCTCCGGCTCGTCCGAGCAGATTATTGTTGTATTCCTTCTGCAGCGACCGAGATCCCGCTTGTGATCGGGCATGTGCTGGTCCACTAAGGCATTCAACAATACTCTGTGTTTATAGCTTGGTCGCCGGGCTTGCTGCTGTTTGTAGCTCTCCTGGCTCTGCTGGCTAATCTATCGTGTCCTAGCTTAGCCACTATCAGCTAGCGATGGCTTCTCTCTCTCCCTCTCGCTCTCCTCTTTTCTCTTGCTCGGTGTGCCAGATGTTCAGTTACACCTCTGCCTCCCTTAGTGATACTGGTACATGTATTAAGTGTAGTAAATTTGTAGCGTTGGAGGCAAGGCTCAGTGAGTTGGAGGCTCGGCTCCGCAGCATGGAAACTCCGAGGGCCTTTCTCAATATACGTTCTTGTCCGTTCTTTTGTTCTTGTGTTCTACTGAAACGTCATCAGTCGCAGCCCAAGTACTGTCCCAATACACAAGTTCGCATTTCGCCGAGAACGGTCAAAGTTCCCGGAAGTGTTCTCGCCACGCCCATTTTACCGAGGATGCATCGGTAGCTGACTTGTGCTAACTTGGCAGCACAGATATCCCAGCATGCCTTTCGGCAGTCAAGCCAGCAGCGGGAAGACGCAACAGTGAAGTGGTAAGCGGTCTTTCTTTTACAATTTTCGTATGCTATTTAATCAGTAAAGTTCATTTTGATGCAATAAATCAACTGTTTAGATTTTAGATATCAGCATTAGCACGAAAATTTATGGCAAATTGAACTTTTGCTCGAATATTTTCGGAGTTGAGAAGCTCCATGAACTGGGGCGGCAGGCAGGCAGCGTATGCGGGGGTAGCTTGCTATCTAAGCGGCTAGTCTACTGCTCACAGACCCATATTGTTTTCCCTGTGTTACAGAAAACGAACACGCAATGGAGGAGACGGCAACCCACAATTGTAAGAGTATTTTAAATTAATATTCGTACAACTGCCATTCCGTCAAATTAATATCCGAGTAATTATAGTGTAAACTGACGTCAGTTCAAGACATTATACTTAGCCTAGCCAAATGTTTAACGACCTGTATTTTGGTTGATTTTTGTATTGTTTTAACTTCAATCAAGGGACAACTGACGAAACCGCGGCTCTCATTACATGGAGAGCCGCTCACGAAGCCCTCTTCACTGGACGGAGGAATTCGTCCAAAACCGGATGGGAGTGAGTCAGCTTTCTATGTGTTTTTATACGAGGAGCAGTGGTCCGGTGGTGTGTTTGTTTGTGCCAGACTTCACAGCCTCTTGAAATGGTTTGATGCAACCTAAATAAATAAAAGAAAAATATAGTATAAAGCTAAACTAAATGTTTATAATACTACACATCAAATAAATTGTGTGAATTGTAACCTGGTGAACAAAAATGACTCAAAGTGCCACAAAGTACAAGTGAAGGGCAACAGCAATGGTACAGGTGTAGTTATCAACCTAAGTGATATACTAGTTTGTATTAACAATATTAACTATATTATCAATATAACTATTGATGAAGCCACTTGGATTAAGGGTCAAAACGTCTTCAAAGACCAAACTAAGTCCAGTTGACTTGATTCAATTGCCTAGAGATGACTTTGACCTGGACTAATGAGAATTTACACAGACATTCAGTATATAATATGATTGCACTTACATGCATGCAAGGAAGAGAATAGTGAATCACTATTCTCT
The DNA here is from genome assembly GCF_965226575.1 of Pagrus pagrus. Taxonomy (NCBI): domain Eukaryota; kingdom Metazoa; phylum Chordata; class Actinopteri; order Spariformes; family Sparidae; genus Pagrus; species Pagrus pagrus. Next base: position 27,072,542 of record NC_140208.1, read on the forward strand.
TCCTTGCATGCATGTAAGTGCAATCATCCTAACTACATCACATTCAGTAGTCTCTGTCAGCTTGTGTGTTAGTCACTGTAATATCTTTGTTAACATGTGTTCTCAATGTGTTATAATATGTCTAAGTTGTCCTTTTTTGTGTGAATGTGTGTGCTTTATCCAGAGTCTTTGTGAGAGACAGTAGTGTGCCTGTCACCCCCAAACAGGCACAAAAGAAATGGAACAACTTAAAGGAAAAGTACAAGGTACCACTATTCTATCTACTTTTCAGTAAATAAGTTGGACATGGCAACATTCATTCAGTGAATTGTTATTTTTTTAGGAGCTTAGGGACCCACCAACGGGGAAAGGGGTGGAGGCGGGAGGGGTGACAGCTGCCACCTGGCCATGGTATGGTCAGATGGATGCCGCACTCCAGGGGCAGCACTCCATTAGTCCGCCCCTGGTAGTTGCGGCCAATCTGACCCCCACTACAGGTGGTGTTGTCACCCTCCCATCCACTGCCCCTCCCAGAGAAGGGGAAAAGCCACCAGCTCCCAAGAGGGCCAGGGCCAGTGGGCAGCTGATGGCGTTTCTGAGAGAGCAGGCAGAAAAAGAGGAAGAGAGGGAGAAGAGGGCAGAGGCAAGGGAAGAGGAGAGGGAGAGGGCAGCAAGTCAGAGAGCTGACAAGTTTTTGTCTCTCTTTGAGAGGCTAGTAGAGAAAATGTAAATAGTGTATAAATGTAGTAGTTCTAGGTAACGTAGTTCTTTGTTGTTGTTTTATTGTTGTTCTGTCAATTAAATAGTGTGAGAATGGAGTGTCAGCCTGTACAGTATTTTAACAGTTGTGAATGAAGTGGTCTCAAAGAAATTCAAAACCCAACTGGACTTGGTTATTTGTCAGTTATTTGCCAGTTCATGTTCGCATCTGACCAGGCTGAGACTGGTCCTCGGACCTCGGACCAGTCTCAGCCTGGTCAGATGCGAACATGAACTGATGAAGCCTCTTCGATGAGAGGTGAAACGTCTTCCTAGACAAATCGAGGCACCAAGGCTTGTAACGGTGGTCAGAACAAAGAATGCTTCTGAAACTGAAATCTGATTGGGAGGTTGACTTTACTTACAGGTGTTTTTTCTAATCATTGTTATATGTTTAACTATACACATAATAGAATCATTTATAATTGAGATAAACTATACAATCATTTTTAATTAATCAACAAAACAATATTTACAATTAACCATTGTCATATGTTTAACTATACACATAATATAATCATTTTTAATTGAGATAAACTATACAATCATTTTTAATTAATCAACAAAACAATATTTACAATTAACATTAATTAACATTACAACTAATTATTGAACTGATTATGAATTTGGGGTTTTTCCTTAGTAATCATGCTCCCTCAGAAATGCCGGGAGCTCTTTGAGGGGCAGACAATTCGGCAGCAAGTCTGCCTCTGAGATTGACTCCCGACAGCTCCTGACCTTGGGCAGCATTCCCCCCAGCTTCCTCATCCTCCCCATCATCCTCCTCTGCCTCCTCCTCTTCCTGGATGTCACCAGCTAACAGGCAAAGGTTGTGGAGGATGCAGCATGCTCCAACAACCTTGGGGGCGAACAGAGCCCGGATCTCCAAAGCCCGGAGGAAGATGGCTCTCCAGCGGGTTTTGAGCAACCCGAAGGTGCGCTCAATGATGTTGCGGGCCTTGGCGTGATGCCTGTTGAAACGGGCCTCAACTTGGCCTGTTGATTAAAATACAGGTAATGTAGAATACATCCAGGAATTCAAATTCAAAGTAACAACTGTAATGAAGAATTTATTCTCTTACCTGCTACAGGTTGACGGTAGGGAGTCATGAGGGCCACCGGATGCTGCAGGCAAGGGTACCCCCCGTCTCCCAGGAGGAAGAAGCCAGCTGGTGGGTAGAGGGACTCCTTGTACATAGGAGGCCTCCGGAGGACAAGGGCATCGTGGACTGACCCTGTGTTGCCGATGTAGACATCCAAAAATGCACCTCTGCTGTCACACACACCTTGGGGAACCACAGAGGGGAAGAGCTTGCGGTTTATATAACTCTTCTTCTGCTCCGCAGGTGGGACAAGCCGGATGTGGCATCCATCTATGGCTCCAACTGCACGCCGGAAAGCCTCATGCCCAGCCAGCCGAGAAAAACCTGCTCCCACCTCCTCCATCTCCTCAGGCTTGGGGAAATGGATAGCCTTGTGGAGGATGCCCATCATGGCCTCCACTGAAGTGTGGACGACCCTGGCAACTGTGGCTCTCGGTATGGCAAATATGTCTGCTGTGACCCTGTAGGAAGTGCCACATGCCAGCCAGTACAGACAGACAGCCACCTCAATTTCGTGGCTCCAGCCATGTGGCTTTAGCCGGGGCAACATCTGGACCAACAGGTTGATGGTCTCCCTTGACAGCCTGAAGGCTGTTTGAGGTCAGCCTCCTCAGAGAAGAAGGCGCAGAGGATGGGCACAGTGTTGTTTATTTGTGCATACATTCGAGGAGAATGATCCTGTAGTAAAATAAAAAATAATTTTTAATTAGTAAAACTATGAAATAATATTTGTATTTATTTATTTATTTATTTATTTATGAAATAATATTTGAATGTATTTATGCATTTATTTATTTATTTATGTATTTATTACTTGCTTTTAACTATCAACTATGAATATTTGACTAGACTGATGAATTTAAACACATGCTGTGAAATGTATTTATAGTTCTTTTCTCAGCTCTCATGAAACTTAATTTGTTTTGTGTTCTATACAAATGAGCTTCACTTGATTCATTACACAAGACTTATCAGACTTGTATCAGATATCAGAAATAAATTAATTATACAACTTAATATGCTCCTCTATTTTACCTGTAATTGTTGGGTCCCCCCACGATTTCACCAGTAGGTGGTGCTATGTATCACATATCAAATGTCAGATGTCAAATTGTATGAATGAGTAGTTATGAATGAAAGGGGTGGGTCTATAGCGTTACTATTACTACAGGTTGGGGCGGACCCTGTTAATCCTGTTTCATACATTAATATTTATAATAATACTTCTAAACCGTACCATATTTATTTTGTTAACTTTAATATGAATGGAAATCCAAGTGCTACCTAAGAAAAGATAACTTACAAATCCAACAAAGGCTAGGATAGCGCGATGTCTCTCCAGACTCCTCCTCCTCATCCTGGCTCTCCTCCGCTGAAGACGCCCCCTCAGCTCGGCAGCTTCCTCCTCTGCCTCCCGGTAAAGAATACCGACCGCGACAGCTAGCAACCCTTGCCGGTTCATATTTAACGGTGGTAATACTCTACACAATCTTGAACAATAGTGATCCACAAATCCACAATGGCGATCCTCTACAAACAACAGCCTTTTCGCGGGGTTTTTTCCCGCTGTTGTCTCGTGATGTAGGAAGATTCATGGCTCGTGAGATTTAGAAGCACTTAAAAATAAAATAAATAACATGTACAACGAATGAGGGTTGTTGCTGCTTTATTTACGTGTATATTTATTTATTTATTTATTTATTTATTTACATGTCACATACACAGGAGAGAGAGAGAGAGCGCGCGCACTTGTTTTGGATGATAACGCCCAGCTGTTTAATCAGCTGTTTGATCAGTGCAGGCTGCATTTGGCACCACAAGAATGCATCGTCTCAAAACTGAAAACGGAGCATTCTGTATTCTTGTGATCTCCGGAGTTCATTCTTCGGAGAATGACTAGCAAGAACATTCTCCTCAAGAACACAAGTCCGTTCTTTGCATTCTTGGTATTGAGAAACGCCCCGACTGTAACTGCTGCAGTTAGCCACTTAGCTAGTGCGGACCGAGCAACTGTAGCTTCAGCTAGCCGTCCCTCGGCAACTCCCGAGCAGCCGGGAAAGCAGGACGGCTGGGTGACTGAACGAAGGAAGCATAATACCAAGTCAAAGCACACGTTACACCACCTGCCGCTTCACGTTTCTAACAAATTTTCCCAACTCAGCGACACACCCGCTGAGAAACCAACTCTGGTTATTGGCAGCTCCATAGTACGAAACGTGAAGTTAGAGGCACCAGCGACCATAGTGAAATGCATCCCAGGGGCCAGAGCGGGCGACATCGAATCAAACTTGAAACTGCTGGCTAAAGCTAAACGTAAATATAGTAAGATCATAATACATGTCGGCGGTAATGACTCCCGGCTTCGCCAGTTGGAAGTCACTAAGATTAATGTTGAGTCGGTGTGTAACTATGCCAAAACAATGTCGGACTCCGTAGTTTTCTCTGGGCCCCTGCCAAACCTAACCAGTGATGACATGTTCAGCCGCATGTCATCATTCAACCGCTGGCTGTCAAGGTGGTGTCCAGCAAACGATGTGGGCTTTGTTGATAATTGGCGGACTTTCTGGGGAAAACCTGGTCTCATTAGGAGAGACGGCATCCATCCCACTTTGGACGGAGCGGCTCTCATCTCTAGAAATTTAACCCATTTCATTAGCCAACAACCAGCCTGACAACCCAGAGTTGAGACCAGGAGGCAGCGCTGCAGTCTTACCACCTAAATTAATTAAATTAATCAAATCAAAAGTCCACAGAAGAGGAGTTGTGCATGAAAATCTAATAAAAATTAACAGCAACTCTGCAATCTCAAAACAAGAGAATTAAATGCGGACTCCTAAATATCAGATCCCTGTCATCGATAGCTGTACTAGTAAATGACTTAATTTCAGACTGTAATATTGATTTATTCTGTCTTACTGAAACCTGGCTGCATCCTGAAGAATATGTCAGCCTGAATGAATCCACTCCCCCTAGTCACATCAATACTCACATTCCTCGAGGCTCCGGCCGAGGATGTGGTGTTGCAGCTATTTATGACTTAAGTCTGTCAATCATTCCTAAACCTCAATTAAACTATAACTAATTTGAAAGCCTTGTTCTGAGTCTTTCACATCCAACGTGGAAAACTTTACAGCCAGTTCTATTTGTTGTAGTGTATCGAGCACCTGGTCCTTACTCAGAATTTTTATCTGAATTCTCTGAGTTTTTATCAAGTCTAGTCCTCAAATCAGATAAAGTAATTATTGTAGGTGATTTTAATATTCATGTGGATGTCGTTAATGATAGCCTTAGTACTGCATTTATCTCATTATTAGACTCTATTGGCTTCTCTCAGTGTGTACATAAACCAACTCACTGTTTTGACCACACCCTTGACCTTGTTCTAGCTTATGGTATCGAGATTGAAAATCTAACAGTTTCTCCACAGAATCCTCTTTTATCAGACCATCACTTAATAACTTTTGAAGTTCTATTACTGGACTACACACCATTAGGCAAAAACTCCTTCACTAGATGTCTATCTGATAGTGCTGTAGCTAAATTTAAGGAAATTATACCGCTGGCACTAAATTCAATGCCATGTCTTAATATAATAGAGGACTCCTCCGCTAACCTCAGTTCCTCACAAATCGATCATCTTGTTAGCACTGCAGGCTCATTGCGAACAACACTGGACTCTATTGCCCCTCTGAAAAAGAAACCTATAAAGCACAGGAGGTTAGCACCCTGGTATAACTCGGATACCCGCAAATTGAAGCAAACATCACGGAAATTTGAAAGGAAATGGCGTTCCACCAACTTGGAAGAATCCCGCTTAGCCTGGAAAGATAGCCTTAAAATATATAGGAAGGCCCTCTGCAATGCCAGAGCAAGCTATTACTCGTCATTAATAGAGGAAAACAAAAACAACACCAGGTTTCTTTTCAGCACTGTAGCCAGGCTGACAGAAAGTCACAGCTCTACTGAACCATGTATTCCTACAACGCTCAGTAGTAATGACTTCATGAGCTTCTTTAATGATAAAATTTTAACTATTAGAGACAAAATCCATCATCGCTTGCCCTCAACTGGCACTATTGTATCTTTAAACACAGGAACCTCAGAAACAGTTGTAAATTCTGACTTATATTTAGACTGCTTCTCTCCCATCGACCTCCACCAACTAACTTCGATGGTTTCTTCATCTAGACCAACAACTTGTCTCCTAGACCCCATCCCAACTAGGTTGCTGAAAGAAACTTTACCTTTAATTAGCACATCGCTACTAGAAATGATCAACCTGTCTCTATTAACAGGATACGTACCACAATCCTTTAAACTAGCTGTAATTAGACCGCTCCTTAAAAAGCCTAATCTTGATCCAGAAGCTTTAGCCAACTATAGACCTATATCCAACCTCCCTTTCCTCTCCAAGATCCTTGAGAAAGCAGTCGCCAACCAGCTATGTGACTTTCTTCATAACAATAGTTTATATGAGGATTTTCAATCAGGTTTTAGAGCACATCATAGCACAGAGACGGCATTGGTGAAAGTTACAAATGACCTCCTAATCGCTTCTGACAAAGGACTTGTCTCTGTCCTGGTCTTACTAGATCTTAGTGCTGCATTTGATACCACTGATCATCAGGGGCGGAGCTACGGGGTGGCCAGGGGTGGCCACGGCCACTCTCTGGCCACCCCATGGCTGGGGCATAATTTGACAAAAAATGGCTCTGCGCCGTTTCCGCACGGACGCATTTTACTGCAGCACACAACAAAACTCTCCGCGGGAGCCACAGACAGCGGGAGCAGAGCAGGAGCAGAGCAGAGCACAGCAGAGCAGGAGCAGCCAGTCTGTTGTGATACGCTGTCGCCAAGCAAGGACACCTTTGGAGGTAGGTTTTCTATGATCTCTTTGGTCGGTTCTGGTCGAGTTTATCTTACTTGTTGACTGTGACTTTACTTCAGTTCTGAAGCATTTCAGATACATACATCTGACTGGTAAAAGTTAGTCTCCTTGTGGTACGTTAGCGAATGGAGAGTCTGCTCTGACTGCCCTCATTTACGTTACATTATATCGTGTGTATTTCGTGATTTTTAAGACAAGTCTTTTGCACTTAAAAAATTAGACATCATTATACCATTGATTAACCACCAGCTGCAATGTTTTCCCCACAAATTCAGCACACTACGATATCTTTTAATAGTGACTTGCAATGCATGCTGCTACTCTCTGCAGCAGCATGCATGAGCATACACACTCAGATAACAATAGTCGTGTGGTAACTTAATGTATTTTGCTGCTCTCCTTACCTGTCAGGCAAAATGAAAAGAAAGATTACCTGCTACATCGGTAGAAAGACAGGGAAAGTTGGAAGGAGGGACAGTGGTGAGGACAGACAGGAACAGGATGAAAATGAAGTCAGCAGGGAAGAACACAGATCCACAGGTAGCTAACGTTACAGCACACTGTGACTGCCTGCCGTTTCTGCCTTTTGTATCATCTATAATGTTATATGTAATGATGCTTCATGAAATCATTAAGACTTACTGACAGTTTCAACATTTGTGTTTCAGACACTCTCAGCACAGAACCCATGCAGGGCTCATCAAACCCGACATGACCAAATCCTCCTATTAATATTTTATTGTGTGTGGTTCAACTGACAGGTGTCAACAGACCAGACCCACAGCAGGAGACAGTGAACAACCCTGGGGTGACAGGGCCTCCTACAGGTATATAAATTAGAACTCCAACTAATGATTATTCTAATAATCTATTAATCTGTGGATTTTTTATGCTTTCACGTTCTTATGTGTTGTAAATTGTTTTCTGTCTGTGTACAACATCCATTGCATGTCTGCCTGTCCTGGGAGAGGGATCCCTCCTCTGTTGCTCACCCTGAGGTTTCGCCAATGTTTCCCTGTTAAAAGGGTTTCCGGAGTTTTTCCTCAGTCAATATGAGGGTCTAAGGGTAGAGGATGTTGTTATGTTACTATGTAAAGCCCTTTGTGACAAACTGTTTGTAAAAATGGGCTATACAAATAAAATTGCCTTGCCTTGCCATAAATATATAAATATATTAATTGATGAATCAGCATTTTTAATTTCCATCTCTGCAGAAAAGTGCACAAATATAAGTTTGCTGCGTTGAACATTCCTGAGCTGTTAAAGTAATAAATAATTATTTTTTTTAGCAGTATTGTATTACATTAGTAATAGTTTTAACAACGGCCCATGGAGTAACATAAAACTAGCTGTGAAAAGGATTAGTTTCAATATTAAAATTTGTTCTTAACATGTTTTCTACAAACTAAGTAAAAGTGATCTTAAATGGCACTATCACACAGACCCTTACATTCACAGATCCACACTCACAGACTGGCGCTCAGACTCAAACAACAGACACACATGCTAAGACTTTTCTCTTGCTCTGTTGGCACTCTGCTTTTCTTCTCGTGTTTTTTTTTGGCAGTTTGCATCATCATCATACACATTAGACATTGATCTATAAAATGTTTGAGCACATGGTTATGATGGCTTATAGTGTTTTTTCTTGTTTTAGACATCTCCAGATCAAGGGCCGATGCACCTGTCCAGCCATCCCTAAAAGTTTTCCCGAGGACAGTCTCTGGAGACAGACAAAGAAGTTTCAATGCCTCATGGTATACCCAACACACGGATCGAATACTCCCAGTCTAAAGACGCTGTTTATTGTTATGCTTGTAGACATTTTATTTTAATTTAACATTAAATAATTTAACATTTTAATCTACATCATCTTTAATATATAAATAAAAGTACATTTATTTCTGACTTCTTGACTTGCACAGATTTTGTTCTTGGGGAAACAAGACACTAAAAGAAGAAATTGAATGTATTAATCTAGGACAGTGGGAACAAGCTGATTAATGAAGTTTATTAGCCTAATATTTACATTTGTGGAGATTTCCTGTTAACAATCTAATTGATCTGGGGGCGGCCAGTGGCGCAGTGCAGAGCAGCCGCCCCATGTAGAGGCTATAGTCCTCACCGCAGGCGGCTCCGGTTCAAATCCCGCATCGGGCAGCTCTTTCCTGCATGTCATTCCCCCTCTCTCTGCCTCCCCCTTTCCTGTCTCTCTCTACCTTGTGCTATCAATAAAGGCATAAAAAGCCAAAAAATATCTTTTAAAAAAACAATCTGAATGGTGGCAGGCCCACTGTTTCCCAAATTCACATTGAAAAAAATTAACAAGTAAAAATATAATATTGAAACAGCCATCTAGATGCTTCTGGTATCTACATATTGCCACCCCTATTTAAGTAATGGTCTCACCCTGGCCACCCCAATGAAAAATTTCTGGCTCCGCCACTGTTGATCATCACATTCTACTACAGAGACTGGAACACTTAATTGGTATTAAAGGACCCGCATTAAACTGGTTTAAGTCCTATTTATCGGATCGATTTCAGTTTGTACATGTTAATGATGAGTCATCCCTGTATACCAAGGTTAGTCATGGTGTTCCTCAAGGCTCCGTGCTTGGACCCATACTATTCACCTTATATATGCTCCCTCTAGGAAATATAATTCGGAAACACTCCATAAACTTTCATTGTTACGCAGATGATACCCAGTTATACCTATCAATAAAGCCAAGTGAAACTAATCAGCTTACTAAACTCCATGCATGTCTCAAGGACATTAAGACCTGGATGACCTGCAATTTTCTGCTGTTAAACTCAGATAAAACCGAAGTTATAGTACTTGGTCCTAAACACCTTAGAGATGCATTATCTAATGATATAGCGAGTTTGGATGGCATTAACTTGGCCTCCAGCACCACCGTCAGGAATCTGGGAGTTATCTTTGATCAAGATATGTCCTTCAACTCCCACATAAAACAAATTTCAAGGTCTGCATTTTTTCATCTACGTAACATTGCAAAAATCAGGCCCATCCTGTCTCAAAAAGACGCAGAAAAGCTAGTCCATGCGTTTGTTACTTCGAGGCTGGACTATTGTAATTCTTTATTATCAGGCTGCCCTAACAAGTCTCTAAAGAGTCTCCAGCTGGTCCAGAATGCTGCAGCTCGTGTACTGACAGGAACTAAGAAAAGAGATCATATTACTCCTGTATTGGCCTCTCTGCACTGGCTCCCTGTAAAATCAAGAATAGAGTTTAAAATCCTTCTCCTCACTTACAAAGCTGTTAATGGTCAGGCACCATCATATCTCCAGGAGCTCATACTACCCTATCACCCAACTAGAGCATTACGCTCCCAGAACGCAGGATTACTTGTAGTTCCTAAAGTCTCCAAAAGTAGAATGGGAGCCAGAGCCTTCAGTTATCAAGCTCCTCTTCTGTGGAACCATCTTCCTGTTTTGGTCCGGGAGGCGGACACCTTCTCTACCTTTAAGAGTAGACTTAAGACCTTCCTCTTCGATAGAGCTTATAGTTAGGGCTGGGCCAGGACGACCAGCTCTTAGTTATGCTGCAATAGGCCTAGTCCGGGGGACAAATGACACACTGAGCTTCTCTCTCCTCCCCTCTCCTCTCCTCTCCATCTGTATACATTGTGCCTGTATACATGCCCCATCTCTGCATGTCACTGACTTACTTCTTCCCCGGAGTCCTTGTGCTTTCTAGTCCTACAGGCTCCCATGGATCCTGGCCGCGCCCGGGTCGTGGATCGTGGATGCGCCCACTGCTATGGCCCTGCCTGATCAAGGATGCGCCAACTGCTATGGCCCTGCCTGATCGTGGATGCGCCTACTGCTATGGCCCTGCCTGAACGTGGATGCGCCTACTGCCACGACCCTGCCTGACATCCACCACTACTGTCGCTAATATTAGTCATATCTCTGTTACATACGTTCCACTACTATTATTGTAATGCATTACTACATACCATCCTTACCATTAATCACTACTGCTGTTATCACTAGTAATCACATTTCCATGTGCATTTCATTATCATTGCTGTAATACCTCTTTATGTACTTTCATTCCTGTCAACCATCCATTATAATTGTATACATTGTGATCTCGTTGATCTGCTCTGTACATGCGACATCTATTGCACGTCTGTCCGTCCTGGGAGAGGGATCCCTCCTCTGTGGCTCTTCCTGAGGTTTCTTCCGCATTTTTTTTTCCCTGTTAAAAGGGCTTTTTTTGGGGCAAGTTTTTCCTCACTCGAATCGAGGGTCGAAGGACAGAGGGTGTCGTCTCTGTACAGATTGTAAAGCCCTCTGAGGCAAACTGTGATTTGTGAATTTGGGCTATACAAATAAAATTTGATTTGATTTGATTTGAAAAGGTACTTTTAGTTTAAATAACATAAGGTAAGAGACTGTCAGACAGTATCTCATCATGTCACCTTACATATAATGACGCAGACCGTACCGTTACATTACGTTAAACGCGTATACTGCCCCCGTCAGTTCCGCCAAGAATCGACACGGCTCGCCGAGTGAAAAGTTGTATATTCGGTTCTGACGTTACCAGAAAAAAGCAAGTATCGTATTATTTTTTTTCGTGTCGGCATCGAATTGGTACCGAAGTATCGGTTCTTGTGACAACCCTATCTAGAACTAAATTAAAATCACCGCCAAGGATTAGATGGTGTGTGTCTAAATTTGGTATCAAACTAAAGAGGTTATTAAAAAAATTACAAGGACGCAAAGAACACACCAAAAGAAAAGTAAAAAAATGAAAATAAAAAAAGTAAAAAAAAACAGATATGAGAATCAAACACACACAAAAAAACACGACTAAACTGAAGTAGATGCACTTCAACCCCCCGAACGGGGTGAAGGCAAACTACCCTACAACACTTCGTAACTGTATGTATATACATACTGCTATGCCTATTTAGCAGCATCCTGGCTAAATAGAAAACAAACAAGAAAATAGCAAACTTTTTATATTTAAACTAATATTTTAGAAAATTGGCTAGATCTTCAAACCAGAGACAAACAGCAAATCAAGGTTATTAAAATGACCAAAACAGAGCTCAAAAGAGAATATATAGAGGTGAGAGAGAAAAAAATAAATAAATAAATAAATAAAAGACAATAATAATAATTATAAAAATAATTATGATTTGGAGGCGGAGAAAATAAAAAACCCAACAAAAAACAAAAAAAAAAAAACCCTCAATAATAATAATAATAATAATAATAATAATGAAGTAAATGTTTAAGGCTGGGAAAATATTTCTACAAAAGGAAATGGGAATTTAATAAACCAATCCAAAAGGAACTGAGATACTGTGTGTTATTGTTAAATTAGGTGGAATAAACAAGAAATGAGTAAACAAAAAATAAATAAAAACACACTGGATGGGCATTGAACAACTACTCCCAGCATGAGCCAATAAAAGTAAAGTGCATTTAACTTATAGCTGCCAATCTCAGTTGAGCTTCAAGCGGAGTGGGGGACTCCATTTCTCCTCCTTTCTCCCTCTCTACACCAACATAGCAGTACCACAAACAGAGCCCACATTAACATGAAACCAAAACAGCTCGACTTGCAGTCTCTTTAGCTTGGGACACCCGAGTCCATTTAAAAAAAGGAAAGAAAAAGGAGAGGGGAAAAACATAGTACTTAGCTCAAGCTCATCTGAATAGAAGAAAGTGACGTTATCTTACCAGTATCAAAACGAAAAGAACTGCAAATTTACATGTGCACAGAACAGCATACATGAAAGCAGGCGGCAATTAAGATTGGAGAGAGAACAATAGGAAAAGGTTAAAGGTTAAACCTGCCGCCGCAATATAGTCCAACGTACACTCTTAACAGCTAACGCCGAGTAGGTCACTTAAACAAACAGTAACACGGCCAACCCAAGTCATTGAGGGGAAATAACCCAACAACAGCAATCTGTGCAGACCGACTGCAGTGGGTGTCCGACAGGAAGCCTATACAGATGTTTTAATCATACACAGACAGTCGTGTGCCACAAAACGGCCATCTGGGAGGTTGGTTAAGCCATGTTAGCTCACCTCCACTGAGAAGACAGGTCAAGTGTCAGCTGCGCTGGTGGAATCATCGGAGGTCGCTGGCACATGTTGGTTAATGAAGCTGAGAGCCTCCGATGGCTCGGTGAAGCTCACCTTCTGGTTGTCCCACGTGAAAACCAGACGGACGGGATGGTAGAGACGAAAGGTGATGTTAGCCTGGTGAAGTCTGCGTTTCACACCGGTAAACGAAGAGCGGAGCCGGGCCACCTCCGGGCTGACATCGGGGAAAAAGTGAATCCGCTTGTCTCGGTACAGAATTGGCCCCTCGTGGTGGCAGGCGAGACGCAGCACCAATTCGCGTACTCTGTAGCTGTGCATCCGAACCAGAAGTGGTCTTGGCTTGGCCTCAGCTGGTGGTTTGGGTGCGGCGGTTCGGTGGACGCGGTCAATGATAATAGGCATTTCCAAGGCATTGGGGCCAAAAACTTCACGGAGGAGGTTACACACAAAATCAGCCGGTTTAGGCATCTCCACTGATTCGGGCAGGCCAATAATGCAGATATTCTCTCTTCGTGTGTAATTGCTCAAGTAGTCAAGTTGTTTCTTCATGGCCTCGTTTTCCTTCGTTAGCCGCGCCACTGTCCCACCTAGCCCCGCGAGTTGGTCACAAGTGTCGGTTAGGGACTCCTCCACATCCTGAATCTTTTTCCCGTCCACATCAACCGTCCGCTGCAGAGCCGTAATACACTCCACACTCTTCCACACTCTTTCTGAAAGTTTGCAAGCGACACAAGGTTTTCGTTCCTCAGTTTGTCAATGGCGGCTTGAAAGTCAGCAGTAGCATCCATGACTGCGGGCGGGGGGGAGCACAAGCTAGATTGGTTAGCTAGCTTAGCCGTAGAATCGGAGTCAGCCGCGGAGGAGTGCACATCTTTAGTCTTCTGTCTCGTTTCTGGCATATTTACAGTCTCTCAAGTCTCTTACAACTTTGGGATAAAGATAACTTGGTAAAAGTTTGCAAAAGCACCAATAAAATATATTTCAGCTGGAGCTGCGAGGGGACCGTCTAGCACGCTTGCATGCTTCACCGGAAGTCCCCTGTCCTTTCCTTCTCAACAGCATCATGTTAAAGCAGAAAAAATTCACATAGTTTTACAACAGGGGGATTATTTAGATTTGTTTAGATTAGTTCCCATTCCCTGAGCCGAACGGTACCACTTCTCATCAGTCCGTCATTTATCTGAACAATATTCTCAGTCTGGCTGCACATCGAATATCAGACTACGTCACGTCACCACTGACTTGCTCTCAGATCTTGACCTCTTCATTTTTATCACTTTGCAGGTTAATCAATCACCTTCCAGCAGTCAGAAAAAGAGGAATCATTCACATTTCATTTGGCTTTCTTTATTTCCCACAGACAGCTACAAAAGTAGGCTAACCATCAGGCTGCATTGCCTCCAACAACGCAATTTCAAAGTACATGTTTCTAATTTGCTGCCGCATTTTGGATAATATTAAATAACTTCAAGTACTATCTGTAGATAAAAGTGTGTTTCTGCCTCTTGGGTCCTGGGGGTGAGTGACGCCCTCAGCCTCTGGTCACTCAGCGACCTGACTCAGGACCAGCTCCTCTGCCTCTGTCAGACGTGGTGGAGGTGGAGGTGACCACCACCTCTGCCTTCTTCCACATGTTCATTTACTCAGCAGGATGTTAGGAGACAGGATGTGTGTTAATCAGTAGGTATCTGTTGGTGGTAAAAGCTGCTACAAGCTGAAATATCCACTGAATAAACTCACAAGACTGTTTTTATAGCCTATACTCAGAGTTTCACTTCACAGATTAAGTCAACTCAGAGTTCAGGGTTAGGCTTCGAGTTTGTTGAACCTCCTTTCTGGAATACCCCTTTGATGTACTGTTCAAAATACTATGATTATGCTGCGTGACTTACATTATCTCTTGTCTATTTGGTCAACAGACGCTGTTCTTCTGGAGTTTCCACAGACAAGTGTCTCTGATGTGTGCGCGGCCATCAGACGAAAGTGTAACAATGAGCAGTTCAGCCAAAAAAAAGGAACATAATGTGTGGTGTGTGTTTCTGTATGGTGGGAGGGGTTAGGCGTGCAATAATAAGGAATGTTGTTTTTCATTGTCCATTATTTCTCAGTTTTCTGTAAAGTTTATGTGTAATGTTTAGGTCTTACTGCCTGGAATGGACCTATTTCTACAAGGTGTACTAAAGTACCAATATTTGAAAATGTTCATACATTTGTTGTATAAATGTTAAGAGATAGTACAAGTTTTTTGTATATACAATGTACTATTCTAATTTGGATATGGTACAAATAGATTAAAGTATATTTTTTCACCTGGAAGTAGTCCCACAAGTCTTTTAGCCTTTAATATGCTGGTAATACATTTGCAAGTATGCAAGGTAGAAAGTAATATAGCAAAGTAAAGAGAAAGTATATTGACTATTATGCAAAGTATGCTTTTTTAGTAATTAGAATAAGCCAAACGTATAATTAAGCATATTAGCACAGTAAGAATATATTAAAAGTATAAAGCTTATATATTTTTGAGACACTAACAAATAATTTTTAATATACTTATAATACAAACAAAGTACTAGTATAGTACAAGTATAACTTTAATTTGACTAATTAAGCATATATTAGTACATATAAAGCCATATGCTTAAAGTATACAAAATATACTTTAAGTTGTTCCACTTTAGCACATAAAAGTACACTAAATACACTTTAAGTTGAGCTTTTCTACAATTTAATTACAACTAAAATATATTTAGTACAAAATTAGTTGTTCCAAAATAGCATGCTTCAAGCTAACTAATTATGAACACACTTGAAGTATAATGATGATTAGTGTGGCTTCAAGTACACAAAAGTATGCTAAATGTTAGTACATTTAGCACATTTATTTTTCAGCTGGGATAACAATAACGAAAAAAATGTAAATTAGATTAATTATTTCTTATTGGTTTCCTTGTTTATTATATTTTCCGTTTTGGGCTGAAAATAGGAAAACATACGCCAGTTTTCAATGTTTGGTGCATACAGAAAAAGGAAATATTGACTCATTTTTTCGTTTTTCATTTGCTACATTAAATGGAATAATTGAATGATCAGATGATACACGGACCTTTTTGCACTGTGCAGTAGCATAAGCTGTATTTGACTGAAAAAGGTTTTTCAAGCAAGTTTCCTAGCCTGAACTGGTTGAATTTGAATCTATTTCATGGCAAACACAGTTTTACCTGTCCTTTAATTCATTAAGGGTGAAAACTGGCTTATGTCAATTTTGAGCCTTTCAGGGCAAGAGAAGCGTCTTTTTGCACTGTGCAGTAGCATAAGCTGTATTTGACTGAAAAAAGGTCTTTCACTAGCCTGAACTGGTTGAATTTGGATCTATTTCATGGCAAAAACGGTTTTACCTGTCCTTTATTTCACTAAGGGTGAAAACTGGCTTATGTCAATTTTGAGCCTTTCAGAGCGAGAGAAGCGTCTTTTTTGCACTGTGCAGTAGCATAAGTTGTATTTGACTGAAAAAAGGTTTTTCAAGCAATTTCCTAGCCTGGACTTCCTGAATTTGGATCTATTTCATGGCAAACATGGTCTCACCTGTCCTTTAATTCATTAAGGGTGAAAATTGGATCATGTCAAACATGGTTTCACTTGTACTTTTTGCCAGTTATATTATGCAGCCCTGTGACTATTAGCCAACCTCAAGCGTTTTCATTTGTGTGTGTGTGTGTTTGTGCGCCTGTGCGTGTGTGTGTGTGAGAGAGAGAGTGTGTGTGTGAAGCTGTAAACACGCATTGATCTTTTAAGGGTGAAAAAAATGGCATTTTTCTAGGGATGTGTTTCATGTGTCTTTGAAGAGGTGCTTGAGTAAATACATGGCTTCTGGCCTTTGCTGTACTCAAAAACAAAAACAAAAACAACTGTCACTGTGTTTATGCACCTGGCTGATTTCACAGCCAAAGATAAACCTGCAGCTTGGCTGAGGGGTCATTTCATTAGTGAGCAGAGAAGGAGAAAGACCTGCAGCCTTTATCTGCCAGTGAGCTGCAGGACTCATCTGAAGAAGACACAATCTCGAGGGGGAGTCTGACACGGAATGCTCACTGGAGACCTTCACTTCTGTGAGTGCCTCTGACCCGCCCTCTGAAAGTGGAGAGGACACTGGGGATCCTGCCGTTCCTTACAGTGAGTGGACAGCGAAGAACAGGACATGATCCAGCTGATTTTACAAATGACAAACCTTACACGGAGGCGTACAGTGTCAGGATGGAGTGATGTGGATGCCCAAGATATTCAAGCGTACTTGGGACTTCTCATCCTGGCAGGTGTGTACCGGTCCAAAGGGGACTCTACCCGCAGTCTGTGGGATGACCAGAGTGGGAGACCAGTCTTCAGGGCCACCATGTCCCACAAACGATTTCAAAAGAAAAGCATCAGCCTCCGATTCGATGACCGACATGCTGCTGCCATGGTGGTGAAGTTACAGACCACTGTTGCTGCCCTAGCAGAAACCACCGACACTGCCATTGCCACTGCTGCCACCAGCTCAACCAGAAGGAGAGGTGAGTGCTGTTTGTGCACAAAACTAAAATTAAGGTCTTCTACCACCTGCACCAAGTGTAACAGGTGGATTTGTAGAGAGCACCAGGTCACATGCTGCAGGACCTGCTGGTCTGCTGCTGGAAATGAACTATAAAATGTGGATATTTCTGTATCAAATTTGTTCATATTTCATATGTTCGGTTGTGTTCTATTTTGTTGTTGATGGCCGAAGTTGGATTAATATTGTTGCAAACATGGTTTCCGTTGGTCTTTAATTCATTTTCCATAAAAACTCACTTATATCAATTTTGAGCGTTTCAGAGCGAGAGAAGCTTATTTTTTCACTGTTTTCACCGCCTCTGTGTGAAAGTCTCAGATGAGGCGAGGGGTGAAATTTCCCTCCACTTCTGATGCGCCTTCTGAGGTAGTATCAGAGGCGCATTATTGGCGAACCGAACCAGTGTGAACAAATAAGCCAGCGGCGCGGAGACAGGGTGTGTCGGTCTGATGGTGTTGACTGTGTGATAACTAAACAGATCATTCACTCAACACAATATAGAGAAATGTCACACATAGCAACGTTACAGGACCATACAACAGTAACGTAGTAACTGGTCCTGTCTTTGGCAACTTCTATGAGGAAAAGCCTCTGTCCTCCTGTCTGTCCGACCGACTCTTCGTCACATTTCTGCCAGAAAAACAGCGAGTCTCTCCCCGCGAGTGAAAGAGTCAGACAGCGTCCTGTTGACTGATGGCGACTAATTATGTAGACTAATTTAGAGAAAAACGTAACTTTGTCACTTTCCAGGATGTTTGGTGGGTCAGGATCTCAATCACAGCACATTATAACGGCATGCATATGATTATAAACAGTCAGCGGGTAGCCTAGCCTAGCTACATGTTTAGATTAATAGGAGGACACCGGGAAACACCTTGAAAAAAACACATGCGTCATCATCATGACGTGTAGACTACCGTCACGCCTCTTTTGGAGCCGCGGCGCTGGCTTGCTGTGGGGATTACACTCTGGTTCGTCTTTTATGCCGGAGCTACTCGGTTCTGTGTGAACAACCAACAGCGGAGAATTGGCGAACCGCCGCTGTGGCGATAATTTGGCGTCTGTGTGATTTCAGAGCTTCCCCGCTCGACACCCGTTTCTCGAAACTTTTCTGAGATCTCATGATATGTCACTTCATTCACATGTCATGAATTAGAGACATGTATGGCTCGAGTGAGGCCATTAGAACGTGGGACTCCAGTGGTCTACTGGGACTGGACCATAGACTGTACACAGTGAATGGACTGTACCGTGGGACTTGTGGCGCTCAGACCGGTGTGATGTTACTCACCATGGATACCAAGCAACTATACATTGTGGATGCGCAAACCATGGCCACACAGCAGAAATGTACAGTGGGAAATGGTATAACAATAACGGAAAATGTAAATTAGATTCATTATTTCGTATTTATTTCCTTGTTTACGATATTTTTCCGTATTTTTCCGTTTTTCAACCAGTTCAGGCTAGGAAACTTCAGCGAAAGACCCTTTTTCAATCAAATAACCTACAGCTTATGCTACTGTACAGTGCAAAAAGAGGCTTCTCTCACTCTGAAACACTCAAAATTGACATGAGCCAGTTTTCACCCTTAATGAATTAAAGGACAGGTAAAACATTGTTTGCCATGAAGAAGATCCAAATTCAACCAGTTCAGGCTAGAAACTTCAGTGAAAGACCTTTTTTCAGTCAAATACAGTACAGTGCAAAAAGAGTCTTTTCTCGCTCTGAAACGCTCATTTTTGACATAAGCCAGTTTTCACCCTTAATGAATTAAATACCAGATAAACCCTTGTTTGCCACGAAGAAGATCCTAATTCATCCCGTTCAGGCTAGAAAACTTCAGTGAAAGACCTTTTTTCAGTCAAATACAGCTTATGCTACTGTACATTGCAAAAAGAGGCTTCTTTCGCTCTGAAACGCTCATTTTTGACATAAGTCAGTTTTCATCTTTAATGAATTAAATTCCAGGTAAACCCTTGTCTGCCACGAAGAAGATCCAAATTCATCCCGTTCAGGCTAGAAAACTTCAGTGAAAGACCTTTTTTCAGTCAAATACAGCTTAGGCTACTACACAGTGCAAAAAGAGGCTTTTCTCGCTCTGAAACGCTCATTTTTGACATAAGCCAGTTTTCACCCTTAATGAATTAAATTCCAGGTAAACCCTTGTTTGCCACGAAGAAGATCCAAATTCATCCCGTTCAGGCTAGAAAACTTCAGTGAAAGACCTTTTTTCAGTCAAATGCAGCTTATGCTACTGTACAGTGCAAAAAGAGGCTTTTCTGACTGAAACTCTCATTTTTGACATAAGCCAGTTTTCACCCTCAATGAATTAAATTCCAGGTAAACCCTTGTTTGCCACAAAGAAGATCCAAATTCAACCAGTACAGTGCAAAAAGACGCCTCTTTCCCTCTGAAACGCTCATTTTTGACATAAGCCAGTTTTTACCCTCAGTGAATTAAATTCCAGGTAAACCCTTGTTTGCCACGAAGAAGATCCAAATTCAACCAGTTCAGGCTAGAAAACTTCAGTGAAGGACCTTTTTTCAGTCAAATGCAGCTTATGCTACTGTACAGTGCAAAAAGAGGCTTTTCTCGCTCTGAAACGCTCATTTTTGACATAAGCCACTTTTCAACCTTAATGAATTAAATTCCAGGTAAACCCTTGTTTGCCACGAAGAAGATCCAAATTCAACCAGTTCAGGCTAGAAAACTTAAGTGAAAGATCTTTTTTCAGTCAAACACAGCTTATGCTACTGTACTGTGCAAAAATAGGCTTTTCTCTGTCTGAAACGCTCAAAATTGACATAAGCCAGTTTTCACCCTTAATGAATTAAATTCCAGGTAAAGCCTTGTTTGCCATAAAGAAGATCCAAATTCAACCAGTTCAGGCTAGGAAACTTCAGCGAAAGACCTTTTTTCAGTCAAATACAGTACAGTGCAAAAAGAGGCTTTTCTCGCTCTGAAACGCTCATTTTTGACATGAGCCAGTTTTCACCCTTAATGAATTAAATTCCAGGTAAACCCTTGTTTGCCATGAAGAAGATCCAAATTCAACCAGTTCAGGCTAGAAAACTTCAGTGAAAGACCTTTTTCAGTCAAATGCAGCTTATGCTACTGTACAGTGCAAAAAGAGGCTTTTCTCGCTCTGAAACGCTCATTTTTGACATAAGCCACTTTTCAACCTTAATGAATTAAATTCCAGGTAAACCCTTGTTTGCCACGAAGAAGATCCAAATTCAACCAGTTCAGGCTAGAAAACTTAAGTGAAAGATCTTTTTTCAGTCAAACACAGCTTATGCTACTGTACTGTGCAAAAATAGGCTTTTCTCTGTCTGAAACGCTCAAAATTGACATAAGCCAGTTTTCACCCTTAATGAATTAAATTCTAGGTAAAGCCTTGTTTGCCATAAAGAAGATCCAAATTCAACCAGTTCAGGCTAGGAAACTTCAGCGAAAGACCCTTTTTCAATCAAATAACCTACAGCTTATGCTACTGTACAGTGCAAAAAGAGGCTTCTCTCACTCTGAAACGCTCAAAATTGACATGAGCCAGTTTTCACCCTTAATGAATTAAAGGACAGGTAAAACATTGTTTGCCATGAAGAAGATCCAAATTCAACCAGTTCAGGCTAGAAACTTCAGTGAAAGACCTTTTTTCAGTCAAATACAGTACAGTGCAAAAAGAGTCTTTTCTCGCTCTGAAACGCTCATTTTTGACATAAGCCAGTTTTCACCCTTAATGAATTAAATACCAGATAAACCCTTGTTTGCCACGAAGAAGATCCTAATTCATCCCGTTCAGGCTAGAAAACTTCAGTGAAAGACCTTTTTTCAGTCAAATACAGCTTATGCTACTGTACATTGCAAAAAGAGGCTTCTTTCGCTCTGAAACGCTCATTTTTGACATAAGTCAGTTTTCATCTTTAATGAATTAAATTCCAGGTAAACCCTTGTCTGCCACGAAGAAGATCCTAATTCATCCCGTTCAGGCTAGAAAACTTCAGTGAAAGACCTTTTTTCAGTGAAATGCAGCTTAGTGCAAAAACAGGCAGCTCTCGCTCTGAAACGCTCATTTTTGACATAAGCCAGTTTTCACCCTTAATGAATTAAATTCCAGGTAAACCCTTGTTTGCCACGAAGAAGATCCAAATTCATCCCGTTCAGGCTAGAAAACTTCAGTGAAAGACCTTTTTTCAGTCAAATGCAGCTTATGCTACTGTACAGTGCAAAAAGAGGCTTTTCTGACTCTGAAACTCTCATTTTTGACATAAGCCAGTTTTCACCCTCAATGAATTAAATTCCAGGTAAACCCTTGTTTGCCACGAAGAAGATCCAAATTCAACCAGTACAGTGCAAAAAGACGCCTCTTTCCCTCTGAAACGCTCATTTTTGACATAAGCCAGTTTTTACCCTCAGTGAATTAAATTCCAGGTAAACCCTTGTTTGCCACGAAGAAGATCCAAATTCAACCAGTTCGGGCTAGAAAACTTCAGTGAAAGACCTTTTCTCAGTCAAATGCAGCTTATGCTACTGTACAGTGCAAAAAGAGGCTTTTCTCGCTCTGAAACGCTCATTTTTGACATAAGCCACTTTTCAACCTTAATGAATTAAATTCCAGGTAAACCCTTGTTTGCCACGAAGAAGATCCAAATTCAACCAGTTCAGGCTAGAAAACTTAAGTGAAAGATCTTTTTTCAGTCAAACACAGCTTATGCTACTGTACTGTGCAAAAATAGGCTTTTCTCTGTCTGAAACGCTCAAAATTGACATAAGCCAGTTTTCACCCTTAATGAATTAAATTCCAGGTAAAGCCTTGTTTGCCATAAAGAAGATCCAAATTCAACCAGTTCAGGCTAGAAAACTTAAGTGACAGACCTTTTTTCAGTCAAATACAGCTTATGCTACTGTAAGTGCAAAAATGGGCTTTTCTCGGTCTGAGATGCTCAAAATTGACATAAGCCAGTTTTCACCCTTAATGAATTAAATTCAAGGTAAAGCCTCATTTGCCATGAAGAAGATCCAAATTCAACCACTTCAGCCTAGAAAACTTCAGTGAAAGACCTTTTTTCAGTCAAATACAGCTTATGCTACTGTAAGTGCAAAAATTGGCTTTTCTCGGTCTGACACGCTCAAAATTGACATACGCCAGTTTTCGGCCCTTAATGAATTACATTCCAGGTAAAGCCTTGTTTGCCATAAAGAAGATCCAAATTCATTATTAAGTGAAAAACCTTTTGTCATTCAAATACAGCTTATGCTACTGCACAGTGCAAAAAGGTCCGTGTATCATCTGATCATTCAATTATTCCATTTAATGTGGCAATATTTCGTTTTTCTGTATGCACCAAACATTGAAAACTGGCGAATGTTTTCCTATTTTCAGCCCAAAACGGAAAACATAATAAACAAGGAAACCAATACGAAATAATTAATCTAATTTACATTTTCCGTTATTGTTATCCCAGCTGAAAAATAAATGTGCTAAATGTACTAAAATTTAGCATACTTTTGTGTACTTGAAGCCACACTAATCATCATTATACTTCAAGAGTGTTCATGATTAGTTAACTTGAAGCATGCTATTTTGGAACAACTAATTTTGTACTAAATATATTTTAATTGTAAGTAATTGTAGAAAAGCTCAACCTGAAGTGTAATTAGTGTACTTTTATGTGCTAAAGTGGAACAACTTAAAGTATATTTTGTACACTTTAAGCATATGGCTTTATATGTACGAATATATGCTTAATTAGTCAAATTAAAGTTACACTTGTACTATACTAGTACTATTCTAGTACTTTGTTTGTATTATAAGTACATTAAAAATGATTTGTTAGTGTCTCAAAAATATATAAGCTTTATACTTTTAATATATTCTTACTGTGCTAATATGCTTAATTATATGTTTGGCTTATTCCAATTACTAAAAAAGCATACTTTGCATAATAGTCAATATACTTTCTCTTTACTTTACTACATGTTTACTGTATATTACTTTCTACCTTGCACATGTTTGCAAATGTATTACCAGCATACTAAAGGCTGTGAAAGTGAAACTTGTGGGACTACTTCCAGGTGAAAAAATAGACTGTAATCTATTTGTACCATATCCAAATTAGAATGATACATTGTAAATACAAAAAACTTGTACTATCTCTTAACATTTTTACAACAAATGTATGAACATTTACATTATGGCTTTTAAACATTTGTAATTATTGGTACCTTAGTACACCTTGTAGAAATAGGTCCATTTCAGTCAGCAAGACCTAAACATTACACATAAACTTTACAGAACACTGAGAATAGTGAACAATGAAAAACAATATTCCTTATTATTGCACACCTAACCCCTCCCACCATACAGAAACACACACCATACATTATGTTCCTTTTTTTACGGCTGAACTGCTCATTGTTACACTTTCGTCTGATGGCCGCGCACACATCAGAGACACTTGTCTGTGGAAACTCCAGAAGAACAGCGTCTGTTGACCAAATAGACAAGAGATAATGTAAGTCACGCAGCATAATCATATTATTTTGAACAGTACATCAAAGGGGTATTCCAGAAAGGAGGTTCAACAAACTAGAAGCCTAACCCTGAACTCTGAGTTGAATTAATCTGTGAAGTGAAACTCTGAGTATAGGCTATAAAAACAGCAGGGCCGTAGCCAGGATTTTTGAAATACCGAGGTCAATATTCGGCAGACACCTTTCTCATTCTCTTAGCTTATTACAATTCTCACCTTTCCTCCTCTTTGCCTGATCATCCTCTGCCTTTCTTGCTGCAACAAATGATAACTTGGATTGATGCAGCCTCTTACCACTACGTTGCATCTTTGCTCCGATTCATTTAATTGCCGTTCTAAAAATAGACCTGCAGTCACGTCGCGACCGTGTTTACTTTCGGTTTTAATGAAACGAAACTTAAGGAAAAAAAATACCGAGGACATGACCTCGGTGTCCTCAATGGTGGCTACGGCCCTGATAAACAGTCTTGTGAGTTAATTCAGTGGATATTTCAGCTTGTAGCAGCTTTTACCACCAACAGATACCTACTGATTAACACACATCCTGTCTCCTAACATCCTGCTGAGTAAATGAACATGTGGAAGAAGGCAGAGGTGGTGGTCACCTCCACCTCCACCACGTCTGACGGAGGCAGAGGAGCTGGTCCCTAGTCAGGTCGCTGGGTGGCCAGAGGCTGAGGGCGTTGTTGGAGGCAATGCAGGCTGATGGTTAGCCTACTTTTGTAGCTATCTGTGGGAAATAAAGAAAGCCAAATGAAATGTGAATGGTGCACGTCAGCAGTGACGTGTAGTCTGATATTCCATGTGCAGCCAGACTGAGAATATTGTTCAGATAAATGACGGACTGATGAGAAGTGGTACCGTTCGGCTCAGGGAATGGGAGCTAATCTAAACGAATCTAAAGCCCCCCTGTTGTAAAACTATGTGAATTATTTCTGCTTAAACATGATGCTGTTGAGAAGAAAAGGAAAGGGCCCTGTCAGACAGCTCCGTCAGACTCAGGGTTTCTTTAAGTAAACCTGCTAGTGAGCACATTAGGTTCCCAGAGTCAGTTACCATGGTGACTGACACAGAGTATAATATACCTCTCATTTACGAAAAAAAACACAAAAAAAACAGAGTTTCCCTCATCTCAGGGTTCACTTACGTTTTAACCTGCTTTCTGGAAACTGAGAAATTTTATCAGTATGGTATACCAATACTGCTACCAGTAAATAGTCCAACATGTATTTAGTAATTACTGGTGGTCAGTTTCCGTGTGATCTAGCTGCTATAGAAATCACAGAAGCTTTTAAATAGACTACATGTAACTCAAAACAATGGTCATGAGTAATAGGTGGATATTTTGATGTACTTTACCTTCTGGTAGAGATCATGCCATTAGCGGTGCCTCGGGGCTGGTCTGTTGCGTCCTCCAGCAGGCCAAACCCCAGAGCTGGTAAATGTCCTCTGTCTCACCATCCACTCCCCCTCTCACATTGCCTTGTGGCTCTTTGGTTTAGTGCTCATCTGAGGACAACATAGAAATAAAAACAGTGGTTATAACTATGAATCACAGCATAAACATAGTGTGCTGAACAAGTGTGTAAGTCCTTGAAATTACAGCCTCTGTCCAATTACCACATTTACAGGCATTTTTTTGAGAGAGAGAGAGACACAGAGAGAGAGAGACACAGTGAGAGAGAGAGACACACAGAGAGAGACACAGAGAGAGAGAGAGAGGGAGACAGACAGAGAGAGACACAGGGAGGGGGAGAGAGAGAGAGAGAGAATGGAGATCCTGCTCAGGCTTCTTAGCATCTCTATTGGCTATCTGTTGCATCTGTAGGCTCGTTCACTATATTTCTCATTCTCTTAGCTTATTACAATTCTCACCTTTCCTCCTCTTTGCCTGATCATCCTCTGCCTTTCTTGCTGCAACAAATGAAAACTTGGATTGATGAAGCCTCCTACCACTACGTTGCATCTTTGCTCTGATTCATTTAATTGCCGTTCTAAATATAGACCTGCAGTCACGTTGTGACCGTGTTTACTTTCGGTTTTAATTAAACGAAACTTAAGGAAAAAAAATACCGAGGACATGACCTCGGTGTCCTCAATGGTGGCTACGGCCCTGCAGCCACTATGCTCGTCGTGGCGCACCTGGACGGAAGTACCTCCCAAGTGACATGTCAGTGACCAAAATGCACCGGCTGTTCCAGGAGCAGAACCACAGGGACATCAGCTACTCCCTGTATTACAATGTCTTCTGCACCTCATTCAACTTGGGATTTGGACATCCAGCAAAGGACTGCTGTGCCACCTGTATGAGCTCGAGGCTCCGAATGAAAGATCCTAACCTTACTGAGGATGAGAGGAAGGCAGAGATCGTATCCTTCATGCTCCACAGGGTGTTCTACACCCTGCTGAATGTAGTGGAGGATACAGTAACTGTCTGCTTTGACATGATGCAGAACCTCTGTCTGCCCAAGTCTCCCATCGGCCAGACCTACTACTCCAGGCAGCTTTACATGTATGTGTTTGGTGTTGTGGTCCATCATGGAGAGAGGAGCCTGCAGGCACCGTCATCTCTACGTGTGGCTTGAGAATGAAAATGGAAAAGACAGCAACATGATCACCTCTGCCCTGGACCACTGCCTGAGAACCAGTCTAGCTGAAGATGTCCAACAGGCTGGCCATTTGAGGCTCTTCAGTGATTCCTGCTACGGACAGAACAAGAACATCACAATGGTGGGAATGCTGTCCAGTCTACAAAGCTCTATCTTTAAAGATGTCAAGATGGAATGCTTCTTCCCTATCCGTGGCCATAGTTTTCTCCCTGCTGATAGAGTTTTTGGAAGACTTGAGCAGGATATTCGCAAGCAGGATACCATCCTCCTACCAGACGAATACACCAACATCCTGAGGAAGCATGGCTCTGTGTATGTGTACGGGAAGGACTGGGAGAGCTTTGACCACAAAGCTGCAGCCAAGGCTCTCATGCAGTCCACGTGGTCTTACAAGATCAGCGACGCCCGGGTGCTGGAGATTGATGGCAAAGGGTTGGGGATGAGAACCACCTTCAGTGGTCCCACCTACCAGCACACTCTCCTGAAGAGAGGCAATAACTGGGGCCAGTATAAAGCAGATCCCCTGCCCATGATGACCACAGTGAAGGCTGTGAAGAAGAAGGACATCATCAGCCTGCTGAAAGCCATTGGTGCCCCAGCAAACGTCAAGGCCTTCTACACAAGGCCGGATTATCCAATGGGCTTTATGGGCACAGGCCCAGGGGCCCACGTGCACCTGGGGCCCACGTGAACCTGGGGCCCAAACAGACTTAGGGAAAACTATGGAAATGCGTGTTTCTCTTCTACTCACTGATATTGACACCATGTATAACCAATAAAAAAACACCCTTGTTTTTTTTTTTTTAAGTAAAGACAATGATTTAATTGGTCAAGTGCAAGTGTGGAAACCATGGGAACAGCCAGCTCCGCCCCCACGCCACTGTCTATCAATGACAGTGCTGAACAGACCGGATCGTGGGGAAGTAGTTGGAGAAAAAAAAAATGAGTGAACGAAGCGGTTGCAGTAAGCGAAAACGTAAAAGAGAAAAGGAGGAGAGGGAGGCAACTTTTTTGAGAAGTGTACCATCCATCCAAACTTTCTTCAAACGGAGTCAGGAACATCAGGACGAAGATGACACTGTGGAGGCGGAGGACTGCCTGCAAGCTAACCCGGAGCTAGAGGAAGATGCCGGGGGAAGCGAGTGTCAACCTGTTGCTAGCTGCAGTCACAGCACCGGTGTGAGCCGATCTGGTAGCCCGAGCACATCCGGTACTTACACCGGCAGCTCGCATGAGTGGATGTACCAGGTGTCGGATCTGGCATTGTGGGGCGAAATTAACGAAAATGCTCGCTCTGTCCTAATCGATCGTGGACCTGCTGTGTTTCATAACAGAAGGAGCAAATACCCGGCCTCAACTCGTGATGGTGGTTTGGGCGGTAAAGTGCGCTCCTTCACGAACGATCTGATCTACTGCTGTTTACCAAATGGGGAAAGAGTTTCCCGTGACTGGATGACATATTCACCATCTACAGGTAACATTTATTGCTTTGCCTGCATGCTCTTTTCAACAAAGACACATCAATTTGTTAGTGGCTTCTCTGACTGGAAACACCCTGAACGTGTGCGGGATCATGAGAAAAGCACAGAGCATTGTAGTTGTATGCTAGCATTGCTTCGGCGCTCATCTGTCAGCGGGAGCGGGACTGTGAACGCTCAACTAGTGCAACAACTTGAGGGAGAGAAGCGCTACTGGCGCCAGGTGCTGAAACGTGTCGTGGCTGTCATTAAGTTTTTAAGTGAAAGGGGGTTGCCTTTCCGTGGTGATGATGAACTTATTGGATCACCACACAATGGTAACTTTCTTGGCATTCTGGAGGTCATTTCCCAGTTTGATCCTTTCCTGGCTGAACACATGAATAAGTATGGTCAAAAGGGAAGGGGAAGCACATCCTATGTTTCATCCACTATATATGAGGAGTTGAGACAGAGCTGAGGAGGAGAGACAGAGCTGAGGAGAGAGAGAGAGCTGAGGAGGAGAGACAGAGCTGAGGAGGAGAGAGACAGAGCTGAGGACGAGAGAGACAGAGCTGAGGAGGAGAGACAGCTGAGGACGAGAGAGACAGAGCTGAGGAGGAGAGACAGAGCTGAGGACGAGAGAGACAGAGCTGAGGAGGAGAGACAGAGCTGAGGAGGAGAGAGAGAGCTGAGGAGGAGAGACAGAGCTGAGGACGAGAGAGAGCTGAGGAGGAGAGACAGAGCTGAGGAGGAGAGACATAGCTGAGGAGAGAGAGAGCTGAGGAGGAGAGACAGAGCTGAGGAGAGAGAGAGCTGAGGAGGAGAGAGACATAGCTGAGGAGGAGAGACATAGCTGAGGAGAGAGAGAGCTGAGGAGGAGAGAGACATAGCTGAGGAGGAGAGACATAGCTGAGGAGAGAGAGAGCTGAGGAGGAGAGACAGAGCTGAGGATGAGAGAGACAGAGCTGAGGAGGAGAGACAGAGCTGAGGAGGAGAGAGACAGAGCTGAGGACGAGAGAGACAGAGCTGAGGAGGAGAGACATAGCTGAGGAGAGAGAGAGCTGAGGAGGAGAGACAGAGCTGAGGAGGAGAGACGGAGCTGAGGAGGAGAGAGACAGAGCTGAGGAGAGAGAGAGCTGAGGAGGAGAGACAGAGCTGAGGACGAGAGAGACAGAGCTGAGGAGGAGAGACAAAGCTGATGGAGGTACGTGTGTGTGCGTGTTTGTATTCGGGGGGCCATCCAAGAATTTGTGCCCAGGGGCCCCTGCCCTCTTGATCCAGGCCTGTCTACAACCATGCTTTGGCTGTGACCAGTGATGTCCACAGTGAGGACGAGTAGGCTAAAAGGCATACACTGGCATCTGAAGCCCATGTGACACTCAAGAACACACACACACACACACACACACACACACACACACACACACACACACATTGATTCACTAGCATTTCTAAATGGTATTAGTAGCCTATAGCCTAAGGTGGATATATAGCGTTTTGCAAGTTATGTTGTGTATGTTCTGGCCAAAACTAACTCAGAATCTTATTAATGTGTCTATATGATTATCATTACTCAATCTTTGTATATACTATTCCATATATTTTAATTCAATTTAAGATGTTTGACAATGTCAGTGTTAAGATGATATGTTGCATTTCGGCATGGTTTTTGTTAGAGATGCACCGATCAATCGGCCGCCGATTAAAAAAGCCGGTTTTATATCCAATCGGCCCCAATCAGTGACCGGCAGGTCACTGTCCTAATTTCCGGTTTTCGGCCGATCAAACTGACCCGCATGCGCGGTGCGTAGCAGCTCAACGCGCCCAGAGCAAAACAGCTAAAAACTAGCAAGACTCATGAAGAAAACATGTCGCTGATTTGGACTTATTTCACTTTGTGGCAACAGGCAGGAGAATAGTCACGCACATAAACATTCAGTGGGGTTTAATTGAGAATGTGTTGAGCCTCCTTGAACCTTTTGAGGAACTCACTAAGACAATAAGCTCCTCGTCAGCCACCGCCGCAGTTGTCATCCCTGAAATCACTGCACTGAAACGCCTTTTGGGGAGAGCAGCAGACACAGACCGTGGTGTGGGCACTGCCAAAGCCACGCTGTTGGAAGTAGTCCAGAGAAGGTTTGCAGACATCGAGAAGAATCCACTGTACGCTGTGGCCACTGCTATGGATCCCAGGCAAGTTATATAACTTAAGTTAAACAGTAAGTTAAATAACTTACTGCTAATAATGTTTATTAGCCCACTACTATTCTTAAATGAATAAGCATTTGCTACTAAGCTATAGGCTAATGTGTTTGCATGGGTATATCAAAACATAAAAATTTAAGTTTTTTTGTTGGCCTTTTAGTGCCTGCTTGTGTATGTGCAGAGTGCACAACATTTATGTATTGCCTGGCTAATGTGGCTATATAATAAAAATACAATTCCTTTTGTCTGTTGATACAGATACAAAACCTGCTACTTCTCAGCAGAAGTAAAGGATGAAGTGAAAAGGGTGCTTCTGAACATGCTGGACACAGTGGACACCAGTGCCAGCAAACCCACACCTGATCAGCCTTCTGAGGAACCTGCAGCCAAAAGGGCAAGTCTACTGCTTTCGGTGCATGATGAGATACTGAAGGAGAGTGCTAGCAATGAGGAAGAGCAACTGCTGGGCAGCCCTTCATCTGTGCAGTTACATCGTTACCTGTCCGAGTTGCCCATCAAGAGATCTGAAGATGAAACTGTAAATGATGTACTGAAATACTGGCACGAAAACAAAACACACTACCCTGCACTTGCCCCACTTGCCGAAGCCTACCTCTCTGCTCCATGTACCAGTGTCGATAGTGAGCGCTTGTTTAGCTTGGCTAGTAATGTCATAGATGAGAAAAGAAACAGGCTTTCTGGTGAGAAGGCAGAGATGCTTCTGTTTGTGAAGAAGAACCTGCCATTGATGGTTAAGTGATCGCATTGAGAGTGGGACAGAGTACTTTGTTCACAACCTAAAGCTGCCTGTTTGTATTAATGTTTTTTTTTTTTATTATGATGCACTTTTTTATTTAGAGATGTCAAGAGAGGTCAAAGGCCTGAAATGTGGTGCAATTTACTTTGAGAACCAGTTTTCATTTTCAAGTACATATAGTGCACTTTATCTTTTGTTTGTATTAATATTTTAGTTTTATCCTATATTATATGCTGCACTTTTTATTTTGAAATATTAAAAGAGGTGGTGCAATTTACTTTGAGCACCAGCTTTAAAGCTATGGTCTACGATTTGAAAGATTTGTTATTATTATTAACATCATTTAGATGGTGGTTATGACCCAATAGTACCACCCACACAATGTGAAGAGTAAAAGGAACCAAAAAAATCCATTCTCTCTAGTGTCTGTAAAACTGAAAAGAAATTGACCAATAGGAACCATCCGGCCCGGATGGTTCCTATTGCTCACTCTCCTGCTCCTGCTCACGTCTGGTCCCGACCCACTTCCGCATTTGAAACTACAAGCGGACAAGAGGTTTGTTTTGCCCTGAGCAGTTCAGCTGCCTCTGCTCGCCCCACCGACAAAGAGTCAAAGAAAGAAAGTCTGTCACTGAAAAGACACAAAGCGAGATGTGAAACAAAGAGGGCTCAAACCGAGTAAACATCGGGTCATCATTTGAACGATGGCGAAAGGTCCGTGAAGATATGGAGCCGGTGCTGATACAGCGGCGTTTCTGTTGAGCAGGTAACCTTCGTCTCTATTGTGGATGTTGTGACACAGATAACTTTCATGCCGATGCTGCTGATGACTGTGAAAGCTGCCGTTAGTTTGTTTCTGTGTTATTAGACGGTGTCTGTCTCTGCAGTGTTGTCAACACTTGTTTACTGTACAAAAATTGTGAATGAACTTGATTGTTGATGTCTTATATATATATCTCGTTTTGCAACGAAACTCTTCATTTCTGAGAATAAATAGTAAAAATCACACTACACCCCATCTGCCCATTAAGAGGATTAACACAGTGGAATTTATGTGCAAAGTTGAAAAGTAGGGGGATCTCTTCTGCTTCAATTTCATCAGCAAACAAGAACGCATTCGCAATTTCTTCAGCCATAGCTATCCGAACGTGTTCTGCAAACTGCATGTAGCGTACAGGTGGATCTAACAGGATGTAAATATTTCTGTGACCTGTATATTCTTTGACGGCGGCTGGAAACTGTCCGACTTGACTGCAGCTTTTTGTCACCGCCCCCTGCTGCTGCCGCCTGGTCTTGTCCACCTTCCAGGCAAGGCGCAGTTCATCAACGTGCCGGCAATTGCGTGAGATGGGCGGAGGTGTCGATGACCTGCACTGTTGTGCGACCCACAGACGGAGAATTTTAAAACCAGGAAACAGCTGATCACAGCAGTCAAGTCCATCACTTCATCCGCGGACGTCAAGATGAGCAACTGGAAAGCCGCTGACATCCGGGGGGTGCTAGCGTCTCCTCGGTCTCTGTAGCTGACAGCTAGCGGACACAACCAAACAGCTAGTAGCTGCTGTCAACCTGTTGTGTAGCGGCAAGCTACGAACGGTCGCTACTTTCAAATTAAAAGCCCTCCGCTATAAACCCAGTTCTAAAATCCAATGGGGTGCAATGTAAAGCTCTTATTTTGAAGAAACATTCGTTTTCACTGTTCACTGCCCAACTTCGTGCTTTATGTCACATCACATGTTTACGACTATCCCAGTGGCAGCCAAGTGGCGGCTTTTGGAAAAGGATGAATATTACGCCTCCCTTTTTAGAAAGACAAGGCGGTAGATTGCCGCCCTTACCTTGGAGCAAATGTGCCGCCTTTTCTATCTAAAAATGGCTATTCATTACTCTCCCTTTCCTTTCTCATGCTGCTGTAATAGATTAGCATGAGGCAAACATGCATGACCACTATCAGCAACTACCCCCCACCCCCAAAACAAAATATCGCCGAGTCGGTTTTCCTCCATTTTGTTACCGCAGCCACGTTTCGCCAAAGCCAATGTCAGAGTTACCCATCCCCAACACTTATTAACCTCCAAGTGCCAATTTGAAAAGAGAAAAGACCTATATTCTATAAATTTTCCCATACAAACTAGTTGCCGTGCACACATTACCTTACCAGAAATAAAGACTAATGAAAAGATATTTAAGGACGGCACCCATGACCACTGCCATCAGCAGAACAGTGAATGACCGAAAAGTTAGCACCAAGACTAAGCTACCAAGTTTTTTATTACCTTTATTGTGTCCAGAGCAGCCCAAATCCACAGAAAATATCACAGCGAGGGAGATAATGGCGGAGCCTGCAGGTCTTCAACCACCATTTTCTGTCCTGGAAAAAAAAGACGCCTCCTAGAGGCGGGGTTTTCAACTTCCGGCTGATAAAACATAACCTTTTTCTTTCTTCTTAAAATGACAGAGACATGCAGATTTAAAATTCCTCAGTATTGAAATACTTTTAAAGATTTAATCATGTTTTGGAGAGAAATATAAATCAATTATGTAGCATATACAAAACCTCCTTCTTCCATTTTTTCAGTGTAGCGGACGCTAGCTAGTTGTTATTATAGATTTGGGGCAATATATGTTATGGTTTATCTCACATAACCTAATACTGGACAACATGTTGTCAGTAGTTAACAGTCCTTTCACAAAGATAGCTGTTCCCTCCAGTGTGTCACAACGCGGTGAGGGGTTTCTTGTCCTGGTTTTCTGTCTTGTCATTTTCATGTTTTATTTTGAAAAATAACTCTCCTCTCGTTTCATGTCACTTGCCCTTCCTCTTGTGTCACCGGTCTGACGTCTCCCCGATCCCTGATTGTTTCTAGATTTATTCGTGTGCCTCCAGCCCTCATGTCCACAGCCTTGCCCGATTCCAACGACCACGTTTGTATTTTTGATATCCCTTGTTTCCTCTTTAGAAGAGTGATTTTCTGTTGTAGTTTTTCCTGTTTAGTTTCTAGATCTAGTATTTGTTTCATAGCCTTGTTGTTTTTTCCTCCCTTTTGGAGTGACTTTGTTTTCTTACAGTTTTTCTAGCTTAGGAGTGCAGTGTAGTTAAGTTTGTAGCCTCCTTTTGTTTCCCTCCTTTTGGAGCGTTTTTTGTTCATACATTTTCATAGTCATTCCTCTGAAGATTAGAGTAGATCAGCCTATTAAGTTTTCCTCCCTTTTGGAGTGATTTTTTGTTCAGTCTTGGTTTGTTTTGTTTTTCTGTGATTTGTCTGGTTTGCCATTAGTATAGTTATAGAAGGTTTCACAGCCTATTTGTTTATCACCCTGTCTACTGAGCAAAGAAGACGATTTTCAAAATAAAACGTTTGTTGATCTTTGAACCTCTGCTTCTGAGTCCTCCCTTAAGCCCAGGCCTGACATTACACTCTGGCCAGTATGGACTCAGCAGAGGCGCAACAACTGGCGGGGGCTCTGCAAGCTCAGGAAGCCCGCATTTCGCGTCAGGAGGAGTTCCAGACGGCGATGGCGGCACACATGGGTCAACTCACTGCACATCTACAGGAGTTGATCGCGCAGCTCCCTCGACCCACCGCCCCGGCTCCCGCACCCACTCCACCCACAGCCCACGTCGAAGCCGGAAGTAAGTTGGCTCCCCCTGCACAGTATAATGGCGAACCAGGACTAAGTAAGACGTTTCTCATAGACTGCTCTATTTATTTTGAGCTAAACCCCCATGCCCTCCCCACTGATCGGTCCAAGATTGCATTCATGATCTCGCACCTAACTGGGAGAGCCAAAGCCTGGGCGTCGGCAGAATGGGGCAGGAGCTCGCCGATCTGCAGCACACTAACAGATTTCCAGACGGCGCTAACACGGACCTTCGACCCAGTAACGGATGATCGGGAGAAAGCGCAGGAGCTGAGTGGGCTGAGACAAGGCAGAGACTCTGTATGCGACTACGCCATCCGTTTCCGCACACTTTCAGCGGAGAGCGGGTGGAACTCCACGGCTCTGTACGATGTGTTTTTAAAGGGACTGGCAGCACCGATCCAAGATCTACTCGTCCCCCTCGACTTACCTACAGGCTTGGATGATCTCATCGCTCTCGCTGTCCGAACAGACAACAGACTCGGGCAGCTCAGACGTCACCGAGGGGAGAGGACTGTAAGGACCGAAGGAGTTTCACGTTCACAGACACAGGGCCGGCCAGCTTCCCACACTTTCCCTCCGGAGCAGTATAATCATCTCCCTGCCGAGGAGGAGGGGGTCCCCATGCAGCTGGGCAGAGCACGGCTAACACAGGAGGAACGGCGCAAACGGCTACTGGAGGGGAGATGCTTCTACTGCGGTGAGGCTGGTCATCTCGTCGTCACCTGTCCAACCAAACAAGCTACAGCGGTGAGTCAAATCAAAGCTTCAAATCCTGTTTCACGTACTCTCACCAAAGTCCAGCTAATTCACCACACTGTCAATAATCTGGAGGCGCTCATAGATTCAGGAGCTGACGAAAGTCTAATGGACTGTGAATTAGCGGAAGAATTGGGCATTAGATCTGAACCCTTAACTAAGCCCATCAGGGCCCGAGCTCTAGATGGGAAAGAACTGTTTGTCATTTCTCGTATCACTGAACCTCTCCATATGCACATTAAGGAACACAAGGAGAGCATTCGCTTCTATTTATTCAAAGCGGCCACTCACACTCTGATTTTGGGACAACCATGGCTTTTTCACCACAACCCTCAGGTGAATTGGAGATCTGGGGAGATCCAAAAGTGGGGGGAGGACTGCACCAAAGACTGTTTTGTCAAACTAACCCAGAACAGTGATGTTACTGAAGTTAACCTGTTCTCTGTCAATCCTGCCACAGAAACTGAGTACCCGGATCTGAACTCGGTGCCCCCCTGCTACCACCATCTCCGTGAGGTTTTTAGCAAATCTAAAGCCATGTCCCTTCCCCCACACCGCCCATACAACTGTGCCATTGACCTACTTCCAGGATCCACCATACCTAAAGGTCGGCTGTACTCTGTTTCTGGTCCTGAAAAAGAGGCTATGAGAGAATATCTCACCACATCTTTAAAAGCGGGTCTCATCCGCCCCTCGTCTTCTCCAGCTGGCGCTGGATTTTTTTTTGTTGACAAGAAGGATGGATCTCTTAGACCATGCATAGACTATAGCCCTCTCAATGACATCACATTAAAGAACCGTTACCCTCTTCCACTCATGTCCTCTGTGTTTGATCAACTTCAGCAGGCCAAGGTGTTCACCAAACTGGATCTTCGAAACGCCTATCATCTGATCCGCATAAGAGAGGGGGACGAGTGGAAGACGGGGTTCAATACACCTAGTGGTCACTACGAGTACTTGGTCATGCCATTTGGACTCACCAATGCCCCAGCTGTCTGCCAGGCGAGGATCAACGATGTGTTGAGAGATTTCCTTGACGTTTTTGTCTATGTATATTTAGATGACATTTTAATCTACTCCCCCGACATTGCCACACACCAAGACCACGTGACCAGGGTTCTGAAAAGACTGCTGGAGAACCACTTGTACGTTAAGGTTGAAAAAAGTGTGTTTCATGCCGACACCGTCTCTTTCCTGGGCTTCATCATAGCCCCTGGAAAGGGTCAGATGGATCCGGCTAAAATTAGCGCTGTAGCTGAGTGGCCTACTCCTGATAGCCGCAAGAAGGTTCAGCAGTTCCTGGGATTTGCGAACTTTTCTAGGCGGTTTATCAGAGGCTTTAGCGCAATAGCTGCTCCTCTCCATGCTCTTACCTCCACACAGGTGCGGTTCTGTTGGTCCCCAGAAGCGGAGAGGGCGTTCCAGGACCTCAAGAAACGTTTCACTTCTGCTCCCATCCTCACCATGCCAGATCCGCAGCGCCAGTTCGTGGTGGAGGTGGATGCCTCCAGCGAAGGGGTCGGGGCCGTCCTCTCTCAACGATCAGAGCATGACGGTAAAATGCACCCCTGCGCGTTCCTGTCACGTCGACTGTCCAAGGCGGAACGGAACTACGACGTTGGTAACCGAGAACTATTAGCAGTTAAACTCGCCCTAGAAGAGTGGAGGCATTGGTTAGAGGGGGCCAACCGCCCATTCATTGTCTGGACTGACCACAAGAATCTAGAATATATCAGAAAAGCCAAGACACTCAACTCTCGCCAGGCCAGGTGGGCGCTGTTTTTTAACCGTTTTCTCTTTTCTATCTCTTACAGGCCGGGGTCCCGGAACGTCAAACCAGACGTCCTGTCTAGACTATTCGACCCCGAGCCTGTTGCCAAGGAACCAGAGCCCATCCTTCCACTGACCCGTGTGGTTGGAGCGGTGACTTGGCAGATAGAAGAGGAGGTGAAGCAGGCTAATGGTGGAGACCCGTCACCTAGTGGGTGCCCTGATAATCGCCTGTTTGTCCCTGTTGAGTTGCGCCCACAGGTGATCCACTGGGCTCACACCTTGCTGCTTTCATGCCATCCGGGAGTTCGGAGAACCATGTTCGCCATCTCCCGGCGGTTCTGGTGGCCGTCCATGGAGCCGGAGGTTCGGGAGTACGTGGAGGCATGTTCGATCTGTGCTCGGAACAAGACGTCCTCAGGATCCCGCATGGGTCTACTACAGCCACTCCCTATCCCCTCCAGACCGTGGTCAGATATATCCATGGACTTCGTCACGGGGCTCCCGGTATCCCAAGGGAATACTACTGTTCTCACAGTTGTGGACCGATTCACCAAAATGGTGAGGTTTGTTGCTATGCCCAAGCTGCCCTCCGCCAAGGAGACGGCGGAGATCATGATGAACAATGTCTTGAAGATTCACGGCTTCTCGAAAGACATTGTCTCTGACCGGGGGCCCCAGTTCGTGTCACGGTTCTGGAGGGAGTTCTGCAGGCTCATCGGAGCCAAAGCCAGCCTGACCTCAGGATACCATCCGGAGGCCAACGGCCAGACCGAACGCCTCAACCAGCAACTGGAAACCGGCCTCCGGTGCCTGGTCTCCCAGAACCCCTCAACATGGAGCAAGCACCTGGTCTGGGTTGAGTATGCACATAACTCTTTACCAACATCTGCAACAGGCTTGTCTCCTTTTAAGTGTGCTTACGGTTTTCAACCCCCAATCTTTCCAGACAATGAATCAGAGGTAACGGTCCCCTCTGCCCATGCCATGGTCCGACGTTGTCGCCGGTGCTCATCCGACAGGGAGATCGGGTCAAGAGGGCAGCGGACCGAAGGAGGCGG
Source organism: Pagrus pagrus (assembly GCF_965226575.1). Classification (NCBI taxonomy): domain Eukaryota; kingdom Metazoa; phylum Chordata; class Actinopteri; order Spariformes; family Sparidae; genus Pagrus; species Pagrus pagrus. Next base: position 27,110,750 of record NC_140208.1, read on the forward strand.
CCGGCTCCCACATACCGGCCGGGACAGAGAGTGTGGCTCTCGGCCAGAGACTTACACCTCAAGGTCCCCTCCAAGAAGCTGGCGCCACGGTTTGTGGGTCCATTTCCTGTCACCAGACTCATCGGCCCTGCAGCAGTACGACTTTGTCTGCCTCGGTCCCCTCCGCGTACACCCGACTTTCCACGTCAGCCAGGTGAAACCAGTCAGGGAGAGTTCTATGGTCCCAGCCGCCACGCCCCCACCGCCACCCGAGGTTATTGATGGCGGCCCGGTGTATAAGGTTAAACAGTTGTTGGCAGTACGCAACCGGGGTCGGGGCAGACAATACCTTGTGGACTGGGAAGGTTACAGACCAGAGGAAAGACAGTGGGTTCCCTCACGACAAATCATGGACTCCAGTCTCATTGACGATTTCCATAAGGATCATCCTGAACAGCCTGGGCCGTCAGGAGTCGGCCCTAGAGGGAGGGGTTCTGTCACAACGCGGTGAGGGGTGTCTTGTCCTGGTTTTTCTGTCTTGTCATTTTCATGTTTTATTTTGAAAAATAACTCTCCTCTCGTTTCAGGTCACTTGCCCTTCCTCTTGTGTCACCGGTCTGACGTCTCCCCTGATCCCTGATTGTTTCCACCTGTTCCCCATTAACCTCATGTGTCTTATAGTCTGCGTCTCCCTTTGTCCTGTGCCAGAGTGTCTCGTTTATTCGTGTGCCTCCAGCCCTCATGTCCACAGCCTTGCCCGATTCCAACGACCACGTTTGTATTTTTGATATCCCTTGTTTCCTCTTTAGAAGAGTGATTTTCTGTTGTAGTTTTTCCTGTTTAGTTTCTAGATCTAGTATTTGTTTCATAGCCTTGTTGTTTTTTCCTCCCTTTTGGAGTGACTTTGTTTTCTTACAGTTTTTCTAGCTTAGGAGTGCAGTGTAGTTAAGTTTGTAGCCTCCTTTTGTTTCCCTCCTTTTGGAGTGTTTTTTGTTTATACATTTTCATAGTCATTCCTCTGAAGATTAGAGTAGATCAGCCTATTAAGTTTTCCTCCCTTTTGGAGTGATTTTTTGTTCAGTCTTGGTTTGTTTTGTTTTTCTGTGATTTGTCTGGTTTGCCATTAGTATAGTTATAGAAGGTTTCATAGCCTATTTGTTTATCACCCTGTCTACTGAGCAAAGAAGACGATTTTCAAAATAAAACGTTTGTTGATCTTTGAACCTCTGCTTCTGAGTCCTCCCTTAAGCCCAGGCCTGACACAGTGTTGCCAACTCCTCAGTAAGGAAAGTCGCTATTGGCTGTCCTAAAAGTCGCTAGAAGTTGCTAAATGACGTCATTGCCTAATTTGCATAACTGGCCATGTGCATTTAATTGTAATGGACGCTGTAGGAGAGAGGAATAACGTTGTGGGAGAGATAAAAAACACCCTTAATGTGGTTAGAACTACAAATGAACTTATTTTAGTGCAGTGATTTATTTTGGACAAAGAAAATTTTATATTTACATCCAGCCCTGACTGTAACCTAGGGTGGGATCAGCCAGCGACGGCTTCGCCCATGAGCAACTCACAGACTGGACGGGAGGGGTGAACTTCTCCTGCTCTGACTGCAGCTGGGAGGGACTGTTGCGCGAGGACTGGGCCGCCTGTGAGTGCTTTGGGACGGCAGCACCCGCTGCTCGTTGAACGATACGTGCTTTCACGTCAGGGTCTCCACAAGTCTCCAATAACACCAGAAAAAGTCGCTAGATTTGTCGCTAGTCGCTTTTTTGAAAAAGAGTCGCTAGAGGGGTCTGAAAACTCGCTAAATATAGCTGTATCCTAAAGCAGTAATTGTGTTAATTATATTATGATTTACATTAGATTAAGTAAAATCTAAATAGATTAGAGTCAACTGTATTCCTGCTTAAACCTTCCACTACAACAAAATGCAGCTTTCTATTTAAACAGTAGCATGTAGTGCTTTCAGAAGAAGTTCATGTTTAAAGATTAGAAGTGCTGTGGTGTAAAAGGGGTTGGAGTGCTACATGACTCCAGTTTTAAATGTTTAAACTGTATGTAATATTTGAAATTCTTAATGTTTGAGTATTTTGTCTCCTCCTATGCTAATCCCTTTCCTTTGTATTTCTAAAAAAAATATGCAGGGTCAATGCTGAAATATGTGCAAGGAGGAGCACATGGCCAAGAGGAAGAACCAGATGATAAACAACCAACCACCAGTACTTCATTCAACAATCAATCCCAGCTGATCGATCAACAGCCCCAGCCAGCCCATCAACAGCCCCAGCTAACCCATCATGAACCCCAGCTGACCAGCAGGTCTGTAGACTCCAGCTCTGATCAACTACCATCACCCAGCAATTCAGGGTTAGGGTTAGGGTGTCGTTCTAGGTAGAGTGTTCCTCCTTGTGCTGGTCAGGACACTGCATGAAAAGTGGGATATTCGGCCCCGTAAACGCCAGGAAATCTCCCTAATTTTCGGCAGTTAACGACAATTTACAGGCCGAAAATGCTGGAAAAAAAAAAATGCCGAAAAATTGTCGGAAACGAACCATGACGTATGTGGAGCTCGCGGAGGTGCGAACGGCTCTAATTAGCATATGAATAGCAGCGAAACCACGTCTGCCCAGAGAATGTGTGGCCTGGCTTGAGTTTCCCCACTCAGGATTGGATGAAACCACTACTTTTAAACACAAAAAATCACTCGTGATTGGTTGGCAGATCTGTCACTATTGGTTCTTCTTTTCTCCGACTCTTGCTTTTTCGTTGCCATTACGGAGAAAAACACAGCTTGCTGTCAAGCCTGCAGTCAAACGTGAGTTGTGGGCGTGAGTTGTGAGGCCCAATCGACCAGACCAGACCACTGCCATGGAGAAGGGGGCACCACGGAGGCGAGGGGGGATGGCCTATAATAATTCATTTTGCGAGCAAGTAGTCCTGATTGTAGAGTGAAATAGTATCTATAACATACACAGTACTTGATTTCACATTAAAATCTCGATTATGATTACCATGGTTTTTTTCATCAATGTATTTTGGTGCCCCCCAGGCGTCTGATGCCTTACGCACATTGCGTATTGTGCATAATGGTAGCAGCGGCGCTGTATGTTATTGTTATTTCTTTTATTTGAACAGGGACAGTGCACAATAAAACATTAACCCTGCATATAACAAGGAGAGATGCATTGCACCGGGTTTTAGCAAGTTGCTATTTTCCACCCGTAGTCCCTGGGCAGGTAGATGGAACATACAATAAATTAAAAACAGTTACTAAATATACAAAGTTATGAATACACACATTACCATAACACTAAAATTAAAACAATTCAAAATAAATTACCCACCTCCCGCCAACTTTTATAAACAAATACACCCCCCCATCAAATACAGACACACACACACACACACACACACACACACACACGCGCGCGCACACGCTTACAAATGTCTACAAGGTTAACACAAAGTTAACACAAACTGATGCTCATCTGTTGTGGTTAGGGAGTGACCATGTAGATTACTGACTTTTTAACCAACCGGTCACAGAGGGTGCTTGTTAATGGCTCCTACTCTGACATCCTCCACACCTCCACTGGCTCCCCGCAGGGCTGTGTCCTATCGCCTCTGCTTTACATCCTCTACACCGATGACTGCAGGTCCACCCAGCCAAATTGTCACTTGGTTAAATTCGCTGACGACACAGTCCTGCTATCTCTGCTCTCTACCCTAAACCTTCACCACAGCTCTGTTCTTCAGGACTTTATCACCTGCCCACATAGCAAGCGGGTCCGGGCCAGATCCGGCATCAAGCCGGCACCTCTGGCCTACATCTGGCATGGCAAATAGTATGTTAGCCAGATGTGGGCCAGGTCTGGCAGTGATGGCACTGTTTATGAAATGGCATGCCAAATGTGGGCCAATTGTGGTTAGGTGTATGTGGCTCAGGTCTGTAGCAGACAGGTCTGGGCCTGATCTGGCATCAAGCCGGCACTTCTGGCCTATTTCTGACCTGGTAAATAGTATGTTAGCCAGATGTGGGCCAGGTCTGGCAATGATGGTACCGTTTATGTAATGGCATGCCAAATGTGAGCCATTTGTGGTTAGTTTTATGTGGCCCACGTCTGTAGCAGACAGGTCTGGGCCAGATCTGGCATCAAGTCGGCACTTCTGGTCTATTTCTGACAAGGCAAATAATATGTTAACCAGATGTGGGCCAAGTCTGGCAATGATGATGCCGTTTATGTGATGGTACGCGATACATGGGCCAATTGTGTTTGAGTTTATTAGACCCTAGAGTGACTTTGACTAGGGTCAAAGGGGACTATTTAAGGTAAAAAAAAAAAAAAAGGAGACAGGTTTTACACATTTGATTTTTTATTTTTTTTTAAGTATATTTTTGGGGCTTTTATGCCTTTAATTAATAGGACAGTTCAGAGAGTGACAGGAAATGGGAGGCAGACAGGGGGAATGACAGGCAGGAAAGCTGAACGCGGGATTCGAACCGGGGCTGCCTGCAGTGAGGACTATAGCCTCAACACATGGGGTGGGTGCTCTACCAACTGAACTAAACCGCGCACCAACACATTTGAATTTTAAAAAAGGCAGGACAATCCCTTTTCTTTAATAAATGATCAAAGCTTTGTCTGAGAAGGCTGAAATCCTGACATGGCCTCTGCAGTTTGTAAAGTCCCCAGCCCATACAACCTTCAGAAACTTGAAAGGTTTCTGAAGGTTGAAACCTGAAACCTGGCTTGAAAGTTTTTTTTTTAAATGTCTAAAAGACACACACACACACACACTGGCTTGAAAGGTTTTTTTTTTAAATGTCTAAAAGACACACACACACACACACACACACACACACACACACACACCCCGAAACCAATGCTTAGAAAAATAATGTAGGAACAAGTTTTTCTTAAAACTATATTTATAAATACACTATTAAGACTTCTGTTTTTGTGAGAAAATTTTACTTCTGCATCGAAACACGCTTAACGGAAGTGACGTAGGCAGAGGGAGAGCGGTCGATTTGAACAATAGGAAAACAATGGATTGTGGTGCTGGTTCTGACCCCGAGGAAACTTTACATGTGTATAATTACAAATATGACAGACCACAACCGTATAACTATGACTCCATTATGCACATTACAGAGCAGAGAGACACCAGGGGGATGTCACTGTTTTGACTGTATTGAATGCTTCGAAGCAGTGCATCACTCTCGGGGCAACTGTGTCAAAGTGGTTCAGTGCTTCAGAAAGCTTCGGTTTCACCACCACTAGGCAAAAGTTGCAATGATGGCTAAAATGACCCATTCAATGGTTAAAATAATAATAATTAAAAGTAAGTTAGCCAGCTTTACAGTGTCACATTTCATTGTTTAATTTGGTTTTTCTGTTCAACCACTAGATGGCAACACCAGACATAAAATGTACATACTATTCAGTATTTTTTGTATAGCTAGGCTATTTAAATGTCTCAAATACAATAAATTTGGTTCCACAATAAAACACACATTAACAGATACACATCATGGATGCCATAGCAATAATCAAATCAAATTACACTATCATCAAAACTGTAATTAATAAAAATTTTCCAGAACATATTCAGTTTATATTTGGCTGGCAATATGCAATCAATCCAACTATTTACAATTCAACATTTGGAGAGTACAACATAACACAACTCACCATTTAAGAACGCACTCACTCATCACTTGTATTGGAATTTAGCTCGCCTCTCTTTCAAGCAAGCAAAGCGATCAATCACCCTCTCAATGAAATCAGGACTGCACCGCAGCAGCCTCTGAAGTCTGGACTTTCGTAGATGATAGAAAGCTCAGTCCTGAGCCTCTCCTTGTGTGGCATGGGGTATGCCCTCACGGTGGTATTCAGAGCCTCTTCAGGGAATGTTTTCAGATGCCGGTCAAACAGCTTTGCCTCTAGCAGCACGGCACTCACAAGGTAGCTGGTGAAGGAGAACCTGTCTTTGGCATGGCCCAGGATTGTTTCACAGATCTGTTAAAATGATAAAAATGTATACTCAGTAACACACAATTGTTAAAAAAAAAAAAAATTCTACTGGTGTTGGCATGAATGTGGCCATGATCTACTGTATCTACTGTCTCACAGTTCCAAAGTATGCATTTTATTATTCATGCAGACTTATTACTGTATCCTTGTTCGAGTATAATGGACAAGTAATGGGTGAGTAAAAAAAATGATTACCATCCATTACTGAATCTAACTCTGTAAAAACAGAGATTGTGACTTTATCACTTGGTTTAACACTTGAGTATGCCTACATCATTGGTCAGTAATGAATGCAGATACCTCTTTTGACAGCCTCTGCTACTCTTGTTCCTAAGGCTCTCCTTGATCTTGTGGTACCTGGTGCTTCTTGCTGCTGCTGTTGAGAGGAGCTTTGGTCCCTGAAGGGAGACAGATCAAAAGTGTGAGAATATGATTACAGTATGTCAATGCCATTATCAATAATTACTGTCTTTAAAAAAAACAGTAATACTAGTAAGTAATAAAAAATTGCCTGTGTTGCACAACTTTCTGGAAATGGCTGAAAAAATATCACTATTTCTGGATGTGCTAAACTTACTTATGCACACAAATGCAGATAACTAAATTGGCTCCTTACTTTTGAGTTCCTATACATTATAACCATCACAGCATGCTGACATTTAGTGATGAACATGTGCATAACTATTATTATAATTACTCTATATTATCTTACCTGATGGCCTGAACACTGCTGGTGAAGTTCTGCAGGGCACGTTTGATGAACACCATGTCAATGTCCCTCTTCTGGAGCTGTTGGTACATCATGTCAACATGAGGCATGATTTGATGAAACAGCTGTAGAAAAAATACGCAAACAGCTGTAGGAAATATACGCGGCTCTCAGCTGGATCTAATTTCGTTGGAACGACTTGTAATGACACCAAAGTCATCTGGGTGAGTAAATGATCGTATTTTATGCTAGAAATAAGGTCCAGATTGTAAAAAACGGTAATTATCCATTAATAATCAAAAGAAATATACCATCTGACCCATTTAAAAAAAAAAAACAGTGTTATGAGTATGAAAAGCCTCTGTGGAGTTATCAACGTCCTGTATTAAATCATGAATGCTGTGCAGTGAAGATGCCAACAGCTTCCTCCTTGTTGATCTTCTGGAGGGATCTGGAAAGGGGAGCCGCAGCAGACGAGGACAGGACAGTTCTGCACTCTCGCACTCTCAGAGAATCCATGAGGAGCCAAAAACGCTGACAGACATGAGAGACATATGTGAAAGGCAGAAGATTACAGTACATAAATAACACAAGATATACAAACTGAAATAAATTTATTTTTGCACAAGTTCCCTCCTGCGTCTCAATGTTTCCTTCGGTTGGAGTTACTTACTTCAGTTTCTCCACAACAGGCTGGGCAGTTAGTAAACAGAGACATCAGCTGGCTTTGGCACACAATGAACTTGTCAGTAGCCCTGAAAAAAGAAAATAACCTATTAATTTGCACCATGACACATCTTGGGCTGTGCCTGGAAAGCTAGGATAATAAGAGGTCAATCTTTATACAATTATGTAAGTGTTGGAGTTGTACCGCCTGTATGCATATAGATAGCATATATTATTAATTCTCTATATGAGTTATGTTACACTACCTGTTTCACGATGAGAAGGTCTGAGGCTGCACTGTGAGCCACAGTGGGGCACTGAGGAGCCAGGGAAAGCCTGTTGCTGCAGACCTGACTGTCATCTCCCCTGCCTCATTACTGCCGATGTCTCCCAAATCCTTCAAAATATAGCACATAAAATACATTAGGGATGTTTTAACTGTGCAAACAGGGTCACTGGGCTATAACTAAACTTGACACTTCTTTTGGCAAACCGAGTGCCTTTTCATAAGATAGGTTGTGCAAAAAACGTTGCTAACGCTAGCTAGCGTTAGTTTAGCATTGCTCACTTATTAGCAAGCTAGCTGCGCTGCTCTACAACAACATGTCATGTTGCTTCTTATGTACGTCCAGTAAATGGGTAATTAGCAAATGTTATAAAAGAAGACTTACAGGGGGCGGCAGCACCAGCAGCTGCTGACAGACAGCAGTCTGGATGAGGCTGTCGGCGCCGAAGGCACCGTACCGCACCGGGGGTTGGGGGTTGGGGGGGGGGGGTCGCACAGTTCTTGCTTCGGAATCCCAGTTGAACTCCATCAGATCGCTGGAGTGATAATCCTCTGGTTTAAAGTGAACAACACACAACCAAGTTTTTTGTAGCTGACGCAGAGGTGAAGCCCCTTCTCTTCAGCTGCACAACACACACCTAGGCACGGAAGATAGCACCTTTCTTTTTTTCTGTTAGGAAACCGGTGGACTCGTGACAGGCTGGAGTTTGTGAAACCACCACAAACTCAATAAATTACCATGTCCATGATAACGCAATCCAAACCTACTGTAAACACACTGACTCACAATAAGACGGCCGCTCTGACAGATAGCCATCTGCTCCCACACTAAGCTATGGCAGCGGCTAGCATACAACTCCCTCTCATGACTTAATATGCAAAACACGCTGTACACATTCAGGATGACAAACTCTCTGTTATTCCTCTTAATCTGCACACCAATGCACCAGTCTGCTTCGAGTCGGATTACGCTGACCACTGGGGCATACCTTTTATGCAAGAGTGTCACTGTTCTGTGCATGTTTAAAATACTTTTATTAAAACATGTTACTGTATGTCCTACTGTATAGCCTCCCCTTTCACCCCCTCCATGCCCCCGGCTTTACTGTGTGGCCCCGGCCGGTGGAGCCCCTGCTGCACCATCCAACGGGCCGCCGGTAATGCTCCACTGTCACACCAACTGGGGTGAAAGTCCTCGCAGACATCCCATGGGACACATAAATAATCAAAGTGCACATGCAGCTAGTGGAAACGAGCCAGGAAAGAGCATGCATAACAGCGTGACATGAGCATTTCCTCAGAATGATTGACATGTTGGAGGACAAATAAGATGATCCACCCAGGGTGCTGCATTTGCAATGTTATAAAAGGTTGGCCACCAGAAAAATATCTATGACCCAGTAGGATTACAACCTATATGGACAACCCAGTTAATTTTTTGCTGGAAATCCAATATGGCCACCACAATATTAGCCCCTGTATAATTGAGGTGAATAGGGCAAAAATTTAAACTAAGAGATATCTCCATGAAACTTCACAGGTTGATCACTGACATGAAAGAGAACATCCTATGTATTGGAGGTTTCCATGAAGTTATATTTAAATATGCAAATAGGGCATTATTTGATTACATTACCCTTAACCTAACCCTAACACTGTAAAGTAACTCGGATTAATGGGTAGTCGGACTTTTGGGTGGTCGGACTGACGTATGCTCCCCCAATTCTGTATGGAGGCAATTTCCCGAGCAGCATCAGAAATCTCTCTAGTGAGAGGGAGAAGACAGACTTCAAAGCTAAGGCTGTTAAGAGAGGACTCAGGGTGGGGGAGGGGATGCCACCACAGGATGCCACTCAACAGGCTTAGAAACTGGCCTTCAGTGTCACTACAATGAGCTGCCAGAGCTAAAATATCAGTCTTTCCTAAATATTGTCTCAATATTCAGCCTTCCATGATAAGTCATTTTTTACAAGTAACAAAATTTAATAGAAAAGAAAAATTCTAATTGTATTTTTTTATTTTATTTTCAATAGTAATTTAAATATACATATCTGGTATAAAATATGTGAAAAACCCTATTAAAGATAAACAGCATTTAAAAAGTTCAGACTTCTGCTGCTCTGTATCTCAGATTGATTAAGTGCCATACTACATGCTCCTCTGAAAGTTCACAGTCAGGTCAGCTGCAAGTCAGGGTGGGGGAGGGGAGCTTTCAATGCACCTGCACCTCCAAACTCCCTCCAAAAACATTGCTGCGTTCAAGGCAGGCAGGAATCACTGATTTCCTGGAACTGAATAAATAATGACTATTAATACATGTATAACTTCTTAATCCCTTTATAATGTGAAATTATTCAAAGATAAAAAAACTATTTTAACTCGTTTTTACTAATCAAAACCATCCCATGGCTTGCATGACTGAGAATACTGCTTAAAACTATATTTGAAGTAATTATTTAATATGGGAGTAATTACCTCAATCTGTAGTATTTTTGCATTGAAATATTTGATAAAAGTTTCCTTTCAATTTGAGGCCATAACAGTAGTGAAGTTTCCCACTGCCTAGAGCAGTGAAGTTTCCCACTGCCTGTGAATGCATCAGAGAAGCCAACGGCGACGGCTAACAAGTCCTTCATCTCTGCTAAGTTAATCAGCGGATCGTGCGGAAAGTCGACTGAGGACTCGAGGTATTTTTGCAGTACTATTTATTTTTATACATTTTTGCATGTTATCTTGTCGACATTCAAATTACTCCATTTACTAAATGTTTGAAACCTTAACGTCTATTGTATCCTTATAGCATGAAGTCCGCCAATAAAGCCAAGCCAAGCCATATTAGGTCGATTGTAACGTTACAAAATACATACATTACGAGATTGAAACAAACAGTGAAAGTGATTCAGATTTTAATGATGAACATCTGTGATAGACTGCCATGAGCTGTTCTCATGGCACAATCCTTTGTGCATATGGTGGCATGCAAGGTTAGCCACAACCACTAGCCACAGCTGTAGTCACCAAGGATGTTATTTCAACCAGTATGTAACAAATTACGTTTCCATGCTCGACGCTTTTCTTTTTTTAATGTCGACTCACTCGATTGTGATTTTATATAGAGGACGTGTTGAAAATATCAAGATTAAACTCTGCAGGGGAATTCAGCACCGTTTTGGGAGGAACCCGCATAGTCAAAAATGACCTCCTAGTGTTTACCAAACCACACCTTGACCTTGTTGGAAAGCATCATGAGGTCAAAGAAAGATGTGAAGGAGAATTCAAAAGGACTGAAATGTCTGCGGTGCTCAGATAATCTGACTACACTATGTCTTCAGGTGTTATTGACATGGTCTGCGAAGGAACAGAAGCACATGGCTAATTCAAATGCAAAATAATGTCATCACACTGTTTGGACCTTCTCTTGAATTATAAACTCTAATAATTATAAACTTGAGAGGCAGAAGAAACTTTCCTGGAGAAATGTACTTAATAACCCTTGTGTGGTGTTCATATTTTTGTACTCAACCTGTGGGTCTGGTGGACCCGCTACTTTTTGGGGTATTTAATTCACCACAATCAAATAATTTCATGTTAAAGTAACAGTTGTTTACTTTATCCCTACACACACACACACACACACACACACACACACACACACAACCACACACACACACACACATATATATATATATATATATATATATATATATATATATATATATGATATGTATATAGATAGATAGATAGATAGATAGATAGATAGATTTGCATATATATATGCTAAGTACATACATTTTAAAAACAAACTTCACTTCACTTACAGTTTACTTACAGTAAAAAAAAAAAAAAGGGCTGTTGCGCTGCCTGGCTCACCTGCAGCTGGGCTGTCAGAGCAGCTCTGCTCTCCCTCTCTCTTCAGCCTTGTGTTTGGCTGCACTTGTACAAAAAAAATCACAAGCACTTTCAAAATGTAAAAGCGTGTGTTTTATTGTTACTTCTGTAGTCAACACACCACGGAGCGGCGCTCTGATCACAGGAGCACAGAAAAAAGAAACAAACTATGCATGATATTTACCTAATATAAACTCTATATTATTATTATATAAGCCTATTATTATTATTATTATTAAACGGTTTAAGAGTAAAATAATTCATTAAATACGACTGGGCGCGCTTGTGTCGTGGACAAAGACGAGAGCTCTGACACCGCGGGTCCGCCGCTCTGGTCATGCAGATTTGGTTTTCAGCAGCGGTGTGGAAGGAGCTTCCACTCTCTCTGTAAGTTACAAGCTACAGGTCATTTATCTAACATCACAATTAGTCCGAAGCTGTTTAAGGACGGTTAAAATGAAACTTAAGGTAAATATCATGCATAGTTTGTTTCTCTTTTCTTTGCTCCTGTGATCGTGTTGTAACAGTCAGAGTATAACAGAGCACTACCAGTTGACGCCACATGGTGGCACCTCCTTTTTGTTTGGTCACTTGGTATCACCCTTTCTCCCCGAGTCGACCTCCTTGACTTCAGTAATGTGGACGCTGGTGAAGGCTGCAGGCAAGGAACATATCTGTCCTTCGTTTATTATTTTGCTGAAGGTAATAGTTTATGCCGTGAGACCTGGCTTGTATGGTCTGTATCTGTGAATAAATGTACAGCGTGGAAATCCCTCCACTTCGTCTCCGGCCTCACAACTTGATTTTATGCTGGAGCTATGCTAATAGCATCCGTGGCTAAGCTTTCCGCCAGCTCCACGTTACAGTGTGTTGGCTACAGAAATAACAATAAAACACACGCTTTCACATTTTAAAAGTGCTTGTGATTTTAGTACAAGTGCAGCTAAACACAAGGCTGAAGAGAGAGGGACAGCAGAGCTGCTCTGACAGCTCAGCTGCAGGTGAGCCAGGCAGCGCAACGGCCCTTTTTTTTTTTTCTACCTTCTTCCTTCATGGGGACTGCCCTGGATTACTGGCACACGCCATAGCCGCATGCATTCTGTTTTAAATATGAATATTAATATTAATATTAACGATTAATCGATAATTGATTGTTAATTTTCCCGATGATCGATCAAAAAGACTGCTTCAAATGCCCATCCCTAGTAAGCAGAATCAATACCTGTCACAAAATCTGTTTTGTTATTGCTCTATTTTTTAAACACAATTTGTCTTGTATTTTCCTTCTTTGCAGGGCTTACTTTGGGCCAAAACTCCAGGTACATTAAAAATTGTAAGCATTATGGAGGGGACTTGGGACTACAATGAATGGAGCAATATGAGAAGAAGAGTATTAAGAAAAGTTGACAAACTAATACAAACATTAGAAAATGAAACCCATGATGAAAATGTGGAGGGCTTAAATATTGAAGCATCGGATGGGTTTGAAGAGATGCACGCTGTAGATGACAATGTGGGGGGCTTAAATAATGAAGCATTGGGTGGGTTTGAAGACATTCACACTAATAGTGGCGGAGAGAGTGAACTTAGTCGGAATATGGAGGAAGAACATAGGTTTGATGATTCTGATGAGATGGACTTGGATCATAGGGATGCATGCAGTGAGAGCGTTCCTGATTTAGGGTCTTCTCTGGCAGACTGGGCCATTGAATTTGAAATGAAATTTGCGGTAAGGTCCAGCTACTGTTAATTTGAATTGGTATTGTTATTTCCTTGCATACTAGATGGACTGTCTAATAGGGGTGTAACAATACATGTATTCGTATTGAATTGTTTCGGTACAGGACGTTCGGTTCGGTACAGGGCTGTGCACGGGTGAGTTTCCACAGCACTAGTTGCGTGTGTTTATTTTCTGCCTGCAGCTACACGTGCAGCCCGTTTACATCATGGCTAACGCTAGCGCGAAACCAGAGCTTGAAGACCCTCCCTTATCGCTTAAGTCTCCTGCTTGGGAACACTTCTATGAAGGTATATTTGGTGCAAAAGTCCTGAGCAGTTGTGACAGTGAATTTGTATCTGTAGAAAAAGAGTCACACATGTGTATCAGTAAAGTTGAAGTCACAGAGAAGGAGTTGCACACCTGTAGAATTTTTTTGTGTCCCACAAATACAACTCAACAGTTACACCTTCTCAAATTCTTCATTACAAGTACACAAATCCTCTGTTACAAATCACAAATCAAGAAATTCCTGCTCTCACACATTTTGCTCCAATAAATGCAGCAAAAATGGTGCAAAACACATTTGCACACCTGTATCAAAGAATCTGAAGCTGTGGACAAAATTTGAACATCTGTAAATCAGTATGTGAGTCCGTGTAATGAGAGTTGCACACCTGTAGAATTCTTTCTCACAAATATACATTTTTTTCTTGGATATTTTTTCAGCACACATACAAATCAGTAACTACAACTGCTTTAATCTGCTGCTACGGGTCACAAGTAAGTAACTACAACTGCTTGAATCTGCTGCTGCGGGTCACAGATGCCGTTTTCCTCTTTCAAATCACAAGTCGCCCGCGCTCTGACTTTTGCACCAAATATCTCAGCGTACTTGGGGCAAAAGTGATTTGTGTACCTGCAAACGCGATTCGTGTCTGTAGAGAATGGGGCGGGCTTTGTTCGGGGAACAGAGAACTCCAATTGGCCAGTTCTTCTTCTTCTTTGAGTCGTTATGGTGGTAGGCAAAGTTGCTTATACGCCATTGCCGCCACCTATTGGCTGGAGCGTGGAGCCGACCGTGGCATCTTAACAGGAAACATCCCGCCTAGCCATCAGCCAGAGCTGCGATCGCGCCTTGAAAAGAACGCCTTGACTCAGCGGAGCAGTTGGCGTGTGATGTTTAAGGTACGTATGTTTTCTGATATCACCACCGTTATACGTCTGTGTATCGTTTCATTATGCACTCCAGTCAGCTACGTTGGTGAAACATGTTTAGTTAAGTTAGCTCCCCTTGCCTCCCGAAACGTAACGTAGCTAGCTAACATATTATAACGTTAGCTATGGTATCTAGTCGTCTGTCGATATACCCTCATATTCAGTTATGTGCATTGATTCTGTTTTGCCTTCTAGAAAAATGTCAGATCAGGCCGGGTCTTCCCAGGTGAGTGATTTACTATGATAAGAAAACCATGGTTAACATCCTTTTTTTTGGGGGGGGGGGGACGAACGTTATAAAGCAATAAATCTCTGTTGGTAGTAGTTTGTTAATTGCGAATGTAGAGAACCGTTCATCCTATCTACTTCTCACTTAGTACATGTGTCGCTAATGACCCAAGGAAATGTTGGAATTTAGTGCGATTTGGACACGCGACACTTTCAATATTAATCTACTTCGATTAAATAAGGGAACACACACTCCCCCTTTTGGTCGCCGCTCAGTCGCAGTACACTACAGACCAACTCTTTTTCACTCCCAGTGAGTTACCAGCACGATCTGATAACCTAAAATAACTATAGTTGCAGTGTTTATTTAGCAGGCGTCTAACATAACAAGGCTATTTGAAAACTGTGGGCCACAGAAAGTTCCCTAGCTTTCCTAAAGTTAACCCATTTTCCCCGTGAAGCACAGTGTATTAAACCGGTGTTTTTAATCACAAGTAGCCACTACTTTTGTGTTTTTCGGTGAACCACAGTGTATTTCATCGGTGTTTCTGATCGTGAGTAGCTGGACTTGGTGAGTCTATTTCCCCAATGAATGACCTGAATCACGCACTCCTCCACTCGTGAGTTTCTTATATAATGTTGAAAAATAAATACATAGATATACAACTTGCTCATGTATACCTCAAAAAACATTAATGTGTCATGTTTAAGTTGTTCTGCATTTCAATTCTGAGAAAGTTTGTATATAATTACATTGTTGTATGTGTCATAGCAGTCTTTTTGAATATGAGCTCCAGTGTTTTTCTGATCAGAAATTTGTCTCTGTTGTTGTTATTATTATTATTATTATTATAAATATACAGCAGTGACATGGACATTAGATGATGATGATCAGGTGATTGACTTTTTACTGAAATATTAACAAGATAAGTTCTGCAATTTATTTGGGGTAAATTAATTGTTATTTTAATTGAGTAATAAAACAATATTCTTCAGAATAATCTATACATTAGTGGTGAAGAGTTATCAGAGAAATCATAAAAAAAAACTATAGTGAGACCGATGTAGAGAGAGAGTGTTAGGGTTAAGCCTCTCTCTACATGGAAGATAAGATATTCCGTTATTCTTCCCACAACAGGGAAATACACATGTCAGGTTAACCCTTACCCCCTCTCTCTGTCTCAGTATTGCTGGTTATAAATACTTAACAAGGCGTCAGCTAATTGGAGTTGTAATGTTAACCTTTTGACAAATCTGCACAGTCAGTGTCAGTGTGAAGTAGTTTGAATGAGCGGTTTCTCAAGGAAGCTACAAACAGCAACACCAGAGGTCAAACAATTGGCCTGTTACAAAGAGGCAGATTTTGAACCGGCACTGCAATATTTTGTATTGATGTTAGGAATACTATAGTTAAGTAAAGGGATGTCAGAGTTTACATTACAGTTAATTTAAAATCTAAATTTCCCATTAATGACTGTATTTCTCCTGCAGGGAAGTGCACCTTGTAGTAGGTGCATTGTGGTAGAACTACCAAATGCCATATTGAAGTACAATTGACATGTCTGTTCAGGCCTCAGGAATATATGGCCTGTCCATATAATAGTGCTGTAACGATTCATTTTAACAATGATTCGATTCATATCACGTTTCGTGGTTAACGATACGATTCAAGGACGATCGTCTTTCACTTAGAACAATACGATCCGATACGATTCAGTGACTTGATATCGATTCAGTAACTTTTTAGCCAAATATTCAACCAGTGTGACTGTGAAATAAATACCTGGATACTGGACAGTGCAGGTGAAGTGTCAGGTTTAAATTATGGATATAAACAAGTACACAACAATTAATGGCAAATGTATTAACCTTTTATTTGAATGAAGTGCAACCAGGAGGTTAACCTTTTCTGCTCTCATTTTCAATATAAAAAGTAGGGCTGCCCCCAAATAGTCGACCAAGCACTGGTCGACCAAAAAGTCATTAGATGACCAAAATTTCATTGGTCGATTGGTCGCAGAAAAAAAAACTGACTGGCGGCTGGACTGTGTATAAAAGGCTGGAGGGCTTTTAATTTGAAGGGCCAGATACAGGAAGTCGTGACACCCACTCACTGTCAGTGTTTGTTTTTTTTAACACGGCAGGTCCCTCCATCGGGGTTAGACAGTTAACAATTAATCAACCAATTAATAGCCAACCATGTCGGGAAAGACATCTAAAATATGGGATCATTTTGAAAAGAAGAAGGATGACCCAAAGAAGGTGACATGCAAACTTTGCAAGAAAAACTTCGCCTATCACTGTTCACGACGAACATGATGTACCACCTTAAACATGTAAGTAGCCTAGCTACCTGCCCATGGCAGCCGAACGTTTGAAAGCAGAGATAAATACATTTTATTATTGTTATGTGCGCTAGTATTAGACTATTCGTGTGTACTGGGAAGGCTAAATTATCCAGCTCACTATGTTTTACTTATTGTGTAAATCTCTCTACAGGCGCATCCACTTTACCGCAGAGACTTTTTAAATTTTTTTTAATATATACATTATATATATGCGTCGATTAGTCGACTAATCGCTCTGAATTGACGACCACTGGTCGACCAAGAAAATCCTTGGTCAGGGGCAGCCCTAATAAAAAGAGTATAGTAAGTGCAACCAGCATTTCTTCAGGTTGAATTAATAGTAGGTTTATCTGCTACTTCTGCTGTTGTTTACAACATAAAAAGAGTAGTTGTTGTCACTCTGAGATTTGCGCTACTGCCGGCGTGTGCCGATGACATCACAGACAGTCAGACTGAATCGAGTAACGTTTAATGTGTCTTTATCGTTAAAAGTGCTAAAAAAAACACACATCCATTAAGTTTGCCATGCTTAAATCCAATGTGCAATTTCCAAGTATCGATACAAGCCCGGAAGGCCAACTTGCCGAGCACAGATCGATGAAGTTGGATCGTAGGAACATAAATTGAGTAATCGATTGAGTAGATGAATCGTTACACACCTACCATATAATCAACAATACATTAGAAAAAGCTTTTTGCAAAAGTGAGTCTTTTATGTGTAAACATGCTGTCTTGCAAATTTTGCACAGTTTCCAAATGCATCTAATTAAATGTAATTTCCACATCTGTCAAATTTACCAGCCCACAACAAACATTGAGACAGCAGTTCGTACGCTTCTGCACTGCATAAGAGGTGAAAGGGACAGCAGACCTCATGCACCTCAACACGCAGCTGCACAGTCTACTGCCACTGGACCTACTACAGCTGCTCAGCCTACTGCCTCTGGGCCTACTAGCAGCAGACCTGTAAGACCAGCTACTGTACACCAGGAGATGCAAAGGTAAGTGACTGTTTGACTAAGATAGAATATATAATGTTTTATTATCTTTAAAGAAAAAGTTTCATAGTGTTCTAACAGTTTTCAACAGTTGAAAGCCTCTATTTAATCTGAGCTAAATTAGGCAACACAATGCAAAGCATTTATCCAAGATTTAGGGTTTTTTTATTCTTGCTACATCCTTTCATACTACATACTTTGTTGCAAGTGATTTGTAGCATTTGTATGTGTCAGTGAAGGAATTACTAAAAACTTGGCAATACTGCCAGTATACTGCATGTATTTAAACTGACAGTAATGTTGAATTTTATGGTTTTAAGTATTAAAACAATTACATTTATTTAAAAAAGTTGTCCTTTGATATTTAGATGTTCACTCAATAACTGTCTATGCTTCATCCAAGATGTTTCCCAGCATTGTATTCTGGAGGCCAGAAACGCAAAAGGAAGTCAGCAGATCCTCCATGTATGTCGGTGGTAAAATTTATGGAACTGCAGTTCTGCCTACAACCTACAAACACAGACAAAACACCAAAGGATGAGGCAATGCTCCTGCAAGCAGGTCTTGGAAGGCGGACCATAAATGTGCCTAACAATGCAGATCACGCAGAGGTGAGCCTTAAGAATAAGACAACAATGAACTCAAGCAACATCATAGTAGTTTTTCAGCTGATATTTCAAATCTTGTGATTTCT
Source organism: Pagrus pagrus (assembly GCF_965226575.1). Lineage (NCBI taxonomy): Eukaryota > Metazoa > Chordata > Actinopteri > Spariformes > Sparidae > Pagrus > Pagrus pagrus. The sequence goes on from NC_140208.1 coordinate 27,129,520, forward strand.
GCCGTGGCCACCATACTGCTGGTAGATGGTGGGCAGTTAATTCATCATTGAGCTTATTCACTTCATCTAATACAGAAACACCGGTCGTAAAGATACTAAATCCTGATGATATGCTATTCTTAGTGATGGCACAGTTATATTGATTAACCAGCAAGGTGGCAGGACAGCTAGTTACATTACGAAATATCAGAGCTCATTCACATCAAATCACTTTTGCTCTGCTAATCTCTGATATTTACATTGTGATGGCACACCTGTCTGCTGCTCTGCTCATTTGCAAGAGCCTGGGTGGGTCATCAATGTAACAGGCTGCACCTGAGAGGTGGGAGGGGCAAAAGTCTCAGATGGGCTGCTCTCCAAGGCTGATCTCTTACTCTCTGGGCAGCTTCATCTTGGCCTCATGGCCTCTCCATTGTTTTAGTTATGCTTTTGGTTATGGTTTGTGCATCTATTACAATGCTCTATTTTTTCCCAAGTATCATTATTATTGTCAACCATCTCTGTCTAGCACATTAACTGGACTATGATCTTTTTCTGCCGTCTACAGCTGATGACATTATTAAAAGTGCGTCCACAATGACCGCATTGCTAACTTTTTCCAGATAAGCAGAGTACTGTTGGAAGAATTTCCCAAAATGCGAGATGTGCGTGGTGGTTGGCTGCTCAAAAAAGCTTCAGGTGATATTCTTTTTCCGTTGTTGCATAACATATCTAAACCTGCTGTATATATAAAAGATATGCATGAAAAGGTTGTTAAACGTTACGAATGTATCGTGATATGTTATCTGGAATGTCAATGTTTTCTATGATATATAGAAAGATTAAGCCCTTAGAATGAGCTAATAAAATGTTTTCATTTCTAAAGGGGGAAGTGGACAAAGAAAGACCACTCCACTGCCCCAGGGGTCCCAAGGGTACACTGCAAAGATACTTCGGTCTTCATCAAACAGTGGGAAAAATGTGCTATACATTGTCCCTCTTCAAGAAAAAATGGATACCACCCCGCTGCCGTATGATGCTGCAGAGTTCGAAAAAATGCCAAAAAACGAATGCATGACCTGTGGCTGCTTGATTCCTCTGCCCCTGATTCAGTTCCATATTCAGTCCTGTCAAGACAATGTAAGTTTTCATAAACATCTTTAATAACCAAAAAAGAGTCTTCTATACCTTTAAGTTCCTCAGCTGTGATTGTATGAACTCCTGCACTGCCTGTGTACTGTGACTTAATATTGAGCTGACCATTGTGTTTTATATTACCCAAAAGAGAGGTGCATCTGAAGAGGAAGCGGAACAGGTTTCGGATATCATTTGTGTGGTAAGATGTCACTGATGTTTCAGTTATAATATTGAAGCAGCATTTTAGATAATTACACATACTGATATCACAGACATCAGCATGTTATCTTCTTTGGTTCATTTACCACCGTCGTATTGTCAAGTTCAGGTGTGTTCATTTATATACTCCTTTGTAACCTGCTTGGCCCACAGGACTTCTCCTGTCCAATTTGTGGAAAGCAGTTTCCTGCAGAGACTGTTGCCTACCATGCAAGTTCATGTGGGGAAAGGTATTCCACTCATTATAACAAACTAGTTCTGTGCCTGTCCAGAAGGTGCCTTTTCGTAACAGGCTGATTGTAACTTTCTTGAACTACTCATCCAAAATACTTCTTCACACTACTTCTTCACTTTTGATGTTTAATTTAAAGATATTTTTTTATTACTCAATTACACGTAATGCTCCATGTACTAAGCCTGAGTTGGCTGGGTTTGATTCCCATCAGCGCCCTTTGCTGCATGTCGTCCCACCTCTCCCATATTTCTTGTCACTTTGGCTGCACTATCAAATGAAGGTAAAAAGCTACAGGCATATACATATATCACGCACACATGTAACGTCCAAATCGCACCAATTTTTCTATGATCATGAGTATGCACATCCTCGGGTTACCAGCAAGACACATGCCAAGTTTGAAGTAGTTTGGATGAACAGTTGATAGGCCATTCACAAGTGAACAGAGTTTTTGCTAAATAGTAAGATGTTGTTGTAAAATCTTAAATTTAGTTTAAAGTCATCCTTACACACTAAATGAAGAGTCGGCACTGTAAACGGCAAATGATTTAACATTTATGTATAGGTTACTTGATTTGTAGCATAATGCTCTAGATACTCATTTCATATGCATGTGTTGCAGGTAGTAGGTTGGCTCAATGGGTGCAATCAGGTGGGCCTCATGGCACAATGCCATATGAGGTCTGCAGAGGTCTTCTGTATTTTGGTTGAACTGTGATGTTTAGACTATATACATTATTGTATTTCTGCTTATTGTTGTTTCTTTATGCTTTATGTTAAGGTTTTCTGAGTTTTCTTCAACTCCATCTGACTCTGAGAGTATGCACATGGTCAGCACACCTGACCCTAGACCTTGCACATCAACTACCCTGCCGCTTGACGATGTCCCATTGTCCAGACCACTCGAAACAGATGATTTGGGTTAGCATTTATTCATTCAGAGTTAATTCTAATACAATACAATTAGTCATAATTGTGTAATATGGTTAAAATGACATTGCTTTTACAATAAATGCCACAATTCAGAAATGCAACCTTACATCACCATACACTTTGCAATGTAGATGTTGCAAAATGAGTCAGCCTGGTTTTCATTCTTTATAATAGTCTACATGGTCCACATGGGCAAATACAGATCATGTAGACTATATAGACCAAATGTTGTTGAATTTTCACTAACCAGTCTTTGTGTATTTGCTCATGCAGTAATGAGTTAAGTGTACTGAGTGAGCAAGGAATGTTGACCACATTGATTCAGACATCTTGTTATAGCTAGGGTGTGATTATCACTTTAAACAAAATTTCTTTTTTCATTTCCAGCTTGGAAAAGCATTGACGATCCAGAAGTGGCAGCAGACCAGTACAAAAAGCAATGGCTACAGTCCAGAGAAGATGAGCCTACCCTAAAAATTAAAATTGACATCACAGAAGATGTAGAGGACCAAGAGGGCAGAATCCTCTCCTTTTATAAGGCTCCCAACATTGACTGGGCAAGACCTTTCCAAGCGAAACTTCAGGGTACTGTAACTTAACTAAGCTGTACGCCTTACTGTTTTAATTGCATGTAAAGAGAATGATGGTTGTCTGTTCACCTGTTTCTTGCTGTTTTCCCCTGAGGACGTGTGAAAAATATTTTAATATTGATTTTAATGACACATAATGCCAAATGTGTGTGTGTGTGTGTGTGTGTGTGTGTGTGTGTGTGTGTGTGTGTGTGTGTGTGTGTGTAAGTAAAATTATACCTGAATAGGCATGATTAGTACTAGTGTACACTTTTAAACTTTGTCTGTGTTTTTAGGAGATGTGGCCGTTGGAGATGGTGTGAATCGACACTTTTTCAGTATGGTCATGCACAAGTTGCACCATGGTTTCACAGTTGATTTTGGTAAGTCCTCTGGACAAATCTGCTACGTGAATAGACATAAAAGTTAAGGAATATTTGAGTAAATAAAGTTATTAAATATTTGAGATTCGGAAGCATATTATAGGTAATAATTTTGGCTCACTCTCAATCTGAATTTTTATAGATTGTCAGAAAAAACAAAAAGCTATCTGTCTCATTGCACATTCCTAATGTTTGTCAAACTTTTTCATGATAAAGTATGTATTTCTTCCTTCCTCACTGGAGTATTGCATAAAGATTGAACGGCAGTCAAAAGAAACGATTATTTTGTACTTTCTGTTTTTGATTATTTCTCTGTAGGAAATGCATGCGGCACGTTGCTGTTTGAGGGCCAACCTGACCACCTAATCCCTTCCACCTCCCAAGTGTTGGTGCAGAATGAGATGTTTATTGTGGCAGGAAGAATGATAGGCCATTCTTTCCTTCATGGTGGCCCTCGTCTGACAGGTGTTAGCCCAGCAGTTCTTCATGTGCTGTTGGGTGATCCACCCCAGACATCCACCATCACCCTTGAAGATGTGGCGGACATGGACATCAGGGAGACCATAAAACCGGTAAGTATAGAGAGGTGCAATGCACTCCATCAGCAACTGTTTCATTTGAATCTTTGTACCTCAGCACATTGTATTAAATGAAGCTATGAAAGATGTAAGAGTGCATATTGTCAGCTTTAATATTAGGGTATTTACATCCTCAACAGGTGATGTAGAAAAAGTTGTATTTTTCAATCTTAATTTTGAAACACAAATAGCCAAACAGCCGTCAAGCAGCTGTCCACTCACTTTAATTCACATAAAAGTGGTGAGTGTAAAAAAAAGAGCCATAACTACCATACAATTCACCTGATATGAATGTAAATGCTCATATCATAACATTATATTCTCAAGCACTTAACCTCAAATATATTGTTTCTTGCCAAGCCCAATATGCTATATTTAATAGACAGCAGTGTCACTGAAAATTTGGACAGCACTCAATGTACATGTACATGTACATACAATTTAAATGTTATTGTGGTTGGTCTCATTTTGATTTAAAAGCTGTATGAAGATGGACAATCAAGCAGGAAGAGAGATGAATGCAAGAACCAATGCAGTGCACTCACTCTGGATCAGAGGGCAGCTATAAATGCGTTGGCAATGGCATGGGACCTCCCTGTATTAACAGAAACCAACAGCACCTGGCTTCTTCACAATCTGCTTCAGCATGCAGTAAATCCCAGTTCCAACACTCGATCCATGAACGATTTGGATTTAGATTTTGGTCGCTATGGTGTTTAAGTATTGTAGAGCAAGTTTCTTTGTAGTCTAATGCTTTAGATTATCTTCTATCTTTATCTTCCATCGCTGTTTTTATTCCATGTAGTTTAACTTTTTGCTTTTGTACAACTGAAATTTTCATTTCTGAATAAACTTATCGAACACCCTGAATCTTCATCATAGGACTACAACAATAGACAGTAATTACTGTATGTGATAGATTGAAGAACTTTAGACATTGCAGATAATTTGCAGACAGAAATTAAACAAAAGACATGGTCTTGACAGGAGAGACTAATTATTATTTATCCATGATTTATTTTAAGGTGCTTGGGCGAAATGTGCACCAACTGAAGCAGCTCAGGCAGGGACTGAAGGAGTCACTGATTTTGCCACTGCTGCAATCTCGACCAGACACTGTGGCATCAGTTTTTCCATGTCAGTTGAGGGCTGTATGCAGTGCCCAGGTAGTGCATGTAATTTTTCTCCCCAATAATAAACCATATCTTAAGTACCATCTGACCATTTTAAACTATGTACCCTCAGTCTGAATGAATACGTTGAAGTAAAATGAGTCAAAGAAGCCACACAAGAATGAAACCTGCAAATGGTGATATAATTTGTGTATTGTCATAATCATCCTGTTTTTTTAATTATTGCAGATTGTTTTAGACCAAATCAAATGGCCTGAAGCAGGATCATTGGAGGATGATGACAGCGATGGTTACTCGGTTGATTCCAAATGCCGAATTATGGGGTACTTGCGTGAGTTTGTGAGAACAGGTATATTGCATATCGATTGCATACTTTTTCCTTTTTCCACAATGTCCCTCCCACAGTAATAAGGTTTAAAATGCATAATTATTTTCTGTCCTGTGTACTTGTACACTATATAGTCTGTTTACAGACTAGCACAGTATTTGTCTATTGTACTGTAGCATGTAGTCACTCACTTATCTCAGTTTTCAATTGTTCGAGAACTTTTATTGTTGTTCTTTCGCTGTCTTTGCTTTCAGTGTCCCAAGAGCAGCTGAAACAGCTAGTCAAGTTCTGGGTTGGATGGGAGATACCCATGGCTGACATGAAAGTGGAGGTGGTGCAGGCAGAACATCCAACTTCATCCACATGCTTCCGTACCCTTCGCTTGCCTGTTAACTACAACAGTTACAGCGAGTTTAGCTCTCACTTACAAAACTGCATTGCCACAAATGACAGTGGCTTTGGATTGTTGTAGAGTAATACTACACCTGTTAAGAATGTTAACAAGAGTCTGAACAGAATGTTAAGAGGGGTTTTTTTTGTGATAAAATTTTTATTTCTTTTTTTTTTTTTTGCAAACTTACAAAGAAAAAAGAAACACAGATGTGTGCCCATAAGAAAGACATTTCATTTGAAAGAAACAAAACACATACAAAATAAGTAATGAGAAAATAATTAATTTTAACACTTACAAATTCACAAGTTACCTCTTGTTTTCCATTTAACTGCATTAATGTAAGCAACTACAAGGAACTTTATTTTTATTTTTTATTTACAAAAGCTTTATGGGCAAACTTTGTTAAAGCAGTCAGTGTACATTTAAGTATTCACTATTTTCATTAAACATATTTCTAGCTTTTCCATGTTGTTGAACTTTATTCAACTCTGTTTTGATTTATCACAGTCCAGTCCACTGTTCAGGGCTACACATAGCCAATGCTGTGCATATACTGCAGTGCAGCTAAGTATTTGTCCACCCCCATGCACGTTGAGGGTCCCATTGGGTCCACAGCAGCACAGAGTCCAGCCAGGTTCTCAGGTCTCAGGGGGCAGTCACTCTCAGGGATGTGCACACCATAGTTTGGATTGCTGGGTGTAAGGCCACTACTCTCCCAGTCAATTGGTGGCATGCGCAAATCCTGTAAGATACAAAGTTATTTTGTGGTATAATTTTTCGACAAGACGTGACGTGCTGAAGAAAGATAAACTGCAATGCCAGATAATAATCAAATATTATGTTGTGTGTTGATCAAGTAATACAATAGTGTGAAGAAAATGTTAAATGCCTAATATAGGGATAGTAATCATCCAAAACATATCTTATGTAAGCGTCACTGCACCATGTATGACTTGTTGTGTGACCACAGAGTGAATCTGACCCCATGTGTGAACTTTTGAAATTACAAAGTGCACTCATATAAAACTTACTTAAAAAAATAATCACAAGAAAGAGATAAGGGTGTCAAAAATGCAGCTGTAAGTAAGTAAAAATAAGGACAAGAAGAAGTCAAAGACATAGCGGTGTAATGAGGATGGCGGAAGAGGTTTTAAAAAAAAAATATGCCTGTACATATTTGGGCAAAGCCGGATTTCTCCTTGAGGGTCTGGAAAAACCCTAAAATGCCCCACAAGTAATGATGTAATGAAATAATGATATTGACCAAAGAGAATTATAAAGATGTCAATTTTCTGCCAATGTGAATGTTAAGAGGTTGGTCAATAGGTGTGGGAAAAGTGAAATCTAAAGGGAATATAAGCTATTGCACTAGCCATTGAAGCTCAGAGGCAAGTTTTTTTTGCTGCTCAAGACTCTGACTCCTGATGATCTTTTTGAACACTATTGAGAAGCTTTTTTCCTGAACTGATTGAACATTGCTAAAACCACCTAAAATTTTGGTCCAGTGGCCTGGGACTTAGGTTTCAAGGGACATCAATATTCTTACACAACACTTCAGCACACCTTCAGCCAGTAGGGGACAGAATCAGAGGAACCCACCACCAGAGGCGTCCACACCCTCTCATCAGACCCACAGGCCCAAAATTTAAAGGTAAGCAGAGCCTGTAATATCTGCAAATTTACGTAGTGGTGTCTGAGTGGAAGGTGTGGTCCGCCCAGGTAAAGGATAGCCTCATAATTTATGATTCACCCCTTTCTGAACCTAACCCTTAACCCTCTAAATTAATGATCACGGGAGTCAACAGGGCAGCAGTGTGTGTTCTGTGTTACTGTCTGTGTCTGTTTCCATGTCTCAGCAAAACCATGGTGAGGAAAGAGTGAATGAGTGTGATGAGATTATGCTCAATGTGTGCATTGCATGCTGGCTTGTAGCAACACAATTTCTCTTGCCTCAACTCCGTGATGTGCCGACTATATTTCAGAAATAGTTACCTCATCATTGTACTCTTCAGAGTTGCACTGTAGTCCCATGTGCCAAAGCTGGTTGGGAGTGCGATTTCTCTCACTTGAAATGGGATGATTGTCCCAGCCATCCCTGAAAACATCAAGCTGTGCTTGCAAGCGGGGAATGAAGACCCAGTGGCAGCAGAAGAGGTGAGTGCTACTGGAGAGATCAAGGAGACCATCCTCCTCCAGGTGATGCAACATGTCATAGAAGTGGCACGTGACTGCTCTGAAGACATCTCGCCAGAGACGTTCAATTCTGTTAAAAGCACATAATTTAGAATTCAAATTATTTCAGCATTGAGAATACTTGCATTGAAAAACAAGTAATAAAGTCAGCCGAATACAGTTATTATTGTACCATGCTAATAAAAGAAAGACATGCCAAGACAGTGAAAAACTGAAAGAAGCCCATGCAAGCTAGCCACCATACTGCCCTTGAGATCCCTAAAACAGTTTATGATGCCCTAACTGAACTGCATTGCCTAGCGTCTGTACAAAATGAAAAGGAACAGTTTCCCTGCATATTACGGGGTTGTAATATTTAAGATATGTGTCTAAGCTTCTTGATATGTGTGTATCTGTACAGTGATTTAAATAATGATGAGCTTGATGCCCTGGTGTCAGCCATCCACTCCAGCAACCCACATGCAGCTGCAGATCACTGGTGCTTTAGCATGAATTGAGGTTGGTTGTGTTTATTAAAAGGAAATCTATTGCAGGACTTATGGTAACATACTAATGGTAATGTTTTTCCATTAAGGTACAATATGGTGATATTTGAAGGAACTGATGGCTTCTCAAGGAAGGTAGTGATGATAATAACTTGAAGGCCCTTTTCACAGCATGTGTTTTTTAAAAAAGTACTATAACCACTGTATAAAGACTAGTAAATTGTTAATGCTGAAAACCTGAAGTTACATAAGGACAGCAAAGAATTTTAGTTCAAAGTTACGGTCAAGATTTTCATATTTACCAAAGTCACATCTACAACATCAAAATGTTCTTAATAACAGACATCTCTTCTATTTGCGTAAACTGAATTGTTACATACATGTATACCCTATACACACTGTATATTACATATTCTCACCCTCTTAAAGTAATGGCTTATGTCATATTTTGAAGTTTTCTAAAAACAGAAAAAACTGAACCAAATATCTTCTATCTGTTTTTTCTGTTTTTAGAAAAACTTGAAAATGACTTAGGCCAATATTTTAAGAGGGTGACGATATATGTATGTATGTGTGTTTTCATAAGTACCTCTGATTATGCACACTTTTCCCTGCAATGAAGCTGTTTCTCCCAGCTCCTCGGATAGAGAACATAAGGCGAGCCACATCAACATTTTCCACTCCATGGTCACCCCGAACCCTAGAGAATTGAATGTGGTGTAACTGAGGACAGCATATTTTTACACTTCCTTCAGATGCAGCATTTACTATGAAGAACAGTTAGTGTGATATAGTTAAGGGTAGGATATATCAATTTAAATGTACAGGATTTACCTTTGTGGTAAGCCATGTTTCTCAACAGCTTCACTGAAAAAGGCAAGGGACGTGGAGGCCTTGTTGTTATTGGCAACACCAAGATACATAATCTATAAAATAATACAGAAAAACCCCATTATACCCTAAATCATACATACTATAGCAACTATCCTGACCTTATTAGTCACACAGTTGGGTGCAGCAATGAAAAACAAACTGATGTCTGTTACTAAGAAAATTTTGATGTTGTAAGCATGATTCAAGTAAATATGACATTTATGATCTTAACTTTTAACAACATTAACAATTTACTAGTCATTATATAATGATTATGCTACCTTAAAAACACATGCTGTGAAAAGGGCCTTTAACTTATTATTATCACTACCTTCCTTGAGAAGCCATCTATTCCTCCGAATATCACCATATTGTACCTTAATTGAAAAACATTACTATTAGTATGTTACCACAAGTCCTGCAATAGATTTCTATTTAACTAACACAACCAACCTTATGAGTTTGTGGTTTGTGTCGATATGCACCAGTGATCTGGGGCCTGGGACAGAGTATGTTCTGCGTACCACACACCGCAACTCTGACATTCTTGACACAATCCCTGCAGTGTCAACTCTGTGCATTGATGCACGAACCCTCTCCCACTGAACTCTATGTCCCTGAGCTCGCAGCAGTCCCAACATCATTCTGTACCCTGCATGAAGGTTGCTGGAGTGGATGGCTGACACCAGCACGTCAAGTTCATCATCATTTAAGTCACTGTACAGACCCCTCACAGAGAAACCCCAATGACTCATACGTCTCTGCAGCGTCCACCTAGAAACCCCAATGAGCTTGGCAATATACTTCACAGTCAGGCCCATGTTAAGGAGCTCAGACACATACTCTTTGCATATTGCAACCGTGGGACGACCAGTATTTCCCCTCTCCAGAGAAACTGTTACAAATGTCTCCCTTTCATTTTGCCCTGACACTAGGCGATGTACCTCCATTAGGGCATCATAAACTGCTTGAGGGATTTCTAGCACGCTTGATAATGCACTAAGAAGAACCAGCTCCTGTGAGCATATGAAGTCAAGGTAGTCTCGGTCCAGAGGGGCACGATCAAGCCAACTTGACAATCTATTGAAGAGTCTGTCCAGTATTTGGCTGAGCACCATTTCCTGGAGGAGAAACAAAACATTCTGGTACAATGATGTCTCTAACATTTTGGGGCTGGGGGAGGGGAATATGTGACACGCTTTGTGCTTATATGCTTTGGAGGTATACCCAGATCTTTTCTGCCTGGTTGTGATTTAGACATGATCCAAGCACAGTTCAGTAAACAAATACAAGTAAACAGAGGAACTGCTGTTTATCTGGATACAAAAGCAGTATTAAGTTTTCATTTCTCAACAGATTTCATTAACTCTTTTATATATTTCATGGGTTGTGATCTACATAGAGAACAAAAGCAAAGTTTTGTCTCCAGTTACATAGAATTTTGTATTTTTGTCTAATTTTGTGAATGAGGCTATACACTAACAACGGATTAAAGTCACATAAAAAAGGCAAACCTAATAAATGTCTGTATGTAAATGTATGTCTGTTTTAGTGTTCTTTATATAATGAATATGTTTGCTGTTTACCTTGTAGTTAGACAGCCTTTTGAAGTTTGTGTTGCTTGTTAACTCATTCTCTCCCCAGCACCAGTGTCCCTTGACAAAAACAGTGATTTTACCTCTCAGAGCTCAGAAGCTGCTGGTCAACTTCTGCCTCACTCAGTCAGTTTAATTGTGGTATTTTGTGATTTTGATGTTGGAATGAGTCTGAATTTACTGAAGTCACACAAACAGCCCAATCAAAGTGGCAGTCAGAGACCAGCAGCTCCTCTGGTGTGAGAGGTTAAAATTATGTTGAAGTCAAGGGAGTTTAGTGCTGGGAAAGTGATTTAACAAGTGTGTTAACGTTTCAAAAGAGTCTGTCTAACACTAAGTTAAAGCACTGAACAAATTCTTAATATACCCCACACTTAAACAGTGATTTTATTAGGTTTGCCTTTTTTTGTGTTAAAAATATATTTTGCTGCCATCCACACAGCAGTACACAGTCCAGCTTGATGTTGGTACTCCAGTCTGCATCTCTGTACCACAGTCTATTGTATGTAATACACTGACTGTGTACAAGTACCTCATACAACCACAATTCAAAGAACCCAAACTATTCTTTAAATACTACTATTTAAGTAAATCATAATATTTCTTCCACCACTGCCTACACATACTAGCCTTCACCTTATTGTTTTATAATTATTTAGGAAACATCATTCATCATTCATGTTAAGTAAATACTCACGATATGACACTCACCTGGGAAGACCCGGCCTGATCTGACATTTTTCTAGAAGGCAAAACAGAATCAATGCACATAACTGAATATGAGGGTATATCGACAGACGACTAGATACCATAGCTAACGTTATAATATGTTAGCTAGCTACGTTACGTTTCGGGAGGCAAGGGGAGCTAACTTAACTAAACATGTTTCACCAACGTAGCTGACTGGAGTGCATAATGAAACGATACACAGACGTATAACGGTGGTGATATCAGAAAACATACGTACCTTAAACATCACACGCCAACTGCTCCGCTGAGTCAAGGCGTTCTTTTCAAGGCGCGATCGCAGCTCTGGCTGATGGCTAGGCGGGATGTTTCCTGTTAAGATGCCACGGTCGGCTCCACGCTCCAGCCAATAGGTGGCGGCAATGGCGTATAAGCAACTTTGCCTACCACCATAACGACTCAAAGAAGAAGAAGAACTGGCCAATTGGAGTTCTCTGTTCCCCGAACAAAGCCCGCCCCATTCTCTACAGACACGAATCGCGTTTGCAGGTACACAAATCACTTTTGCCCCAAGTACGCTGAGATATTTGGTGCAAAAGTCAGAGCGCGGGCGACTTGTGATTTGAAAGAGGAAAACGGCATCTGTGACCCGCAGCAGCAGATTCAAGCAGTTGTAGTTACTTACTTGTGACCCGTAGCAGCAGATTAAAGCAGTTGTAGTTACTGATTTGTATGTGTGCTGAAAAAATATCCAAGAAAAAAATGTATATTTGTGAGAAAGAATTCTACAGGTGTGCAACTCTCATTACACGGACTCACATACTGATTTACAGATGTTCAAATTTTGTCCACAGCTTCAGATTCTTTGATACAGGTGTGCAAATGTGTTTTGCACCATTTTTGCTGCATTTATTGGAGCAAAATGTGTGAGAGCAGGAATTTCTTGATTTGTGATTTGTAACAGAGGATTTGTGTACTTGTAATGAAGAATTTGAGAAGGTGTAACTGTTGAGTTGTATTTGTGGGACACAAAAAAATTCTACAGGTGTGCAACTCCTTCTCTGTGACTTCAACTTTACTGATACACATGTGTGACTCTTTTTCTACAGATACAAATTCACTGTCACAACTGCTCAGGACTTTTGCACCAAATATACCTTCATACACTTCGGCTTCCTGGTTACATATTGCAACGGAGAAAGACGAGTCGGGCACGGCGCAGTTCGGCCGAACAGCTGGAGAAACGAAACCGAAACAATTCCCGTGATAATTACATAATCACACACGACTGCAGTTATACGTGTTATAAACATAACACGAAGTGTTTCCGACTGAAGGATTAGAAGAAGAGCGCGTATTTGTCTCTTTTTTGAGGTTTTTGTGCTTGTATCAACACGGAGTGTTTTATTTTGAAAATCAACCGGATGTATTGTTGTTGTTTCGTGTCTGCTCTTCCTGTCTGCTCTGCGCTAAATTCGGCTGAATTTCTGCGTTGTGCCGCGGCACTTGAAACGGCACCACCCGAGTGTGAATATCACTGCTACAAGAAAAAAAAATGACCTTAGTGCAAATGCAGCTGACTCTGGCAATCAAGCAGCCTCTCTCTAGCAACTCAGCCCGTATGAACAACACACCAGTGCAAACCTGGCAGAGGGATTAAAGGAGACAGTGAAAATTATTTATTTAACTTATTACCAGGCAGCACTTTACAACAGTATTCTATTTTTTTAATTTTATTTTCATATTTTGTATAATGTTACAATAAATTGTTGGTTTACAAAAGTTCCGAATAAACAACAAGCAAATTTATGTTTTGCATTTTGTTCCCGCACTGTACCGAAAATGAACCGAACCGTGACCTCAAAACCGAGGTACGTATCGAACCGTGATTTTTGTGTATTGTTACACCAGCCTCTTTAATTTTGTTTATTCCCCTCCTCAAGAGCATATACCATTCAGAAAACTACCAACCAAGGAGGGGCATCTTTGCAACACAAAACCAAATAAATCCAATGCTTATTATGCTGATTGCAGAGTCCATCATACACCCGAGGTGAAGCTGTGTGTCCTCCAGCCTGCATCAGAGAGGCCAGTCATCCCATCGGCTGCACCAGAAAAGCCTTTCATCACTTAATCTGCACCAGAGAAGGACCGTTTCATCTGAGCCACAGCCACTAATAAGAATACCACAAACAAATTTTAACGTGAGCATTTTATTGATTTATGATTGTAATCTGCTGTCTATAACACAATTTTTATGTGGTCAGATGTTTAACTGCTTATCCACAAAACCTTTTTTTCCCTCCTACCTGACCTGTGAAATATTCTGCCAATGACAATCATTTCACTGTCCGAGGATTGAAGTCCATAACTGAAGAAGAGATGGGTGTCGAACCAAATCTGCTGCCGCCATTAGCTGATCATCAGTTACGTTGAGGAGCGGCTCAATAGTTCGGATTTACGGTAACTATTACACATGACACATGTTGTGACACACACACACACACACACACACACAGACACATACAGTACAAACATACACCATTAGGTAAACTTAGATAAATCTAAGTTTCATAAGGAGTTTCAAAGTCTTAGGTTAGGTTTTGAATGAAAGTTGTGAGTTACTTGTGCTTGTAGACATTTGTGTTTTTCTTACATAAATGACTTTGTTTACATTAAAACTACAGGTCTCTCAGTCCGTGACTTTTCCATATTTGATGGTTTCTAAGGCTTACAACTCATACAAATGAAACACACTCGATTTCTGGGCATTTATACCTTGGGCGGACAATATCTTATTTTTTTCCTCAATATTGTTTTCATCTACAGTTATATTTATCATAATATGCCCGATTCGGGAGGGAGAGAGAGAGGGAGAGACATGTCCCCAGCATCCCGAGTGTAAATTACTCATTGCATAATGTAACACAACAGCATTATGCAGTTTCCAGAAATAGGTAACAAATCAGGATATTTATTCATGTTACCCTCTGTTTAGGAAGATAAAGGTCTCAGTCACATTTGAATAAAATAATGCAATTAGGCTACTATGATATAATGGGATCTTTTTTCAAAGATATTTTATTTTCATTTCCATAATTCAGAGAGGATCACATTTGAATAAAATAATGCAATTAGGCTACTATGATATCATGGGATCTTTTTTTAAAGATATTTTTTATTTTTTTTTTATTTTTACGAAATGAAACAAAATTTCATTTTGTTTCATTTCGTTAAGTAAAGATCCTCTCTGCTCATTTCGTTTCATTCCTCGCAGACTGGGAGGTAGAGCACATGTCGACGCAGTGTGTCTTGTTGTGCTGTGCGTCACCTGGCTGGCTTAGGGTGTCACCAGTCTCATTATCACTGTTTGTGTTGTCTGTCAAATGAATGAAACCTATCGACTTTCTATCGGCCGCGTCTTGTAGCCTATTTCTATCGAGGAAAAGTTATTTCAGGATATCATTATGTTTTATCACCCAGCCTGAAAGTGACAATAGGCTATTGAAAGTTCACACACACTGAGTTAATTAACTGCTGTGTGGAAAACCATGCTGTGGTCTGTAATCGCGGTGCAGACAGGTGTGTTTGGAGCTGACGAGAGGATCTAAAAATTGAGTGAGACGTATAGCTGCCATTGTTACATTTTTCTCATTGAAAAACTATACTGTATTATTATATTGTCTGTCCATTTCCCATTCATGTTCACTGCTCCCTGCTGCTGTATGTTGTCGTCCTCCTGCTCACAGATGCCACCTGGTGGTTGTTTGGGCACATTGCCGCTTCTCATGAAAATACAATTGATCCTCCACTAAAAAGGCGCGTGACTCTCACGTGACTCACAAGAATGGATGTACCTACTGTAGCAACAGCAGGGGGCTGCCATTTGTGAAGCTGCTGTGTGTCAAACACATTTTTTTTTAGACTAACCAATTAGTCTAAATCAGGGGTTTTCAAAGTGTGAGAGAGTAAATCCCTGTAATGGAAATTTTTAGTGTATACTTGTTTATTCATTTCTACTGTTTTGTGCTCTCTGTCTGATACAATAGCAATTAATTTTGTGCATGTTCGTACCTAACATCGTCTGATTCTTGTTTTTGACGCCTGTTGCTGACCTTGGTGTACATTGTAATCTGTTTCAGCAAGATAAAGTTCACTTATAGGGGTTCTGACACATTCTACAAAAACCCTCTGTTCAATGTATTATTTGTTCCATTCCTTGCAGACTGCGTTGCACTCTGTTTGACTGAGAACTGTCTTTGCAAAGAATAAAACCCTTAAAAGTCGATCTCAACATCTTTATTTCAGATCTTGCCAAACAAATTTCCATAACATCCCCACTCAGAGAAAAAAATAACAGCTGCACCCCCCCCCCAAATAATTACTATTGCTATCATTACTGTTAATATTTTTGCTGTTGCTATACGTCATGTTTCATGCATTGTCAGACATTGGGATGGCATTTAGCTCGGCAGCAGCAGCTTCTCCATCATCACTGAACACAATTGAACTCCCACTCCCACTGTTCAACAACCAAATGCTGATATAGTTGGCACTTAGTGGCACACATTAATGAACTGAACAATGTTAATGAAATGTGTCATCTTCTCTGACCGAACAGGACCATGGTGTCTCCGAGTTGAGGTGGTAAACGCTGACATGCTGGTTTGCGAGTGTGGCTACCGTTAGCAGTGCTAGCAGCAGTCTGCTCTCCGTGCAGGATAACATCCACATGCTTGTACTGAATGTGGTTATGCATTGCTCCGGTCGAGCACTTATACCGGTATGCCAGTTTACTCTGACACAGGCTACATCCTTATTTTCATTTTCTATGTCAAGATACTGCCGGACCTCGCCGCCACCTTTTACACTAGATGCGGGTAAAACAGTTTAACCGACTAGTATTTCTGGTGACGACAAGCGATGTTTGAAACGTTTACATGACCAGTCGTTTAATCAGGAACATCCCTCGTGCTTTATATGTGTACTGGGGGACTGGGAGATGCATGTTAATGGCCAAACACACTGATGGTTGTTGGAATGTAATCATATTTATTGAGCTAGTCATCAGATGTGTCACTTGTGAACGGTACTCTGATATTCATTAATTTGTGTGTTTGTATGTGTGTGTCTGACTTCTGATGCCACAGACCAAGAAATCGAGACCAGGATTACAAAATGGTTGCAGAAAGCACCTGATGGGAACAGCGGAGGAAGTGAGTAAATGAGAAGGATGGACAATGAGAGAAGCTCTTATGCCTAATGCATTTTAGACTTTTGATCTGAACTCTTCACCTTTGGAAGGTGCTACTGCTGGTGGAACACATGGAGACGTGATGTTCCTATGCATGGTGTGAAAGTCTATGCCAAGTTGTTTTGTCTAAAATATTCAATGTTGGTTTTTAAACTGAAGATATGGCAGTGAATGTTAAATTTGTAATAATGTTCTGTAGACTCTTGACATGTTGTGTTTGCTGACAGATGATGTAAAAATATGTTAAGGTATTATGCAACATTCTGCTGCATTGTATGTTTTTGAACAGTCTATGCCAGTGGCTCTCAACTGATGGGTCAGGACCCAAGTGGGTCGTATATGTGAATGGAAAAAAGTCAGACTTTTATTTTGAAGTCTATAATTTCTGATACTGTGCTTTTATTATGAAGGGTGTGTGTTTACCATGAATGCAGCATGGCTGCAGTCATATACTGCCAACTACACAACTTTTCAGTGTTAAAATGTTACTGCTTTTTGAATTGTGAAAAAAGTACTGAATGTTCCGATGCATATTGCACTTATCTGATAAAACTTTGCATTGATTATTCAATATTGGAAATGTAATTTGGTAATTAGCTGTGAAAATAAAGTCATTTGTATAATTGTACCACTGTTGCTTTTTAATCCGGGATGCAGCATTGATTAGGCTGACGTCTGGCCCAGCTCTGGTCCACATGGGGCACTTGCACTTGGCTGACACTGCAAAGAATGACGGTCCCCCCAGTGGCCCAGATCTGGTTAGCCAGAGCTGGCTCACACATGGGCCAGCTCTGGACCAACTGAGGCACTTGCATTCGGGTGACATACCGCAAAGAATGACGGGCCCCCCAGTGGCCCGGATCTGGTTTGCCAGAGCTGGCTTACACATGGGCCAGCTCTGGACCAACTGAGGCACTTGCATTCGGGTGACATACTGCAAAGAATGACGGCCCCCCAGTGGCCCGGATCTGGTTTGCCAGAGCTGGCTTACACATGGGCCAGCTCTGGACCAACTGAGGCACTTGCATTCAGGTGACATACAGCAAAGAATGACGGCCCCCCAGTGGCCCGGATCTGGTTTGCCAGAGCTGGCTTACACATGGGCCAGCTCTGGACCAACTGTGTGTGTTTGCAGTGGTCCATATCTGGACCACTGGGTCATTCTTTGCCGTATGTCAGCCGAGTGCAAGTGCCTTATGTGGGCCAGAGCTGGGCTGGACCAATTTTGCTATGTGGGTGGTGTGAGGGCGCCTGTCTCCAGCTGAACTCAACAAAGACTAAATAGGTGATTGTGACATTCTCCAGCAAGCAGATACAACTGGCAGAGGCCATCACTACCACCATCTGGGGGAACCTGTGGAGGTGGTGGAGGAATACAGGTACTTGGGCACAATTTTTGACGGCCTTCTGAGGTTTTCCAAAACCACTGCGGAGATCCTGAAAAAGTGCCACCAGAGAGGAAGCTGAGATCGTTTGGAATGAATAAAGTCATTCTCCTGACCTTTTACCACTCCTTCATCGAGAGTGTCCTAACATTTTCATTCATCTCCTGGTTTTATTCCATCAGCCTGCATGTATGGACACGTTTACTTAGCATCACCAAAGTCTGCTCTAAAATCATTTGACACCCTGTTAGAGCTCTGTCTGCTTTCTGTGACCAACAAACAATCCGCACTGCTCACAGGATCCTACATGACCCCTCACACACTCTACACTCAGTGTTTGAGTAGCTCCCACCAGGCCGCAGGCTGTGCTGTCCACGCTGCAGAACACAAAGGAGGAGGGCCACCTTTGTCCCCACAGCAGTCCAGCTCCTGAACTCTGACACCTCCCTGTCCCAACATCACTGCCCCCATCTCAAAGGTCCTTATTAGGCCTAACATTTCAGGCAGTTCCCAGGTACTCCAACACTTTGCCAAACTTTGCTGTAAAAAGGTCCTTCTGACCATTTATACCAAATCTTAGTCTTTCTAGAGAAATATAGTCTGATATCACAGACTTCCATAGATGTACTGAAGGAGGTTCATCTCCCACCCATTTTGTCATAACAGCCTTTCGGCCCAACATAAGCAAAACATTTACAGTGTTCTTATGTGATCTTAGAGATTCAGGGATATATCCCAATAGACATGATATTAGATTAGGTTGTAATTGCTGCTTGATTATCACACTAACCTCATCACATACAGTTTGCCAAAACCGTCAAATCGTTTCGCATTCCCAGAGGCAGTGAAATCTTGTCCCTAAAATAGTCTTACATTTTGGGCAGTTTGGGGAGGCCCCTGCTGTATATTTACTATACATATGAAGATAAATAGACATTTTGTAAGATATTATATTGCATTTCTCTGAGTCTGTTACATATGGATATTTTCGAAGGTAGAAGTAAAATTTCCTCCCATATTTCAGTCTCTATTGTTGTTTTTAACCCATGAGTCTCCCATGATTTCCGTAGGAATGATAGTCTGTCTGTATTCAAATGTTGCAGCTTGGAATAAAATTTGGAGACAAAGTGACCTTGACTATCTAAAAGAGTCTTTTCTAATAGTATCCATCTTAGTATATACATAGTGTCTGACCTGAAGGTATTTGTAAAATTCTTTTGTTTGTAGTTTGTATGTTGCTTGTAATGATTCAAATGTTTTAAATTTCCCCCAAAGGTCATAAATATGGTAAATTCCTGCTTCATTCCAGTTCTGATATTTAGATCAAATGCCCCCCCTATTTAAATCAGGATTATCAGTCATTGTTGTTAAACAACTCAATTTATGTTTAGTCCTTAATAATTTCCGTAGAGAATTCCAAGTATTACCCACATTAGTAATTAAAAAAATTTCTTTCCCCATAATTGGTAGTTAACTCCTGCATTTATCAAGAAAGTTGACAGGAGATTACGGTTTGGAGAAGGTTGCTTCAATCTCAAACCATGGTAGCTTTGGTTGAGCAGTTGCCCATATTGAGATAATTCTGGCTTGCATTGAGATTGTATAGTGGGGAGGCCCCATCCTACTTGTTCTTTTGGTAGTTGTAAAATATCTAAATTAATTTTAGGCTTTCTGCCAGCCCATATAAAGTCAGAGAGAGCTTTATTTATATCTTTAATGTTGTTTCTCTTCAGAGCTATGAAAAGCATAGATAGAGGATAAATCATTTTGGGGATAATTATCATCTTCATAAGATTGACTCTGCCAAGAAAGGATACAGGAAGCTTCTTCCAACTTAACACCTTGTCCTTAATGTGTTTTACCATGGGGTTAACATTTTCAGCATAAAGTTGACACATTTTAGGTGTTATTTTAACCCCAGGTATGTGAATCCATCTGGTGCCCAGCGAAAGGGTTTTACAAAGTCAGGTTCATACTCACACGAAAAACCGAGAGGCATGATTTCAGATTTTGTAAAATTAACCTTATATCCAGAGATTTGACCAATCTCTTTCACACAGTCGATTAGCGTAGGTATTGAGTTTGGTGGGTCTGGTGTTAATGTCAGGAGGATATCATCCGCATACAGTAGAATTTTGTGCTGTGTTGTTCCTATGACCGTTCCTTTGATATTCGAGGTTTGTCGGATAGCTATGCTAATGGCTCTATAGCTAAAGAAAACAACAGAGGTGATAGTGGTGACCCTTGAGCTGTACCTGGAAAACTGGCTTGTTAAGACCGAGGCAGTGACCATTTTGTATAAAAGCTGTACCCATTGAACAAAATATGATTGAAAGCCAAATCTTTTCAACACTTCAAGCATTTATTTTCGCTCAATGCGATCAAATGCTTTCTCTG
Source organism: Pagrus pagrus (assembly GCF_965226575.1). Classification (NCBI taxonomy): domain Eukaryota; kingdom Metazoa; phylum Chordata; class Actinopteri; order Spariformes; family Sparidae; genus Pagrus; species Pagrus pagrus. Next base: position 27,150,277 of record NC_140208.1, read on the forward strand.
CATCCATCATTACTATAGCACTTGGAGTTTGATTAAAATTAAGATAGTGAATAATATTAACTAAACGTCTTGTGTTATTTGATGAAGTATGGCCTTTTATAAACCCTGTTTGGTCTGCATTAACTATATCAGTCACCACTCTTTCTAGTCGATTAGCCACTATTTTTGAAAGTATTTTTACATCCACTCCAAGTAGGCTAATCGGGCGATAAGAAGCGCATAGTTCTGGATCTTTCCCTTTTTTAGGGATAACTATAATATGAGCTTAGCACGTAGATTTTGGGAGTTCGTCCTGTTCAAAAGATTGGTTGAACATACGTTGTAATAGTTTGTTAATTTTACTTTTCATCTTTTTATAAAACTGTACACAGAATCCATCAGCCCCTGGACTTTTATCTGACTGGAGTGAGGAGATTGCTTTATCAATTTCTGTTAATATAACAGGTCTTTTCAACAGTTTAGCTTGTTCATCTGTTAGCTGAGGCATCTGTAAGCCATCTAAAAAATGATTACTGGTAAGTGTATCGTTGTCCAATTCTGAGGTATACAACATTTCATAAAATTTCTGAAAGCATTCATTGGTCTTTGTATTGTTTGACGGATTTGATCCTCATCAGATATTGCAGCAATCAAAGCTTTTTGGGGAGAGTTTCTTGCAAGACGAGCTAAGAACTTACTTGGCTTATTTCCAAATTCAAACAATCTTTGTCGAGCAAACAAAATATCAGACTCAGCCTTCTTTGTTAGTAAATTAGTCAACATTAGTCTTGCCTCCTTTAACTCTTTAAGCACCCCATCCGATTTGGATCTATGAAAATCTTCCTCTAATTTTTTTTCTTTTCTTTTCAATTCATGATTGTTCTTGAGCGTGCTCTTTTTTCTTCTTGCTAGAGAATGATATAATCATGCCTGGCATGTAAGCTTTATAAGCTTCCCACACCAATCTCGGATCAGAGTCATTGCAGTCATTTACTTCTAAATAGAGGTCTGTCTGTGTTTCCAAGAATTTGATAAAATTATCGTCATGAAACAGTGATGCATTCATTTTCCAAGAGAACGATCGCTCTGGGGGCCTAAGAGGCTGCATTTTCAGAGTGACAGGAGCATGGTCTGAAAGGGCAATGGATCCAATGCCAGACTGTTCTACCAAATGGGCTAGGTGTTCAGATATAAATATATAGTCAATTTGTGAGAATGACAAGTGAGCTGGAGAATAAAATGTGTAATTTTTGTTATTGGGATTCATATATCTCCAACCATCTAACTGGTTAAATATCTCAAGAAAATGTTGTAGTGCTCTGCCAGATTTTGACTGATCTTTATGATGGGGGTCTCTAGCTAGAGAGGGGGAAAAATAACAATTAAAATCACCTCTAATTATCATATTTGTACAGTCCATTTCAGTAATTTTACTGAGTAGGAAGGCAAAAAAGTCTGCGTCATAGACATTAGGAGCATAAACATTTCCTAACAATACTGATTCTCCATACAGTTCTCCTTTTACTAGAACTATCCTTCCGTCTGTATCTTTATAACTATTTTTAGCTGTAAATGGCAACAATCTATGAACTAATATAATTGCACCTCTTTCATTTGTAGAATAAGATGTAAAATATACCCGTCCGACCCATTCCCAGAGATATTTGTTGTGCTCCTCCTCATTCAAATGGGTTTCTTGGAGGAATGCAACCTGGACACCTTCCTTTTTAAGATGCAGACAAAGTAAATTACTGTGAAAAAACTGATACCAGGATTTCACATCATTTTACTGTATTATTTCACAGTAAAATACTGTATTCAAAACATCCTTTGTGATAACAGAACAAATTACTGCAAAACTTGAATTGTGCTTGAACCGCGCTGCATTGTGGGATCAAGAAGAGACAACAGGTGGATAGATACCATTCTCTTTATGGTGGATAATGTTACGACTTGACACACATACCGATAGAAGAGCTCAAAGGTAAGTTAACATCATTAGCCTAAAATATTAGACAGCTTGTCGCAACTTTCTATTAGTTGTGTGAGTTAGTAAATGAACAATCTTTTGGATCAAGGGTAACTCACTTTATGCTCCACTTTTTTTTCCTTTAATTTCAAAGCCGTTTTTCTCTGCTTTGCCTCACATTTGGAAAGCTTTTCATTTAATGGTCTCTATATGTCGTTAGGATGCATAGTGTGTGAGTTATTCAACCAAGAATATGCTTTGTTTTCGCCGCGAATTAGCATGAAAGTCAAAGTAAGCTAACGTTAGCCTCCAGCTGCAGCAACTAAGTCATTACAAAGCTGTTTTTCTCCGCGAAGCTTTGCCTCACATAGAAGTAACTTATATCTTTGGAAAGCTGAAATCATGTGTTTTCATTTAATGGTAGAAAAAACCCCTCTCCTCTGGATTTCTATCTCTCCACATATCAATCAGTCTCTTCTCTCTCATCACCTGTCTCAGCACACCTCTGGATGAATCACTCCTGAAACACACACTCGATAAAGCATCCAACCTTGCCACCACACAATAAAATCACCCACAATCATACAGTTGTCACCACACATTCCTCCCACTCCCACCTTCTCTCTCTTTCCTCATTCGGTGCATATACATTCATTAGTTAAAACTTTTTCCCCATGTGTTCAAATGTAATCCCAATCACTCTCCCGTCCCCATCATCCACACTCTTTCTTACATCCTCAATCACTCCCCTCTTCACCAAAATTGCCACCGGTCATGATTTAGTACTTTTTCGATTTGTCCAGCCTTTTCACCTGACGTCTTGTCATGGGTCTTTTCCTCACTTCTCCCACCTTCTCCATGGTATCTCCCTCACTGTCCGTAACATCAGACACGTCCACTCTAACCTAGTCATTCTCACCTGGTACCCTCACTTGTCCCCCCTCTCCCTCCCCCCTGTCCCCCCGTACTTACCCCGCTTGTCTCCCCATCCAATCCCCCACCCATCCCTCTCTCACCCACGCCGCTCTCCTCCATCCGACACATTGTCCACGCTGCTCACAGTCACTTTCATGTCCCTCTCTTCTCCACCTTCCCGCTCCATCCTGCTCCTCTTTTTTCCCGCATTTGCTCCTCATCGTCTCCTGTTTCTCCTGCCCCACTCTGCTCCTCTCCTGCCGGCCCACTCCTCTTCACCACTTTCACCGTGGCTCTGCTTCTCATCATTACACCTCTCCTTACTCCAGCCTCCTCCTCCAGTCTGTTGCTCTGTGCACTCCCAGGCCTAATGGCCCTGTTTCCCACATTTAAAGCATGTATCTAACAATATATATGGGTTTGACTCCCCAGTCTCTTAATTTCTCCAGTATTGCCATGTCCTCAATATAAGTGGGCAAATTAATAAAAGAGACCACCATTTTGTCTATGCCCAATTCCCTCACCATGATTACATTGTTTTTGATTTTTAGTCTGTCCATGATTTTTGCTTTCCCAATGTTGTCCCTCATAGTTAGCTTGTAGCTTTTTGGTGTTTTAAATCTGCACCCAATCAACTCTCCACATTCTCCCTTTACTTTTCTTAGGAGCTCCATCATCGTCACTCTGTCATCCCCTTCAATCTCCACCACCAGCGTCAATCTTTTTTTAAAGATCTTTCGAGAAAGAGCAAGCGCAAATCGTGGCAGCGGCATCTAGCCGTGACACTTCCGGTGGCACCGTGAGGTGCCGCGGCAGCTGTTTGCTGTGGCATCTTCAGGTGCCGTGGCATCTACCGACCTGCCACGGCAACTGAGGCCGTTGGAGGCACTTGCCACTGACTTGCCGCGGCATCTACCGACCTGCCACGGCAACTGAGGCCGTTTGAGGCACTTGCCACTGACTTGCCGCAACATTTACCGACCTGCCACGGCAACTACAGCTTTATGAGGCACATGCCACTGACTTGCCGCGGCATTTACCGACCTGCCACGGCAACTACAGCTTTATGAGGCACTTGCCACTGACTTGCCACGGCATTTACCGACCTGCCACGGCAACTAAAGCTGTTTGAAGCAGCTGCCACAGGATGAAGTGACTGTGGGGCTGTTAAATCGATAATAAAAAGGGATTTAACCATAAAGACTTAGCACACAAGAATGTAGCATTATCAGAGCACTAGATATTTATTGAATTTATGAATGCCAAAATCACGGGGTCAATGTATAGAAACTCTCTCTCTCTCTCTCTCTCTCTCTCTCTCCTGCCACCCACCACCACGGCATTTACCGACATGCCGTTGCCACCCACCTGCCACAGGATGAGGTGACTTTGGTTTTACGTTGGCTAGTTTTTGATAGTAAATTTGATTTAATCAAGACTTCGTGCAAATGTAGCACAATCAAAGCTGTCAATATTGTTAGAATTTAAGAAAGCCAAAAACCGCAGGTGGGGGTGGGGGTGCGCGGGGGGGGAAGGGATTGGGTGGGCTATAGAAGTTTGCTGCTGAACCCTAATAATCAAAAAACCTAGAGTTGAGATTTTTGTGTGTGTGGGTAGCTTTTTTCCCTGTTTGTTCTGTCAGTCTCAACAGCACAGTAAAGAAGACACTATTTAGCTTTTTTTGTTCAGTCTTTTTATTACTGTTGTTTTAAGCCTTTAAGTTATCTGAAATCTGGCAAACACTTTGTAATTTGCTTCATCCATCATTTTTGCACAGAATTGGTCATAGTCCTGTTTTTTCTCAAAGGCAAACGTGAAGAATTGTGCAGGAGAATCTTCATCACTGTGGTCAGTTCCCCATTGTTTTAGTGAACTGAGGATCTCCGCTTGTTCCAGTTCGTCCATTGAAAGGACAGCAGGAGGTTGGAGTCTGCCCTCAAAATGTTCTTTGCTGCAGCAGTCAGCTGCAGTCATGCCATGTCTCAAAAGAATATTTTCCTGAAGAAAACAAAAAAATTCAGTGTGGTCAAAGTTTATAGTAGGCTACATATTTGTGTTGTTCTCAAATAATGCCTCAAAATTATTGAGCATTTGCAGTGCATAATTTTAAACGGAATACTTCAAGACCTTACAGTTGTTAAATTCTGTATTTAAAACATCTACTTCATTCACCTCCCAGATTGAGCTTGCATATAAAATACTTAATCTGCCAACATATACAGGTGTCTATCTAAGCTTCAAGGTTCATAATGTCAAACTAATGTTCTCGTGATTGTGAACGTTATGTACAACTTCCGCCATCAGGTGTCGCCTTTGAGCAAGTGAAGTGGGCTCTGGCCACTGAACAGCTGTGATGGCAAAGCCGTAAAACCAGAACAACTTTGTTGTTGCTGTGTATTGCATTTAATAGTATGAAGCAAGTTAGTACTTTCAGCAACCCAGTTTCAGGTGGATCAGAGCAACTTCACATATAGTTAGTTTTTGTTGCTGAGTGCAGAAATTAAGTTAGTCAGTCAATCTATGTACCAACATCAAATCTGCCTGTATTTATGTCTTCCTAATATATATATATGACACTGACACTTTCATACATGAAATATATGTTTCACATGATTAATCTCCAGAGTGTGTGTGTGTGTGTGTGTGTGTGTGTGTGTGAGAGAGAGAGAGTGATTGATTGATTGATTGATTGATTGATTGATTGATTGTTTTTAGAAATGTCTTACCTCTTCTGAGCTTTCTGTATCTCTGCAGCTCTGGAAAAACAGTAAAAGATAAGGATCTGAAAATGAATCCATGCTACATTCTGCAATTATGTTAACTTGATCTGCAAAAGTAATTTATGCCAAGACAGACAGAAAAGATAAAAGTAATGTTGTGCATGCACAGCCACAACACAAACCATTACCTTGTCTTGTCCTGGGAAGATGTGCTCTTCATAAGCAAAGATTCTGCTTGGTATCGGCACATGTTGCTGTTGTTTTGCAACCACTTAATCAAAATCTACAAAACAAACATGATAATCAACAATAACAACAACAACAACAACAACAATAACAGTAATAATAATAATATGTTTTAGCTCACCTCTGGCAAAATGACCTGTGAAAGGAATTGCTGCTTCTCTGCTACAGGTCCGGGCACTGACAGGATTTTTTCCAGTCGCTCAATAAATCCTTCTGTCTGGGTTAACAAGTAAAGATGAAACGTGGAAAAACAATATTGTCAATATTTATCAGTTCCTCTCTTTCCCCCATCCTCTGCCTAAAAGTACTGTTACTTAACATTTGGTAAGTCATGTCATTCCTCCCATTCACCAGCATTTCTCTGTCAAAAAAAAGAACTTCTTCCCTAAAAGTTGTCATATATTACTTACAAAATCTTTACAAAAATTTAAGTATGTTTTGGAATATAAATTCTAGAAAGTCGTGATTTCCAGATATTGGTCACTCACATACTGTTGTTTGCAATTATTTGAAGACAGGACAGCACACCAGCACACTGAAAATGCAGCCAGTTTTTGCAAGCTGTGCATTGTACCCATGCGTAGTGCTTTATGTGGTCATGGAAGACACTGGTGAAAAACAGAAGTGAGACAACTTCACTAATACTTCACACTTCAACTTTAGAAGTACTACAAAATTGGTCCATAATTCTATAATTATTCCAGGTTGTCATTTCTGATGTACCTGTTTGTCCCAGTTGCTCGCTGGAACAAACATGACTTTATTTGCCATGCCAGGCAATGGCTGCTGGAGTCTGTCTTTTTGGCCTCAGCCTGCTGGAGTTAAACTTCTTCCTGCTCCATCTGTAGCATTTCTGCTGCAGTAAGTGGGAAGTCCTGTGTGACAAAGACCTTTGCTGTAACCTAAGCATTTGCTTTATTACCAGTAAAGATTTTGAGACATGAAGAGATCAAGTAGTCTAACCTTAGCATTCACATTTTTGATCATTTGTGTTGCATGGTGCAGACGAAGAGCCCTGCACTGGCTGAGAGTCAGAGCCTCTGCAGTGGCCTCAAGATTTCGCACCTCATTTTCAGCAGCCTAGTTAGTAGCAAAACGATTGATTTTGATAAACCCACAGACCACCAATGCTAAACAGGAAGTCAAGTACCTTATACAGGGCCGCCTTAACCTAATGTTAGGCCCCGGGGCTGAGAGGTTTTGTAGGCCCTCCATCCCCTCGATTTATAGAGTCTCATTTTAAAAAAGTGTAATATCTAGGTAATCTACATCATAAAATGCATTAGTTTCTTTCCAGACATACAACAGTGAGTTTTCCTTTTTTGATCCAGAAAACACCATAATATTATTATTGTTACCACACACAGCAACTTATGGTGATAATAAAACCAAAATGTTGGAAAGTATGATTTCAAACGATATTATGAAAAACATCACCAACCATCACCTGTCTGCACAAACATTGATAATAACTAATAATAGCATAAGCAAAGAACAGCAACAGATCAAAGTAGGAACCTCTTCTCTGGCCTCAGCGGGCCCTGTGAACCAATCACATGCACTGCACTGACACACAAACACACTCCATTCAGCACCATGGATAGCAACACGGCCTAATGCCAGGTACCAAAAAGATGAAACTGAGCAACATTTATAGAAGGTTTGCAGTATAATCTAGACAAACATCTAAGCAAATGTGCATTTCTCTTAAAACAATGCACAACCACAACAATTTAAAACCTGCACAAGCTATAAATACAGCACTTTCTTACCTTTTTAGAAGTGCTTTCGTCTGGTCTTCTTGGAAGAAAACGCCCTAATTATGTCCTTAAAATCCATATCACGAAGGATGTCATGCTCAATAGACATCAGTGTAAGATGACTGACTCGGTCTTGCTGCATGCTTGATCGCAGTCTATTTTTCACCAAGCCCAGTTTGGAGAAGGACCGTTCTCCGCTCGCGTTGGTCACTGGCATAGTCAGGAATAGCCGTAGAGCTATGTCTGTGTTTGGAAACACTGTATGGAGTTTTCTTCTTCTTAAAAATTTCAGTAACTCCACTGCAGACGTGCTGCTCACATTTTCATCCTGTACAACTTCTCTGAACTGTACCACCTCCTCCACAAAGTCCTCTTCCAAGTCACTGTTGTATTTCCTTTGCAGGCTCAATGCTGCTGAGCGGAGGTCTTGGGGGGAAATCAAGTGCAACCCATTTAAAAACCCGAAGTTTTCACACACATCTTTGTATGACTGGTATCTTCTGTCCAGTTCTGACACTAAACGGTCAATGACATAGATATACACAGATGTACAAAAGCGTTTTCGGCCTGATAGCTCGCACTCAGGCTCAGATGACTCATCAGCCTGTCTCTTTCTTTTTTTCTTTCGCTGAGTGTCTGCTTTGTACTCATGAGACAGAATGGGGGACATGTTCTTTGCAGCTGTCTCAAAGCTATCAAATTGATCCCGGAAGCCTGCTACATATTCACGCAATGACCGAACCAGATCCACAGCATTGCACAGATCCAATTCCACTGCTTGTAGTGCAGTACTCACACCCTGGAAACGTTGCAGGATGGCATTCCACATGTTGCACATTAATGCAATTTCCAGTTTGTTCATCTTTTTGTGCAGTGCCCTAGCCTCCTCTCTTGTGCTCAAATTCTGCTGCTTATCATCAGCAATGTTGAGTAATGACTGCTGGATCCCTGCGTAATTCTGAGATAGGGCTTTGGTTGCGACAGCGTGCGCTGACCATCTTGTGTCAGAAAGTGATTTCAAAGTCTCTATTCTTTTATTCTCATTGGGCTGCAACCCTGCCCTGATCATCTGCCAGCGTGAAGTGGTCTTTGAGGAAAAGTTGAACAAAGCTTGTACAAAACTGAAAAACTGTTCAGTCTCCTCACAGCAGTTCACACTGTTGACCCCCACTGGGTTTAGGGTATGTGCTGCACAGGGTACCCACTGTGCCAATGAGCTGATCTGCTTGATGCGGGCCTGCACGCCTTTGTAGGCTCCTGACATATTATTAGCATTGTCATAACATTGTCCTCTACAGTTATTAATACTTTGCGAGTTTCACTCTTCTGATTACTTCCTCGAGCACCTTCTGTCCCATCAGCTGTATGAATTCCTCACACACATTCAGGGAGAGGTAGGATGGGGTTCCTCGGCCAGCGTTTCCGTATTTTTCAATATGAGCCTTTAAAAAAGGATCAAACTGGCTGATCAGCTCCATGCACCCCAAATAATTGCCATTGTCGGTGTCTCCAAACCTGTGGCTGTCACCCCTGAAAGCAAGTCCCCGTTCAGCCAAAAACTTCACAACAGTAACAACTCTCTGTAGAACCTGTGTCCAATATTCACACTCCTCATTGAACTGTTTTTTGAGTTCTGAGTCCACTGTCCCACTGTCAGCTGCTTGACTGATGTAAGCGATCATGGCTTTTCTGTGAATGTCACAGCTTTCATGTTCTGCTATACGATCATTAGCATGTTTCCAGTCAAAATAACCCCCACTAACAAATGCTGACGTTTCCTTGTTCGCGCCAAATATTTTGCATGCAAAACAAAACACACTACCTGTTGATGGTGAATAACAGAGCCATTCTCTGGGCACACACTCTCCGTTACTGAGTCTGCGTTTGAAATGCATTTTTGAGAAAAATCTTCTCTGCTGTTTATATTGGCGTTCCGATGCCGACATGTTAGCATCTTTATTTTGACAGGACTCCGGTCCCATTTTCGCCCAATAAGCACGCACTTTTGCGTCAATATTGTTTCCCCAGCGGCCCGGGTCACTGTTATATGGGTCATCTGACTCGTCTCCCCCTGACTGCTTTGCAGCCCGGTCCTCTCTCTGGGGCTCGTCGTGTGCTCCCCGCTCCTCCTCCCCTCCACTGCTGCGGGCCGTCCCCTGCTCCTCTCCAGCTACATCCACCTGCGCGGCCTGCGCCTCCTCCGCTCCCTCCGGTGTGTGAGTTGGCGAGTTTCCCCTGGTGCTGGGTCCATCTTCAGCAGCAGCTGGTTTAAAAAATCCGGTGAGCTTTGGGATGCTCTTCAGTAATTCTTTTTCGCGCAACTCTTTCTTAATAAGTTTTTTTCTTTTCTGGGCACCACTCTCAAACGTCCTCCCTGACATTTTCCACTTGATGTCACTCAATCATAGAGGGACACACCCCTAAACTAACTATATACATTCTGATAGGTAAGCCCACGGGCCATAGGCTATAAGGCCACGTGGGTCACTCCTAATTTGGATCAATCAGCAGCCACTAACGTGCGATTAGAGTGATTGACAGAAAACCTGACAAGTTAAAAAACAATATGACCTGAACATGGGAGGCCCCTGAACTTGGGAGGCCCCTGGGCTTCAGCCCAGGTAAGCCCGTGCATTAAAGCGGCCTTGACCTTATATAACTGGGACTTACAGAACACACAAATACTCCACAATTAACAGAGTCCTGCTGCTTCCACTGTGAGGGATATGTGACTGTTCAGGCTTGAAGGCCGCCTGAAAATCTGAAGACGTTGCTAAAAAAAAATAAAAGGTGGCAATAGGTATTATCATACTGTCATATTACCTTACCAATACATTATAAATGTTGTATGTTATGTGACTCACTTTAGAAGGGCCATGTCTTTTATGCTGATTTTGGTGTAGGAAGCAAGTGAATCATATACACGTATCTCTTTTGCTTTGAAGTCAAACACCTACAAGGAAATAAATCTGTCATCACTGTATTCCTAGAAATAAGATAAAGCTTTTAGGGCTGCCACGATTAGTTGACTAGTCATGATTATGTCGACTATTAAAATCGTCGACAACTAATTTAATAGTCGACGCGTCGTTTTATTTTTTTTAAACTTTGTTTTCTCTCTCAAAACTGCTGCGGCACCTTCCACTGCCATGTCTGCCTTCTGTCCTTGACACACATGCGCAGTAGTGGTAATCTGGGTCAGCCGTGGTGTCACCTGGGCCCAGTATTTCAAAACTTGTAATCTGGATCAGAGTAATCCGGATAATGAAATCCTGCTTTTCTCAGTCATGGATCACGGTGATCCTGCTGACTTTATCTGAGTATTTCAAAACACTGGCAGGGTGGATCACCGTGATCCCGACCTGGCCGGATACGGATTTCCAGATCTCAAGTCTCCGCCTCCGCGATCTGAAAACATGGCGGACTACTCCGCAAAAGGAGTAGCTGAGAGCGCGACTTTCACGTCAAAAGTCTGAGTTTACCGTCGTCTAATGTGCAGCGGTTAAAAGACCATACGGACGCCAACCAACATATCATGCAAGCCAACTATTTGAATCGTCACCTTATTAAAACCAGGCCGTAGCGATCTCTAATTGAGCCGCGGCCGTGCTAGCAGGAGCTAGCCCGGCTCCATTGACTTGTGTGTTAAGCAGCTAGCGGGCTGTCGTTAGCGTCACGTCATTGGCAACACAGCAGACTTCTAAATAGGCTCCATGTGCACAGACCTGCTGCAGTACTTAGAAAACATGACGCTACACAGTATGAGTATTAACTACACGGTTTGCTCAGAAGTGTCAGAGTGCTACAGTAATGCTGGTGATGTTGTCATGTTGTTGTGTACATAAACACAATGTAGGATTGTGGATTAAGATACTCACACACCTACTTTCAGAGTCCACTCACAGCCATGGACACTCGGCTACAACAGGGCGAGTGCTGGAAATCCTTGGAAATGCTTTAATTGCATTGATACATTTAAGGTTTTCAAGTAATTGGAGTTTGAATAAAGTGCTTGAAACTGCTCAAAATTGTAATAGCATTGCTTTCATAGTATATACCTTGGTCAGTGATTTAAATAAAATTAAAATATTTTACTATGTTTTAAATTTCTTACAATTACTTTAATTATTTGTTAAAAGTACAACACTGACACTTTAGATTAAGTGTAATGAACATCTTGAGTAACAATATCTGGGAGAAGTGGAGCTGAAACTTTGTCAATCCAAGTCAAATCCACCTCTGAGGTGGGATTCAAATGATCCTGAAATTTTGGTATCAAGTTGATCCAGATATCTGCCTTGTGTTTTGAAATACCCAAATCCAGCCTTTTATCTGGGTTCAAGGGAGGATTGGATTACCAGAGCTGGATCCTGATCTTCAGGATCAGGATTTTCTGGATCTGTGTTGAAATACCCAGTTTTCAGATCAGATCTAGATTTAATCCAATCCGACCAGGATAATCCTGTCAGATCACTTTTGAAATACTGGGCCCTGAAGTTATACCAGACGGGCTCTCTGGTATCATGGCTACCCGGCGGCAACGGAGCTCAAAAGTGTGGGAGCATTTTAAGAAAACAAAAGAAAAAATTGTGCAATTCAATATCTGCAAGACAGAACTTGCCTTTCACGGCAGCACAAGTGTGATGCACGAGCTCCTGAAAAGGAAGCACGTTGTGGCTGATACGACGATGAAGAGGGACCGTCGTCTCGTTAATCTAACTGGCTAGTTAGCTGCTAACATTAGCGTAAACAGAGAGCTAACTTACTACTTACTCATATTGATAGCTGTAAACGTTAACATTAGCGATGACGATTTGATTACGCCATGTTTTCCTGACGACTGTAAATGTATGTCCACTTCATAGTAATAGTAGTTTTCTGTCAATCGGGGTGTTTAATTATCGAAAATAGTTTTATTTTGAAATGTGTTTCATTTTGAAAATCGACAGGATTTCTCGTTGTTGCTTTGTTTGACTTCCTGCCCGGCTTGACACATTCGGCCGCGGCACGCGAAACAATTAGACCAGACGCCAAAACGATCGCTGCACGGCGCGCGCTGGCAGCGGGGCAGAGCACCTCGGTGCTGCCTTTGTGAACGACACCATCGGTTAACATGGGCGCCGAAATGAAAATGACTTAGCAGCCGATCGGGGCGCTTCCGCGTCCTGTCTGAACCTGGCGTTAGGAACAAGAGCCTTGTGCAGTTTGGGAGTGTAGTAAAGTTGAATACAGTTGTGAGCACTGAGCACAAAATGCACTTTTGTTATATTTGAGTCAGTGAGACAAAAACTTCAATAATTCCTTAGGTCAGCCAGTGCCTTGTCCGTTTACTCAGCTGTTTGCACTTTATGCTACAATTGTTTGTTGCTACAAGCATATTTCATTAAAGGTTTAATGAACTATCATCTTAATTGTCTTCATTTTTAGTTAGCATATACCTTAAACACTTCAAGCTGAAAGCTAATGATTGTTATATAAGAGCAGCTGCATGCTGGTGCGATAAACTGTATGTTATACATTCAATTTACGTAAAAAAATAGTTGGTGATTAGTCGACTATCAAAATAATCGTTTGTGGCAGCCCTACAACTAACATTACAGTTTAAATGTAGGGATTTAGCTCATTCTGTATAATTTCATGTAGGCAGTTCAACAAAACCACTTCAATAAGAAATATCATACAGACCTAACCTTTACCAATCCAATTCTATATAAGTAAAACTATACATTATAAGCTTTAAATCAGTGGTGGCTCACCCAAAGAATGAAATGGTTCCCTGTCTCTGGAGAAGAATGGCCCACAATTCTGGGGAGAAATAGCTTGTCCGAGACCTACAGCATAAAAATAACATCAGGTAGTACAGCACAGTCTATGTTAATAACATTGGTTAATAACATTTTTGTTTTGTACAGTGTCTTCTATTAAACAAAAAAAGAGTCAAAAAAGGACCTACAGGGATGCGTTTCAGTTCTCGGTCGCTGACTCCCTCGCTGTTTGACCATTCGCGGTGCCACAAAACGAAGTCAAACGTACCTAAAGATCCACACTGTAACAGAAAACATAGCATTCATGTTTTTAAAAAAAGTTAAAGAAACATTCCAAAATCATAAAGGGAGGAAATTTAAATGTATCACCATGTTTTCTTGTGCCAGCTGTGCCACTCTGTAGTTAACTGCCTGGAATTTAAAAATGTTTACAATACAATTCAGATTTTGTGATAACAGTATAAAGTAAACATTTCTTCTTCACAAAAACACTGATGTCTTTGCAGTTCAGTTGATTGTATATTAGTTCAAAACCAAGATTTATTTGTTAAACTTACATCATCAGTCAATCATGGCATAACCATTGAAGACTGACTCAACAACTCCAGTGGGCAAACACAGACAATGTCCTTGACTGTAACTGGAAATCTCCTTGTGGCATAAGTCAGTATTTGCTTCTCATCACGCGACCCAGACAGTAAATCCTTCAGTTTTGCCTTAACACACAGATTATGACAAAATAGTAATTGTTGACACCTTCCATTTATTACTTCATTTTAGACTGAAAGAAAATGGCTCAGCGATCTATTAATTACCTTGTCATTGTCTTCAATAGCATACAATTGTGCTATGAATGAAGACTTGCTGTCCGGTTGGATGTTGACAGTGCCCTCTGACCTTGGAAGGAGAGTTTCCTTACCCTCTAATGAATAACAAGGAACAAAGTAATACTTTTCAGAAAAAACATGTTTAGTTTGTAACTACATTTATCTTTTCACCTGTTTGGGCCACATCATAACGATTAGATACAGTTCTATCTTATGGCATATTACTATGTAATATTGGATATTGACCAAACTTACCAGCAGACTGAAGTCCCAGCATCCCACGCACACCAATACACAATTGGGTTTTACATAGGGCCTCCATTTCAGCCTTAAAACTGTTGTTAATCTTGTCATTGTGGAGGTCAATCATCACCCTTACTGTCTGCTTGAAATGTGGCTCACTCATTTGACAGAGTACTTGACAGCTGCCAGTTCGCGGTTGAACTGCTCAGCAACTGCTGAATTAACTTCGGTCCGTAGGGTGGGACAGATGTTGAGGCTCCTTAATTTCTCTTCTGGACGTTTGTGGTTGCTCTGATGGAATCTGTCATAGAGTGAGTATCGCTCATTGGTGCCTGTGATTGGATGTTTGGCTGACATCCGGTCACTGTCTGGTTCTTCCTGCAGTGGTAATGCGGGCCTCAGGTTCTTCACCCACTGCAGGTCAACCACTAGCTCTTTTTTTGTTGCCCGCTGTACGTTGTCCGATGTCGGGGCACAGAGTCTTCCATCGTTGTCTTTAAAGAACAGTTGTTTGGTACGGTTGTTGGTGTGCCTTGCAACCTGTCCTGCTACATCTGATATGTAACAAGTTGGGAAGTATTTAAAGCTGAGCAGTTCGTCTGCGTGGTCTCTTGCAGACTCCGTCCAGAAGAGAAAGTTTAAGTAGTGCACAACGCCGTGCACACAAGAGAAATGGAGGACACCACCTAAAGAATAGCACAAAAGATTTTACAGCCCAATCATGTTATTGGACATTAAGAAATATTTCAAAGTCATATACTAAGCTAGTTCTCACCACCAGCTTTCTGAAGCTTCACAAAGAGTTTGGGGTAAACATCCTTGTCATGGGCTAAATTTCCATTTCAGTTTAAACACTCCGAGAAACTCCAGGACACAGATGATTACTTTCCATGAAGTTTACTAGGAATCTTGTGAAACTAAAATCACAATACAGCAAAATGTATGTATTATTAAACAACCAAACATCACAGCAGTATTTGATACATAGCATGGCTTAGCTATCCTAGTGGCAGCAAAATATAGAGCTAGCTTAGCTTTGCAACACAATTGGCATCTCAGCAGTCTTAATATTCACATAAACTCAAATTGCTTCATAACTTTATGTTGCTGGATGAATAATACTTACAGACGTTGCTTTAGCAAAGAGGGAGGAAGAATAGCCTGCTAATTGAAGAACTGATGACTGTGCCCACACAACTGTAGCTGCTAACACAACTGTAACTGCTCACATAACTGAAACTGTTCACACAACTGTAACTGCCACTATAACTGAAACTGCTCACAGAACCGTAACTGCTACTATGTTGCTATGGCTACGAAAATAAACAAATGACACAGAACTATGCCCTTCTAGAAAGGCACACATTTTCTAGGGGCATAACAATCCTTGAAGTACAGGAGCTCCTGAAGCCTGTTTATCATGTTCGCAATTGATCCCTCTGAGGACACACCAAGGGCATGACAAGCTTCCTGAAGGTCCTTTTTTTGAGGCTGTAAATCGAAAAGACACATTAAAATAACATGATGTTTAAACAAACTTAATGTATATATGTTTATACATGCTTGCTGATAAACACAGTAAACCAAGCACAATGTATACCTTCTTTGATTCTATGAGATCAAGTATGATGTCCTCATTGATTGTTTTGGTCGGATGCTTGATGTCAGTGGGTTTCTTTTTTAATGCCTTCTTCACCTCTGTTTTTGGAAGAATACTTCCAATTCTTGTCTGCGGTCCCATCCAAGGTGCCAAAGAAGAATGTCTTATTGATGTGTGGTACGGGTTTGCCACAGATGTTCCTTTTATAAAACATAACACTGTTAAGTCATATATTCGAAGATTGTATTGCTTTTGCATACACAAACATTAAAGTGTAACATTGATAACATTGACCAAGAACTTTGAACACCTTTTTACAGTTTTGATGACATCAAAAGCTGTTATTGTGTTGCACCAACCTGATATGAGGCCTTCTGCAATCAGACCTGTCTAGATCAGACCACACCTTGAGGATGTCCACTTCCAAATCTTTCTCAGATATGGAGTCTGGGTCAGGCCTCTTAAATGTTCCAACTGCAAATTAGGTTTTTCAAATAATTACAAAGGCATGACAACCCCAAATATGCAACAGCAACAAAGAAGCAAAAGCAGGGAGTAGAAGGTATTTCATACAGGCAAACCTTTTATATGTGCATCAGTTATGTGAGTCTTCATTATTAACATAATGTTTTATAGATGAATTACAGAAAAGAAAAGCATTCTTATGTGGTACATCAAAGGCCAGTTTCCAGTTTGCATCTCCTACTACCACTGCTGGGTGGTATCCACACTGGTAGCAAGAATAGTCAAACTGGAAATTTGTCAGTGACAAAAAGTGGTGGAAAGCTCTTCTCACTACTTGGTAATGGTAGCGGTTGTCATTAAAAAATAACAACGTGTCAAGCATCCGTCCACTGGTTGTCTTGTTCTGTAATTGTAAAACAAAGTGTTTGTTCCAGATAAAGTGGATGAAATGGTTAACGCTCTAGCTGTGCCTGATCATCCATCTCAACCACAAGTTGTTAAGCCTAAACAAAGGCCAGCAAACAAAATGGAGGAAAAGATTTTATTGAAGGTTGACGCTCCAGTTCAAGTGATGCAAAATGTTGGAAATCAAACACTACCTGTGTTCCCTCAAACCCAAGCAAGGACTGACAACTATCAGGATGACATTGTAAATATTATGCAAAGACAAAATGATATCACTGCACTACTGGTTCAGCAAAATCTGTCCTCTGTCCTTCCACCAAGAAATATCCCTGTGTTCGATGGAGATCCTCTTCGTTTCAGGTCTTTTATCACAGCTTTTGAAAATGGAGTGGAGGAGAAGACGAACAATTGGAGCGACTGTTTGCACTTTCTTGAACAATGCACCAGGGGGCAACCAAGAAACTTAGTGCAGAGTTGTCAACATTTACCTCCAGAGCAGGAATACCACAGGGCCAAAGGTCTTCTAGCAGAACATTTTGGAAATGAGCATAAAATTGCATCTGCTTATATGGAAAAGATTCTGAACTGGACACCTGTTAAAAGTGAAGACATTGAAGCACTGCAATCATTCTCCTTGTTTCTCAGAGGATGCTCAAATCTAACAGAGCAAATGATGCATATGAAGGAGCTGGACTTACCATCAAATATGAGGAGCATCATCCTGAAACTTCCTTATAAATTACGAGAAAAATGGGGAAATGTTGCTTGTGATCTGCAAGAGCGAAGTGGAAGAAGAGTGCTGTTTACTGATCTTGTCAAGATCAGTAAACAAGACCAAGTCACCGGGACAAGATTAATTTCATCAAGGAAAAAGGAATCTGTTTTGGTTGCCTTAAAGTAGGCCACACAAGCAAAGACTGCAGGAGTCGTTTGGATTGCAACGTGTGTCACGAAAAGCACCCCGGCGTTCTTCATATTGAGCGGCAGGATAAAGCAACATCCCCCTCACAAGCCCAGACATCTGTGAGCCCGACAAGTGATTCTACAACTACTACAGTGTCTCAGACCTGTGGCCATATTGGGGCCAGTTGTGAAGACAACTCCATCTTTTCTATTGTAGCAGTTAAAGTCAAGAGCCAAAGGAGTAACAAAACTGTGCAGACATATGCCTTCTTGGATCCAGGGAGTTCCGGCACGTTCTGTACAGAAGACTTGGCAAGGAAGTTGAACCTGAAAGGTAAAAGGACAAGTATTCTGTTAAGAACAATGGGTCAAAAAAAGGTTGTAAATGCTCATGTCCTGTCAGGTCTTGAAGTGTCTGGTATGGACGTGAGTGATTTCATTGAGTTACCGGACGTTTTGACTCCATGCCAGTCTCCACACTCAATGTTCCACGGCAAGCGGATGTGGATCAGTGGTCGTATTTGAAGCACGTCAAGCTCTACGACATTGATGCAGGCATTGATTTGCTTATTGGAACTGATGCCCCTAAAGTTATGAAACCTTGGGAGTTGATAAACAGCCAGGATGATGGTCCCTATGCAGTCAGAACCAGGGTCGGTTGGGTTGTTAATGGTCCACTTCGTGGTGGAAGCAGGTGTGGCTGCCCTGCTGTAACAACAAACAGAATCTCCGTTGAACACCTTCAAGAAATGCTGGTCAAACAGTATAATCAGGACTTTAATGAAAGATCATCAGATGAACAGATTGAAATGTCTAGAGAAGATGTCAAGTTCATGAACATCGTGACCAGTACAACAACATTAAGTGGAGACCATTACTGTATCGACTTACCTCTCAGACAGGAGAATACCATCTTACCAAATAATTGCTGTGTTGCAGAACAGCGCCTCCTGAGCCTGAAAAGAAAATTTGACAAGAATGGTCCATTTAAGAAGGAATACATCACGTTTCTAAATGACATGATAACTCGAGGATATGCTGAGCTGGTACCTCTGGACCAACTAAAGCAACACGATGGAAAGGTGTGGTACATCCCTCATCATGGAGTTTATCATCCCAGAAAAGGCAAGCTGAGAGTTGTTTTTGACTGTGGAGCAACGTACAAAGGGACATCACTAAACTGCCAGCTCTTGCAGGGCCCTGATCTTACCAACTCACTTATTGGAGTCCTTGTTAGATTCAGGCAAGAGCCTGTTGCTGTAATGGCGGACATTCAAGCCATGTTTCATCAAGTTCATGGCTCAGATAAGCATATCAACTTCCTACGCTTCCTCTGGTGGCCTAATGGCAACACTGCACAGTCTCCACTGGAGTATCGCATGAAAGTACATCTGTTTGGAGCTGTGTCATCACTAAGTTGTGCAAATTATGCTTTGAGAAGGACTGCAGATGATAATGCCAAACAGTTCCCCATTGAAGTGGTGAGTACAGTCAAACATAACTTTTATGTGGATGACTGTCTGAAATTGATGGCTTCAGTGGAGGAAGCAGTACACATGGTCAAGGATTTAACTGCTCTCTGTCATAAAGGAGGATTCAATCTTTCCAAGTGGATCAGCAACAGCAGAGCAAAGAACAAGATGGAACTGGATTTTGACACGGACCAACTTCCAATGGAACGGGCACTAGGACTACAGTGGTGCATTGAATCCGACAAATTCAAGTTCAGGACCTCAGCACAAGAACAACCACAGACCAGACGAGGGATTTTGTCAGTGGTCAGCTCACTTTATGACCCTTTAGGATTTCTGGCCCCATTTAGTCTGCCTGCAAAGCTGTTGCTGCAGGAGCTTTGTAGGAGAAATTTGGGGTGGGATGAAGCAATTCCCAACTCCTTTGCTGAGCAATGGTCTGATTGGCTGGAGGGCCTCCAAAAGGTGGCTGAATTCAAAGTGGATCGCTGTATTAAACCCAGAGACTTTGGAGATCCTGTTACAGCACAGCTTCACCATTTTTCTGATGCCAGTCAAGCTGGATATGGAACTGTGTCTTATCTAAGACTGGAGAAAGATCACAAAGTACATGTTTCATTTCTCTTGGGAAAAGCCAGAGTTGCTCCTCTTAAGCAGACTACAATTCCTCGATTGGAACTCACAGCTGCAGTTCTTGCTGCTCGAGTGGATAAAATGCTACAGAAAGAGCTGCAACTTAAGCTGGAGAAGTCAGTTTTCTGGACCAACAGCACAACAGTCCTTAAATATATCTCTAATGAAATCAGGAGATTTCACACCTTTGTGGCAAACAGAGCCTCTGTCATCAGGGAAGCAGCAGATGTTGATCAGTGGAGATATGTGGGTTCTAAGGAAAATCCATCAGACGAAGCATCAAGAGGAATGAGAGCTGAGGATTTCCTGAATGGCAGGAGATGGATAAATGGACCTCAGTTTCTCTATAGGTCAAAGGAGGAATGGCCTAAACTGGATGTGGATCTTGGTGTGATTCCTGCGGATGACCCAGAGGTCAGGAGGGACTTGATAGTGAACGCTGTTGTCAAGGATTTGGAAAGTGCCACTGACCACCTTATCTGTTATTTTTCATCTTGGATGAAACTGAAAACATCTGCAGCTTGGTTTCTGAAGGTCAAGGAAACTCTGATGTTATAAGGACGGAAGAGAAAGGAGTTTTGTGCTTCTGCAGGCCTCGGAAAGGACAATCTCCAGACTCAAGAACAGGAAGTAGAAAGGAAAATACACAGCTTTAAGGACACACTCAAAGGACAAAGTCTTACTCCTGAAGATCTTGCTAAGGCGGAGCAGTCAATTATTCAATATGTGCAACAACACAAGTTCAGAAGCGAAATTGCCTCACTGAAAGGTGGCTGCAAAAACATTCACAAAGACAGTCTACTGTACAAACTGGACCCAGTAATGGATGGTGAAATCCTCCGGGTGGGCGATCGACTGAGTAAAGCAGCAATGCCAGCAGAATCCAAACATCCAGTCATCTTGTCCAAAGACCTGCACATATCCACGCTAATTCTGCGCCATATCCATCATCAACTGGGGCATGCAGGAAGAAATCACATGCTGTCCAGTTTACGGCAGAAGTACTGAATAATTAGTGCAAACTCTGCGGCCAGGAAGGTAATATCTGACTGTGTTGTTTGTAGACGCAACAGAGGAAAGCTTGGTGAACAGAAGATGGCAGACTTGCCTGAGGAGAGAGTGTTGCCTGACAAAGCACCTTTCACAGATGTTGGAGTTGACTATTTTGGCCCTATCGATGTTAAGAGAGGCAGAAGTCATCTTAAAAGGTATGGAGTACTTTTCACCTGTTTGACCAGCCGGGCTGTACACTTGGAAGTCGCCTACACACTCGATGCAGACTCCTGTATAAATGCAGTTCGGAGGTTTATTTGTCGACAAGGACCAGTCTCATCTATCAGGTCTGATAACAGCACAAATTAGAAAGAAAGTCTGGCTGCTTTAAATCATGGCAAAATTCAAAGAGCTTTGGTCAAGGATGGCATAAACTGGAGCTTTAACACACCAGCTCTGTCTGTTGCTGGAAGCAGCAGTCTAACATCATGGACTGATCATCATCTCTCTTTCTCTCTCTTTCTCTCTCTCTCTCTCTTTCTTTCTTTCTTTCTTTCTTTCTTTCTTTCTTTCTTTATTATTCTCTATTTCTTCTTATTTTTTATTGCAGGTTCATCAAGAATAAGAAGATTCGTTAAGATAAATGCATGACATATGTGGGAATAGCTCCTTTCTTGGTATTGTATTGGTAATTGTGATACCGGCACAATTAGGGGCCGGAGTGTTGGAGCTATTTAATTGTTTATTTGTTATTGATAATGTTTGATTAGTATAGTTTTATTTTGATTCAATTCGTGACACTGTTTTCTATTATTAATAATTTAAGGTAAATATTATCCTTTTGTTTTGCTTATTTAGTTTTGTTTTCTTTGTAAATTGGGTAGCACTGGAGGTTATATAGGTAGGAACGCAGGTGGAGGACCAGAATGCACCTGGGTGAGCAAATGTTTTTTTACCAGCGCGAGAGAGGCATGAAAGAAATAGGATTTATTAGTTTCTTTGTATTGCTTGCTTGTTTTTTGGAGTAAATAAATCAACGGAAGAACATACGAACTTTGAATGGACATGACTTCTTTGCCTGCGTACGATTCACCCCCATGGTGCCGAAGTGGCCCTCTTTGATTTTGATTTTTAGTTAATTTGATTTTTGGCCACTACACAAAGTAAAGATGTATGCATTATCAATGTATGGAATCTAAGTAAGTAAGGGATAATGTATAGTTCTGAGGTATGGAACCCTGATGCGACGCTTCGCGTCAGGGTTCCATACAACCTGTCGGGGTTTATTTCTCCATAACAACCTCCGAACTATACATTATCCCTAACATAACAACTATATATATATATATATATATATATATATATATATATATATATATATATGTATATGTATGTGTGTATGTATATATATGTGTGTGTGTGTGTGTGTGTGTGTGTGTGTGAATGCTGAATGTCAATTAAGGCTGCCTTACCGCCAAACCTGACAGAAGAAGCTCACATGGTGGCAGAGTTAGAAAAATCCGGTTGTTAAAGTTGTGAAATCCTGAGGAGTACTCCTGGAATCTCACGACATTGGCACACCGCAACAGAGACACCTGTTAATTTGAAGACAAGTTGTTTTTGTGTTTGTTAACTTGAATGTGAAAAATCTGAATTATATCAATATTCACAACCTTCAAGTGTTTACATTTAAATGTGTGTGAAGCCAAATATAAATATGATATCATGAGGGATACTTCCATGGAAAGGCATACAGACTACGCTTGGGTAGTCAGAATAGTCGAGGGATTGAGTGCTGGAGGGGTAGGCCCTGGACAGTAGGGGCAGGTGTTTTCTGTGGGGATAAAGCAGGTAGATGGTTGTTTTTCCTGAGTCCTTAAGTCCAGAGGTAACTCCTGCAGACATGGGATGCGCTTATGGTTAAGCAGATATTCTGTCATAACACAGATCTTTTGGGTGTTGACATTGTGTGGCACACAAGCGATGTTGCTTTCGAACATGTGACTTTCCAAGTCATCAATGTCCTCAACTTGGATGTCTGCGGTGGCCACTAGGATGCCTGGTGACTCCTGGAAAATAAACCACATTCCCATCATGCGATGGATGCAGCGGTGTGATTTACCGGTTCCCCGACACCGGCAGTTCCACTGTCCTGCAACAGCATCAAATGTCACCCGTGTCCTCCCAAACTTACATCAGTTGTCTCAGACAACTGATGTAAGTTTGGGAAAAATCTACACAGATGAAACAGACAACTTGTCTGTTTCATCTGTGTAGACAGAAAAGCAGTGCCACTGTTCAGAGTACCCCTCATCTTTAAAATACACTGGAAAAACAGAGTCCACTCCAAGGTTCTTTGCAGCATTGTTCAGTTCCTCACATTTCACACCCCACTCAGACAACATGAGCCCCTTTGCTTAGCATGTCTTGCAGTGATGTGGATGTGAGGACTGCTGGTTTGGTGTACGGCTTTCCTCTGTTAGTTCTTTCAAGGTGTATGCATTCTTTTCCAGAGTTTCCGGAACTCCATGCAATTCGCATGAACTGACGGCACTTCTCTTCCTCGCAGTCAATTTTTGGTGGATTTGTTGACTTTATGACATGAATGGGAAAAACCGGACTGTGGTCATATTTTGGAGTGACATGAATTCCGTTTTTCACATCAATGCATATCGTGGGTGTAGTGTCAAGGTTATGAGTATCTCTGATGTGTTGTCGCAGGTTTTTGGTTGAACTTAGCACAGCTTTGCAGTGTTGACATGCAAAATGGTCAGGCTTTGAATCCAAGATCTCTGTGGAGTCATCTTTGAGAGTGTCACGCTTTCTCTTTAAAGTGCTTGGCTTCTCTGCAGAAAGAACAACAAAACAACAATAATTATCACTGCTAATAATCTAAAAGAAGTAAACATTAATAAGGGCCTTTAAATCTTTAATATTTAACTGCCATTGTCAGGGAACACTGCCCTACACAGACATCTGCCCTATACATATTTCTTGGAGGTGGTTCTGAAGGTGTGGGTTATTGGGTATAGAAACACTATAGTCTCTCATGACTCTGTTTCAGTTTTGCTGGAAAAGCAATATGTGACATTGCTGGTGAATGCTTGAGGGTGACCTGACCCCCTGAGTTGATTATATACGAATGATATTTTCACTGGCATCATAATTATCAAGTTATGAGTAAATGTCATGCAGATTTATTGCCACAGGTTCAATGGAATGTGTTTCTACAATGTGTAATGGTAAAAGGGGTCATGAAATATGTTGTCCATGCATGCTACTGATACTAAATGTGTCATGGGGCCTTTCATATATCAGAACACATCTTAAAGACAATGCATGGGCATAGTGATCCTTCTGGGGGACTAAGAGAAAACTATTTTATATTTAAAACAAAAACAACAAATGACAAAGACTTTGTGTCCTGTATAACCTTGTCTTTTGTCTGATTCAATACCTGTAAGAGATAGACATAGTGAAAATGTGACAAACATTAGTAGTAGATATTTCTATATGTCATATGATCTAAGTGGACTTGTTAAGACAAAATCAGAACAAAATATAACCAAGAGAATAATATCAGTAAGCTATGCTGACCAATATCAAATACAGTACTGTTCGGTGATGTCCTACACAATGAGCACTTACAGACTTACAATAAGTTGAGGTCACAGTGACAACAAATTTATGGTTTACAGTGCAAGGACTTTGGTGCAGTGAAAAATGTAACAGTCCTATAGAAAATTGTGATATAAATTCAAAGGTCTGTATTGATTTTGATATTTATGATACTTTGATGGTCCCCCCCCCCTTATATTTCTATTTGTCATGGCTTCATGTGTACTTCTATTGGTGACACAGATTAAAATGTTTGTAGATGCTGCAACAGAACACTTACCATGTGTGCTTTTCAAATGCTTTATGAAAATGCCCGACCTAGTTAAAATGCGAAATTTACGAAATGGGCAATGGCTTCTGGATAGTTGGTTGCTGTCCTTGCAGGAGTATGCAACCACAAATTTCTCTGGAAAAAAATTGAAGATGTAATACAATGCATTAAGATATTAAAATAAAAAATTAAATAAATCACATCATGCATCTCTCTATAGTTCAATTGTACTCCATACCTTGATTGTTTTCCAAAAAGAAAATTGCATCTCTGAGATGTTTTTTGGAAAGGTGGTCCTTATTTGCAAGTTATTTTTGCTGACAGAAGACACATTCCTGACTGGCACAGGCCAGTAATGAATTCACATCAGAAAATGTCTGATGTGAACCTGTGAACATTAACAATGTAGGCTATGTAATTAGCACTACATCTCACAAGTCATTATTGTATCTATAAGTCAGCCTAATTATTTTCAGATTGTATATCTTACAGTATTTAATTTCATCTACTTGTAAAAGATTGATTTATGTTCTATAATAATTAGTCATTCTCACCTTCCATTTTCCAGACAGTTTTTCATGAAAACAGACCTATCAGACCTTGAATGTTGATCTTGTAGGCCCAATCTTGTTGTCAAATTTGCAACACTTTTCCCAACAAAAAGAGACAATATTCTCAACACACCAAGCCTTCAAGTGGATACTTAAATGGTCTTCAAGAAGAACAAATGAATTAATGACACTTGTCCTACAAAATAAATATCCCCAATTGGCTATATACTTATAATGGATAACACAAGAATCAGTTTAATTTCAGAATTTCAATTAACAATGGATTTGGGGTGAATACTTTAAACTATAGGTATAATCATCTCACTCTGTGGCTCAGTGCTGTGTGCAAAGGTGTTAAATTAACTACAGTGACCCATCCCCCTCCCTACTCTCTATGTGTCTGCCTCTCTCCTCCCATAGATGTATAGTGCACTTAATACTGCCAAACTTCGACATTTTACAGTGATGTAAAGATGTTTTACAATAAAGATTTGTAATCAAAATGTGGCTCTTCCTGAGGTTTCTTCCACATTTTTTTTTTCCCCTGTTAAAAGGGCTTTTTTTGGGGGCAAGTTTTTTCCTCACTCGAATCGAGGGTCGAAGGACAGAGGGTGTCGTCTCTGTACAGATTGTAAAGCCCTCTGAGGCAAACTGTGATTTGTGAATTTGGGCTATACAAATAAAATTTGATTTGATTTGATTTGATTTGATTAATCACACATCTCGTTCTACAAGTGTCCTCAGGGTCAATCTGATTAGACAAACTGACAAGTTGACCAGTGTTGCTCTTCAGGTTGTTAGTTAGGCCATTACTGACAACTCAATTCAAATAACCATATTAACACTGTTTTTTCCCAAAACATAATTGCACATATATGATTAAATGACATCACTTACCACGTTTTATACAGTACTTATATCGGGCTTGAAATGCCAGAGACAGGTAACGCTCGGTCCATGTCTTAAAGTCTTCTCCGACAAAAACAGGGGTCACCCCTTTGGTATAATCCAGTTGACGCCCAGCGGGGTTGCCAGGTTTGGAAGCTAATTTAAATATTTAAGCTACAAATCAAACAAAAACGTCCAAGCAGAAATAGTTTTGTTGAAAAAGCTAATCGTAATTGGAATTTTTTGTTTCCTTCGACAACTTCCTTTAGGCCTATTACATTTCTGAAAAATACCCTACTTACCTTGCCTTTGATGCCCTGTATCTCCTGCCGTCTCTTTCTCAAAAATGTTGTATACAGTAAACACAAATCTGGCAACCATTAAAAAAACCCATTATTTTGTCAATAAACTGAAAAATGTAGGCCTATTAAAATCATTTAGCTATACTAAGGTAATGAAATGTTTTTCAAAATTGTTAACATTTTATTGAGATTAAATATTGCCGGTGAGACATAGTAGACTCAAAATGAAGCCATTGCTCATTAGTAGCTTGCCATTATCTCGGTATATGCATCAGCAAATATCAGGTAATGGGTGTTGGTTGGCAAGACAAACTAACAAGGGCCGCGTTTCCCAGATTCGATCGTTCTTAAGGACTTAAGAAGGCTCTTAAGAAGGGTTCGGCTAAGAAGGAGCGCTAAGATACGGGTGTTTCCCAGATGCGTTCTTAACTGCCTTCTTAGGAGAACCTTAAGATCAAGCCAAAGAAGCTTCTTAAGAAGCTCTTAGTGGGAGCTGTCCACCGCGGTGCTGCTGTGCTGAATCAATCGATGCCAGGCAAATCGATCACCCACCTCTTTATCAGCGCATAAGTGTGTGTGTGTGTGTGTGCGCGCTGTCAGACCGGGCTGTCCAGGCAAAGAGATCCAACGGCCGTTGGATCTCCGCACGGGGCAGCCGGTACTTTGCCTGGACAGCCCGGTCTGACAGCACGTCCAGTGGGGAGAAGTGCTGACGCACGTATGCATTTATGTAAACCGTCTGGCTTCGCGCACGGCGACGCTGTTGGTTCGCAGGGAGAATGTGCTGTATTGCAGCCATGGTTTCTCACACGCGCGGACTTTGGCAACGCAGAGTAGCAGGGGAAGCCTCTCTGGATGAGGTTCAGCTGAGTTTAATACATCTGTTCCCTTGATATCTGTGAAATGCCACAGGGTTGTTGTTTTTTTTATGTGTAGTACTATAAACTCATATATGCAGATGTTGCGGAAAACTTAAACGTGTAATTCAATAAAAAGGTTTTTTTTCATCTACCATTTTCTTATTTTTTTTTCTTGCGCCAGTGGTCCGCAGCTATGAGCGCATTTCAACACTGAGCATTGTTTTATTATTTCGCAAAGTGGAGGATATAAATTTCCCTGACGCGCTTGATCACTGAGCATTTGGTCGCTAAGAAGGCTGTTAAGAGTGGGTCAGCTCGATCTTACATTTCCTTCTTAGTGAAAGATCTTCTTAAGCTAAGAGCGACTCTGGGAAACACATCCTTCTTTCTTAGCATTCTTAAGAGCGCTCCTAAGAAGATCTTAGCACTTAAGAGCTTCTTAACGAATCTGGGAAACGCGGCCAATGACAGTAGCCTATAAAAAGATTAAAAGAAAACAGTCAAAATTTAAACAATAGAGAAATTATTTTTATTGTATTTTTTATACTTCATACAGTGGAAAACATGTAGGCTATATCATATTATGTACGATGATAAAAAATGAATAAATAGCACAAGGTTGAAGCTCTTGTCTGTCTATTGATTTCAGATACAGTGATTACAAACTGCAGGTCAGTAAAAGCCACGGCGGATGACTGGCAACTGCCTCAATCAGCTGTAGTTGTCGTGGCAGGTCAATATAATCCGCGGCAAACAGCAGCGGCTGAGTCTGCCAATTATACAGTAGGAAATTAATTCCCCATTTGAGAACCACTGGGTATCCCTACAGACAGTGGCAAATCCGTGGCAAGAGAGAGAGAGACAGAGACAGAGAGAGTGTGTGTTTCTATACATGCCCCCCCCCCATCCGCCTCACTTTTTTCTTATCATTATTTTTTATTAAAAACTATAATTTAACAGCCCCACAGTCACTTCATGCTGTGGCAGCTGCTTCAAACAGCTGTAGTTGCCGTGGCAGGTCGACAGCTGCCGCGGCACCTCACGGTGCCACCGGAAGTGCCACGGCTAGATGCCGCTGCCACGATTTGCGCTTGCCCCTACTGGGTGTTTTAACGGTGTCCGCGGTTCCATGTAGGAATTACTGCACAGACTTTATCTTGGACTTCTCTTATTGCCAACCGAGGTGAGAAAACACTTTTGGAAGAAGTAAAAACCCTCACAAACTGTTTATTTCTACAACCGCATTCATAACAAATCGAAGAGGAACTAGCATTAGCCGCAAGCTAACGATGAAAAACTCCGGTTAAAGTGAAACTCTCGCCAAAAAGCAACCGAGGCTTTATTTATGATTGGGTATGAGTCAAACCTTCACGTACAAGCACACTCATGACCAAAGAGGCACTTTTAAGATTTACCGTAGTTTCGTTTTGGGGCAAGCTCATTTTGAACGGGAGTACATAGGGCATACCACGACGGCATCAAAATGTCTATTTTTAGACCACTAAGAAGGCTCCACACATCATGAAACTTTACTGGTAGCATCACCAGGGTCTCTACTCATGACACGAGCAGTAAGAACATTGTTTGTGTACACAAAGTGTGTGAAAAAGATGGTTTTGAACTACTTACGCTTAGCTACTGGGACTCCGGCGCGCCGCCGCCATTCCAGGCAAAAAGTGTCGATCTCCGAGTGCGGCCATCATGACGGAGAGTAACGGTGGGACGCTCCTCGGGCTTATTTCCAGATGAATTCGCGGATAATTCGTTGTTCTGTCGTTAGTCAAAAGCAACAACATGGACGTCAGTGTTGCTTTTGACTAACGACAGAACAACGAATTATCCGCGTAATTATCATGTCGAGGAGGCTGAGCTGGTCGTAGCTGCGGTGGATGTTGCTCACAGAATAGGGAGACCAAAGGATGGAGGAAAGGACCAGCCACCGCGTCCAGTGATCATAAGGTTTTTATCCAGGACGGCCAGAGATGTCCTATGGAAAGGCTCCAAGGCTAACAAATCAAATCAAATCAAATCAAATTTTATTTGTATAGCCCAAATTCACAAATCACAGTTTGCCTCAGAGGGCTTTACAATCTGTACAGAGACGACACCCTCTGTCCTTCGACCCTCGATTCGAGTGAGGAAAAACTTGCCCCAAAAAAAAGCCCTTTTAACAGGGAAAAAAAAATGTGGAAGAAACCTCAGGAAGAGCCACAGAGGAGGGATCCCTCTCCCAGGACGGACAGACGTGCAATAGATGTCGCATGTACAGAGCAGATCAACAAGATCACAATGTATACAATTATAATGGATGGTTGACAGGAATGAAAGTACAGAAAGAGGTATTACAGCAATAATAATGAAATGCACATGGAAATGTGATTACTAGTGATAACAGTAGCAGAGGTTAACGGTAAGGATAGTATGTAGTAATGCATTACAATAATAGTAGTTGAACGTATGTAACAGAGATATGACTAATATTAGCAACAGTAGTGGTGGGTGTCAGGCAGGGCCATGGCAGTAGGCGCATCCACAATCAGGCAGGGCCATAGCAGTAGGCGCATCCACGATCCATGACCCAGGCGCGGCCAGGATCCATGGGAGCCTGTAGGACAAGAAAGCACAAGGACTCCGGGGAAGAAGTGAATCAAATCAAATCAAATCAAATCAAATTTTATTTGTATAGCCCAAATTCACAAATCACAGTTTGCCTCAGAGGGCTTTACAATCTGTATCTAGTGAAGGAGTTTTTGCCTAATGGTGTGTAGTCCAGTAATAGAACTTCAAAAGTTTTTAAGTGATGGTCTGATAAAAGAGGATTCTGTGGAGAAACTGTTAGATTTTCAATCTCGATACCATAAGCTAGAACATGGTCAAGGGTGTGGTCAAAACAGTGAGTTGGTTTATGTACACACTGAGAGAAGTCAATAGAGTCTAATAATGAGATAAATGCAGTACTAAGGCTATCATTAACGACATCCACATGAATATTAAAATCACCTACAATAATTACTTTATCTGATTTGAGGACTAGACTTGATAAAAACTCAGAGAATTCAGATAAAAATTCTGAGTAAGGACCAGGTGCTCGATACACTACAACAAATAGAACTGGCTGTAAAGTTTTCCACGTTGGATGTGAAAGACTCAGAACAAGGCTTTCAAATGAGTTATAATTTAATTTAGGTTTAGGAATGATTGACAGACTTAAGTCATAAATAGCTGCAACACCACCTCCTCGGCCGGAGCCTCGAGGAATGTGAGTATTAATGTGACTGGGTGGAGTGGATTCATTCAGGCTGACATATTCTTCAGGATGCAGCCAAGTTTCAGTAAGACAGAATAAATCAATATTACAGTCTGAAATTAAGTCATTTACTAGTACAGCTTTCGATGACAGGGATCTGATATTTAGGAGTCCGCATTTAATTCTCTTGTCTTGTTCTGAGATTGCAGAGTTGCTGTTAATTTTTATTAGATTTTCATGCACAACTCCTCTTCTGTGGACTTTTGATTTGATTAATTTAATTAATTTAGGTGGTCGGGGGGCAGACACAGTCTCAATGAAGTTTTGGGTGTGCAACTGATCTAATGGAAGCTCAGAGAAGCGTGTAAGACTGCAGCTCTGCCTCCTGGTCTCAACTCTGGGTTGTCAGGCTGGTTGTTGGCTAATGAAATGGGTTAAATTTCTAGAGATGAGAGCCGCTCCGTCCAAAGTGGGATGGATGCCGTCTCTCCTAATGAGACCAGGTTTTCCCCAGAAAGTCCGCCAATTATCAACAAAGCCCACATCGTTTGCTGGACACCACCTTGACAGCCAGCGATTGAATGATGACATGCGGCTGAACATGTCATCACTGGTTAGGTTTGGCAGGGGCCCAGAGAAAACTACGGAGTCCGACATTGTTTTGGCATAGTTACACACCGACTCAACATTAATCTTAGTGACTTCCGACTGGCATAGCCAGTGAAGCCAGTGAAGTCAGTGACATGCAGAGATGGGGCTTGTATACAGGCATAATGTATACAGATGGAGAGGAGAGGAGGAGAGAGAAGCTCAGTGTATCACTTGTCCCCCGGACTGGGCCTATAGCAGCATAACTAAGAGCTGGTCCAAGACAGGCCTGGGCCAGCCCTAACTATAAGCTCTATCGAAAAGGAAGGTCTTAAGTCTACTCTTAAAGGTAGAGAGGGTGTCCGCCTCCCGGACCAAAACGGGAAGATGGTTCCACAGAAGAGGAGCTTGATAACTGAAGGCTCTGGCTCCCATTCTGCTTTTGGAGACTTAGGAACTACAAGTAATCCTGCGTTCTGGGAGCTCAATGCTCTAGTTGGGTGATAGGGTAGTAAGAGCTCCTGGAGATATGATGGTGCCTGACCATTAACAGCTTTGTAAGTGAGGAGAAGGATTTTAAACTCTATTCTTGATTTTACAAGGAGCCAGTGCAGAGAGGCCAATACAGGAGTAATATGATCTCTTTTCTTAGTTCCTGTCAGTACACGTGCTGCAGCATTCTGGACCAGCTGGAGACTCTTTAGAGACTTGGTAGGGCAGTCTGATAATAGAGAATTACAATAGTCCAGCCTGGAAGTAACAAATGCATGGACTAGCTTTTGTGTGTCTTTTTGAGACAGGATGGGCCTGATTTTTGCAATGTTACGTAGATGAAAAAATGTAGACCTTGAAATTTGTTTTATGTGGGAGTTGAAGGACATATCTTGATCAAAGATAACTCCCAGATTCCTGACGGTGGTGCTGGAGGCCAAGTTAATGCCATCCAAACTAGCTATATCATTAGATAATGCATCTCTAAGGTGTTTAGGACCAAGTACTATAACTTCGTTTTTATCTGAATTTAACAGCAGAAAATTGCAGGTCATCCAGGTCTTAATGTCCTTGAGACATGCATGGAGTTTAGTAAGCTGATTAGTTTCATCTGGCTTTATTGATAGGTATAACTGGGTATCATCTGCGTAACAATGAAAGTTTTTGGAGTGTTTCCGAATTATATTTCCTAGAGGGAGCATATATAAGGTGAATAGTATGGGTCCAAGCACGGAGCCTTGAGGAACACCATGACTAACCTTGGTATACAGGGATGACTCATCATTAACATGTACAAACTGAAATTGATCCGATAAATGGGACTTAAACCAGTGTAATGCGGGTCCTTTAATGCCAATTAAGTGTTCCAGTCTCTGTAGTAGAATGTGATGATCAATGGTATCAAATGCAGCAC
Organism: Pagrus pagrus; assembly: GCF_965226575.1. Taxonomy (NCBI): domain Eukaryota; kingdom Metazoa; phylum Chordata; class Actinopteri; order Spariformes; family Sparidae; genus Pagrus; species Pagrus pagrus. The sequence goes on from NC_140208.1 coordinate 27,182,902, forward strand.
TAAGATCTAGTAAGACCAGGGCAGAGACAAGTCCTTTGTCAGAAGTGATTAGGAGGTCATTTGTAACTTTCACCAGTGCCGTCTCTGTGCTATGATGTGCTCTAAAACCTGATTGAAAATCCTCATATAAACTATTGTTATGAAGAAAGTCACATAGCTGGTTGGCGACTGCTTTCTCAAGGATCTTGGAGAAGAAAGGGAGGTTGGATATAGGTCTGTAGTTGGCTAAAGCTTCTGGATCAAGATTAGGCTTTTTAAGGAGCGGTCTAATTACAGCTAGTTTAAAGGACTGTGGTACGTATCCTGTTAATAGAGAGGTTGATCATTTCTAGTAGAGATGTGCTAATTAAAGGTAAAGTTTCTTTCTTTCTTTCTTTCTTTCAGCAACCTCCTTCTCCTCTCTAATAGTTAAAATTTTATCATTAAAGAAGCTCATGAAGTCATTACTACTGAGCGTTGTAGGAATACATGGTTCAGTAGAGCTGTGACTTTCTGTCAGCCTGGCTACAGTGCTGAAAAGAAACCTGGTGTTGTTTTTGTTTTCCTCTATTAATGACGAGTAATAGCTTGCTCTGGCATTGCGGAGGGCCTTCCTATATATTTTAAGGCTATCTTTCCAGGCTAAGCGGGATTCTTCCAAGTTGGTGGAACGCCATTTCCTTTCAAATTTCCGTGATGTTTGCTTCAATTTGCGGGTATCCGAGTTATACCAGGGTGCTAACCTCCTGTGCTTTATAGGTTTCTTTTTCAGAGGGGCAATAGAGTCCAGTGTTGTTCGCAATGAGCCTGCAGTGCTATCAACAAGATGATCAATTTGTGAGGAACTGAGGTTAGCGGAGGAGCCCTCTATTATATTAAGACATGGCCTTGAATTTAGTGCCAGCGGTATAATTTCCTTAAATTTAGCTACAGCATTATCAGATAGACATCTAGTGAAGGAGTTTTTGCCTAATGGTGTGTAGTCCAGTAATAGAACTTCAAAAGTTATTAAGTGATGGTCTGATAAAAGAGGATTCTGTGGAGAAGCTGTTAGATTTTCAATCTCGATACCATAAGCTAGAACAAGGTCAAGGGTGTGGTCAAAACAGTGAGTTGGTTTATGTACACACTGAGAGAAGCCAATAGAGTCTAATAATGTGATAAATGCAGTACTAAGGCTATCATTAACGACATCCACATGAATATTAAAATCACCTACAATAATTACTTTATCTGATTTGAGGACTAGACTTGGTAAAAACTCAGAGAATTCAGATAAAAATTCTGAGTAAGGACCAGGTGCTCGATACACTACAACAAATAGAACTGGCTGTAAAGTTTTCCACGTTGGATATGAAAGACTAAGAACAAGGCTTTCAAATGAGTTATAATTTAATTAGGTTTAGGATTGATTGACAGACTTAAGTCATAAATAGCTGCAACACCACCTCCTCGGCCGGAGCCTCGAGGAATGTGAGTATTAATATGACTAGGGGGAGTGGATTCATTCAGGCTGACATATTCTTCAGGATGCAGCCAGGTTTCAGTAAGACAGAATAAATCAATATTACAATCTGAAATTAAGTCATTTACTAACACAGCTTTCGATGACAGGGATCTGATATTTAGGAGTCCGCATTTAATTCTCTTGTCCTGTTTTGAAATTGCAGAGTTGCTGTTAATTTTTTATTAGATTTTCATGCACAACAACTACCTGAAGAACGGCCGACTCCACTCCAAAGAGGATTTGACAGCAGCTGACCGAGACACACGCAGTCGTTTATGGCCAACGGTGGAAGCAGCAAGACAGAGGGGTGACAAGGTCTACTTTGTTGGAAATAGGGTGTTTGTGAATCTCAAATCCAGAACCGCAAGATTGAGTAACAACTTTTTCCACCAGGCTGCCAGAACCATCACCCCACCCTGTTGGAATTATGTGTGAATAAATATATTATCAGTTTTTGATTAGCTAAATCTTATGCTATTCTGTTATGCTGAAATCTGTGGAGAGCTTGACCACAGGACATTTACATATCTGCCACTTTCACCTCTAGCAACAAGTTACTCAACAAGTTGTTCTCTGTGCTCTGTGTTACACCAATGATATACGATCACGCCCAGTTGTCTGTGAATAAAAGTTATGCATGGGGGAGAGCTCGTTGGAAGACTGCTGATCAGACTCACAGTGCTGACACCTGTACTTCCCCTTTGCAAAGAAAGACAAACTCTGAGTCCGTGTCTGTTTGTGTGTATTTTATTAGAAAAAAAAGTATCGTGTAACAGGAAGACTCAAAGTAGAGGAATTAAAAGAGCTTGTAGGTAAATTAGAGGCAAGTGTTGCAGTAAAAGAGGGAAGAAAAAAACATAGGAAGGAGGAAGAGTTGACAAATGCCAAGAAATGGCTAGAACAGGCGTACAAAAGACAAGCAAATAGTACAAAAAATAAACAAAAGAGACAAGAAGACGCAAAAGCAATGTTTGTACGAAAGGAAGATAATGAAGGAGTAATTAAAGGTAGACGGAGGCCTGATCAACCTCCCGATGCTGACGATGTACAAGGGGCGGCGGGGGGAGAAGCAGTAACCCCCCCTATAACCAGGCCAAAAACATCAAAATCAACCCCACCAATATATCCCTCACTGGTCCCAAGTGAACTGCCTGAAGCAAAATCACTAAGACCAGCAGACAAAATAAAACCCCCAGTGAGGTACGAACCAGAGTCAATCTTTCCAATGATAGAAGTCCCAAATCCTGCTGCTACAGGTGCCGAAGACAGAACAATGTACGTTTTCAGGCCCTGGACACTAGCCGAAGCAGCTAATGCAGTGGCTGGAGTTCCATGTCCTGAAGACGACCCCGAAGAGTGGGTTAAAAATATGACAGAAATAATTCACTCTTACAGACTAAACGGCCATGAAGCAGGTGAAGCCATGCAATCCTCTCTGGGGAGAAAATGGGCCAGGGTCAAAGGAGACTATACAGGACGCACAGCCCAAGGAGCTGTATTTCCTTACCCCGCAGACAGTACCCTAGCAGGCGACTATAAAGCCCAATTAGATGCACTGTTTGCATGAGTAAAAAACGCTTCCGCCAGAAAAGCAGATTACACTCGTGTAAGTGCAGTAAAACAAAAACCCGGTGAAGACCCCGATGATTTTAAAGTGCGGATGGAAACTGTGTTCAGAGCAAATAGTGGAATAACCTTTGACGAGGCTAAAACAAGTGCTTACCAACAACAATTGAAACTGGCTATAGTAAATGGCCTCCAACCAGGAGTAGCAGCCTGGACCCGAAAACATTACATAGAGCTGGACACAGCTGGCGTCCCAGAAGCCATGCAATGGATAAGACATGCATGTAAACACATAGAGGGTAAAAAGGCTCAAAAGGGGAGAAGTGGAGACGTTTTCTTCCACGATGACACTGAAGAAGACAGTGACGCCTTCTTCCATTCGGGGGGCCAAGGCCGCGGGTATAGAGTAAGGGGAAGGGGCCGCGGGGGCTCTAGGCCACATAGAGGGGATAGAAGGTCTGGAGATAATGACCCAGATGCATGCTATCGTTGTGGGAAAAAAGGACATTGGTCAAAAGAATGTAGATCGAGCAGGGGAGGATACAGAGGGAGAACAAAACAATGGGGAGATAACAAAAATCCTCCCCCCTCAGCTCCTCCAGATGAGAACTGGAATCAAAAGTGACGGTCACAGACAGCTCCCAAGCCTGGCGATGCATCTCCTCCGTTGTTAGTGGATGTATACAGCGCATGGGAGGTGTTTAGTGCCATGACGGACAAACCAGAGATTACATTGGTAATAAATGGGAAAGATGTGCGTTTCCTGTGTGATTCTGGGGCCTGCAAAACTGTGCTAAGAAATAAAGTCCCAGGCCTCCAGGCCTCCAACGGGATTATTTGGGTCAAATCTGCTAATGGGGCGGTCAGCATGAAACGCATGTCAAAACCTCTGTATATACAGGATGAGAAATCTGGAAAAAACACTAAAGCACCTGTAGTAATCTCGCCGGATTGTCCGATAAACCTATTAGGCAGAGATCTAATGCAGCAACTGCAAATAGGTGTCATTCCCACCTCAGAGGGAATGAAGGCCGTGCGGCTAGACGATGAGTCTGGTGAATTGTATCACATAGACAACTTCCCGAACAAAGTGTTCTATTCTCTGGATCTCAGTAACAATCCATTTACTGATATCTCTGACAAACTGCTAAGAGCAGCCAAAAGCTCCCTAACTGAAGAGCATGACGACATGGAGACAGATCAGCTACATGTAACTATGAACATAGCACTAAAACCAGATGCTAAGTATCGAGAGAAACTGTTTGCTTTGCAGACATTCGAACTTAAAGTGCCATATTTGTACTCTGATAAGAAAACAGTTGCAGTAGCTGATGTGATCCTCCCTCGCGAAGCAAAGTCGTTATTCTACATGGGATGGACGCCACACATCTCTCTCTCCAAATCACCAGATATGGAGTGGAAAGACTTAGGTCAAATGGCTACCAGAGCCGCACGAGCCTCAGACTATAGAGAAATTGACAACGATGGGTGGAGTTACAGCCCATCTGCACAGATGTACAGAAAAACTTTAGGATGGAGCACCACTGCAGTCCCCGGACTGCATGATGTCTCTAGGTGACTAGTTTCTGCGTTTTTAACTGAAGAAGAAGAGAAACAACTAAAATACCTGCCTGCCTCACTGTGGACGAAAGGGCCTGAAGATGTCGGGTTAATGACAACAGCTGCTCCAGTAAAAATTAAACCAAAATCTGATTGGAGACCAAGGGTTAGACAATACCCTTTAAAAGCCGAAGCCCTTACAGGCATCCAACCCGTAATTACACAATTACTGGATGCTGGCGTGATAAGAGAGTGTCCCGACTCACCCTGTAACACACCCATCTTCCCAGTGAAAAAGGCAGACGGTACTAATTGCCGAATGGTGCAGGATCTCAGACAAATAAACGAAGCTGTGCAATCTCGCGCTCCTCTAGTGCCGGATCCGCACACTCTGTTAAACACTCTGCACCCAAGAAACAAATTTTATACCGTCATCGACCTGAGTAATGCATTTTTCTCTATACCTGTGCATCCTGACTCACAATTCTGGTTCGCCTTCACATATGCAGGAAAGTCATACACATATACTAGGTTGCCCCAAGGATATTGTGACAGCCCCACAGTATTCACGCAAGCAATAAGTAACTGTTTGTCTACCTTTAATCCACCAAAAGGAAGCCAAATAATTGTGTATGTGGATGACATTCTTGTAGCCTCACCGTGCAAAGACAGCTGCACTGCAGACTCTCTCGCCCTGCTGCAACATCTCTCAAAAACTGGAAACAAAATGAAAAAGCAAAAGTTGCAGTGGGTGAAAGAACGAGTTCAATATTTAGGCTACACTCTCAGCGCTCAAGGATGCGAGATACAGGAAGCACGAAAACATGCGATAGCAGACGTCCCAAAACCACAAAACAAAAAACAAATGATGACCTTTCTGGGACTATGTAACTACTGCCGAGCATGGATAGCTTCATATGCTGAGAAAACACAGCCACTATTGAACCTCATCTATGCCGAACCAATGTCAATGTCAGATAAAGTAAAATGGACTGAGGAAGCCACACACTCCTTCGAAAAATTAAAAAGGAGTTAATGTCAGCTACAGTGCTTTCTCTTCCTGACTATGAGAAGCCGTTCACTCAAACAGTGGACTGTAGACAGGGGTTTATGACATCTCTACTGTTACAGCAACACGGGGGGAAAATGAAACCCGTCGCGTTTTACTCAAAAAGACTTGATGCTGTGGCAGCAGCCCTACCACCGTGTGTACAAGCTATATGTGCAGCAGCAATGGCAGTACAACTGTCTGCCGACGTTGTACTTTTCCATGAGCTAATGTTACTAGTTCCTCATGCAGTTGATGTGTTACTGTTGCAGGCAAAGATGACATTCCTTTCTCCTGCACGACAGTTATCTTACACGGCTGTGCTGCTATCACAGCCTCATTTGACAGTCAAAAGATGCACAACCTTGAACCCAGCCACTCTACTGCCGACAGCAGAGGAGGGCGAGCCACATAACTGTGTTGAAAAAACTGAAGCTTTACATCTGCCGAGACAAGACTTAACTGATAAGCCCCTCTCCTATGGAGATGCTTGGTTTGTAGATGGCTCATGTTCTAAAGACGACAAAGGTCAAACCAGTTCAGGCTACGCTGTTACTCAACTACCTAACACTGTAGTGGAAGCTAAACAAATAGAGCCAAAACACTCAGCACAGGCTGCAGAACTAATAGCTCTGACACGAGCATTTTGGCCACTGGAAAAGACATTACGATCCACACAGACAGCCAGTATGCATTTTCAACTATCTTTTTCTTCGCTGCACAGTGGAAACGTAGAGGCATGATAACGTCTACAGGAAAACCAGTTACACATGCACAACTGCTAATGTCTCTTTTAGATGCAGTTCAGTTGCCACGCAAAATAGCTATATGTAAGTGTGCAGCACACCAAAAAGGCACTGATAGTGTCACTTGCGGTAACAGGTTGGCAGACGAAACTGCAAAAGCAGCAGCAGCAGGCAGTTTTGGTAAATCAGACATCTATGTTGTCTCACCCGACTCCTCACTTATAACACAGGAAGTCACAAGAGATATGCAACTGGTGGCGCCAGACACTGAGAAGCAAATGTGGGTAAAACAAGGAGCCACAGTTGATGACACAGGTCTATATACTGTTGATAACAAACCCGTCCTTCCACGAAGCTTATTTAAAGCTGCAGTAATATTGAGCCATGGGCCTTGCCATGTCTCAACAGGAGGGATGATAGACCTAGTACATCAACACTTTACTACTTATGGCTTTAACACCTTCTCAAAAAATTTCTGCAGATCATGTGTGATATGCATAAAACACAACCCACAGGGCAATCTAAGACCAAAGCGAGGACAATTTCCCGCACCAAAATACCCGTTCCAAACCCTGCACATGGATTTCATCGAACTAAATCAGAGTGGGCCTTACAAGTACTGTCTAATGATAGTGGATGCGTTTTCCAGATGGGTAGAAATATTCCCATCCAAACATGCAGATGCGCTAACAGTAGCAAAAGCTCTATGCAAAAGCATAGTGCCACAACATGGCATCCCAGAAACACTATACAGTGACAATGGTCCCCATTACGTGAACAAAATAGTGCAACAGATGGCTAAACACCTACAAATACATCTGAAAAATCACTGTGCTTATCACCCACAAAGCGCAGGCCTAGTGGAAAGAACGAACGGTACAGTTAAGTCAAGACTGAGAAAGTGTATGGAAGAAACTAAGCGTCCCTGGCCAGAATGCCTGGACTTAGTTAAGCTGTACATGCGAATAATACCTACAGAGAGAGGATTAACACCATTTGAAATAGTGAATGGCAGAGCCTTTAAACTGCCATCCTTCTCTCCAGACATACAGAAAGCTGTTGAAGAAACAACGTTAGCTGAACACATGAGGAAACTGTTTGAAGAGCAACAAGTATCAAATGCAAATTTACTGCCTTCTGATTCTCTTCCCCTCTCACAGAATGCCCAGAAGGTGAAACCAGGCGACTGGGTGTTCGTGAAAGTCATAAAGAGGAAGTGCTGGTCCAGTCCACGCTGGGACGGACCATATCAAGTGTTATTGACCACGCCAACGGCAGTCAAGATTGCAGAGAGAACTACGTGGATCCACCTCAGCCATTGTAAACTGCAGCCGTTCCCTGACTCACCGGAGTAGTGGGGAAGTCTGGGCTACAAAGGGGCTCTGTTGTATAGAAACACGAGTGTCTCAAACCCAGTGAAGAAATCAACTGATCCCTACTCTAATAGGAGTCACCAGAGTGTACGATGCAGAACATGGAGATGGACAATCCAGAGGATCCAACCCGACGCCGCCGACATGGACAGAGAGGGAGAGGGAGAGGACGACGATGCCGCATGTGGTGCAGAGAGTTATGGTGTAGTGTGATGTTTCTTGCACTACTCTTATTAGGATTCTTGGTGTGGTGGCTCCTGCGAAAAGAAAAAGAAAAGCCTCCAGTCGGACGACGGGAGCTGTCAGGTGAGCACGCACGCCACACCCACTACCCACATGGATTTGCCACCAATGAATGGTGGAGCTTCATGAACACCACCGCTCACCTAAACAACAAGACGAACTGCTATGTCTGCACACACATGCCAGTATCCACTGCTGCTCCTGGGCTGTGGCCGTACAACACCACAGCTAGAAAAACTCACTGCCTCATGAGCCTGGCCACACATCCCGGAAATAGAGCATCATGGATCAACGCCAACTACTCTGAGCCGCTGAACATCACCTGGAGTGACCTGGAGTGACCTGAAAACTGCTCAGGGAGCACAGACTTACTAGCATGGCCACAGATAAGCGAACCCTTGCCAGGGTTAGTTTATCTAAACAGACTCCAACCACGACAGCTGAACAAGTGTGTGCAAGGAAATGGAACTGTGAAAGTGGGGACTCTTCCAGTCCATCTGTGTAACCACACATACTCTTTTTGTCCGCCACTGAATCCAATTGCATGCATGGGCTGTCTCACCAAAGCCAACTGTGCTGCTAACGGAACTGAAAGACTGAAACAATGTAAGTCTGACATGAGCTGGAGACAGTCAATACCCACACCTGGATACCAGAACATCACCTTTTGTTCCCGCGTGGTCCCTACACCAAATGGTACACGAGTGTTAGCTGATTGGTACTGGCTCTGCGGACACAGAGCCTATCCGTCTCTACCACGAGGATGGGGAGGCACATGCGCACTCGTATCATTATCAGACCACGTGTTCTATCTTCCTGGAAACATCACCAGTCACCCCCATCACCGTCACCGCAGCAGGCGCAGTATGAACCTCGGTCTTGAGGACGTCCCCCGGGCATATCGCATCTGGTCAGGAGGAGCCAAATTCGGCCAGAGCCTGGTCCCAATGGTGGGACTAGGATACGTACGTGACCACGTTGAAATCAACAGATATGCCCTGCTGAGACACATCAACACCACTCTAAGCCTGGGCCGCTCACTGGCCAAGGAACAAAGGAGCATACGTGACATGGTGATGCAACATCGGATCGTGCTGGACCTATTGACAGCCTCACAGGGAGGAGTGTGTGCAATTGTGGGAGAGACATGCTGCACTTACATCCCTGATGGACTCAGTGATGGAGGAGACATTCACCAAGCTTTGCAAAATCTGACCGACCTCCAGCGATATGTGTTGAACAATACCCCAGGAGCGACCCCTTCTATGGACTGGTTCTCAGGATTTTTCTCTGGGAATTGGTGGCAAATACTGCTTAAAGCACTGGCTCCTGTTTTGGTGATCCTGGTATTGTTCTGTCTATTTGCTTCATGTGTTATTCCCTGCCTGCGTTCCATGTTTGAGAAGATGATTGCTAGAAGTTTTGTACAGATGCAGCTACTAGCACAAGGACGTGAGGCCCAATATGAGCTACTTAATCTAGCTGAGACGAATGGATGTGAGTATGAGGATGATTGCACTGATGTGTGACATGTGGGAGTAAGAAAGTATCACTCTGAACAAGCATAATGACGGTCTTACTTAAAGCATGATACATGACAAGTAAGTCTCTGATGAAACAGCATGTTCAAAACTGATAAACAGGAGGGAAATGTTGGAATTATGTGTGAATAAATATATTATCAGTTTTTGATTAGCTAAATCTTATGCTATTCTGTCATGCTGAAATCTGTGGAGAGCTTGACCACAGGACATTTACATATCTGCCACTTTCACCTCTAGCAACAAGTTACTCAACAAGTTGTTCTCTGTGCTCTGTGTTACACCAATGATATACAATCACGCCCAGTTGTCTGTGAATAAAAGTTATGCATGGGGGAGAGCTCGTTGGAAGACTGCTGATCAGACTCACAGTGCTGACACCTGTACTTCCCCTTTGCAAAAAAAGACAAACTCTGAGTCCGTGTCTGTTTGTGTGTATTTTGTTAGTGTTAAACCTAACACACCCCTATCCAGCTCACGCAAGGACTGACATTGAATACATACATACACACACTGCCAAGTGCAATACATCCTCCTTCCTCCTCCATTGCACTATGAGCCCACTATTGTTTGCACTTTTGCACCACCTTGCACTTTAATGCACACGTCCATATTTATGGGGACTTGTTTTTATACTGTTTATCTGTGTATCTTTTATATATACTGTTTTTATTTTTCTACTGTCCTACTGCCATGTGGAGCTGCTAAACGTATTTTCACAGTAAATGTTAGTGACAATGTTGACAGTGACAATAAAGGATTCTATTCTATTCTATTTTCTCACCAGTCAAAGACATGCATAATTTGTCAAGCTGATGCCACAATAGATGTACAAATACAAAGCCAAATTTCAGGAAGAAAATTTCTCATTTGTAATGGTTAATGGTTATTAGGGGCCAGGCAGCATACACATTAGGGGTCCCGGCCTTATTGTTATCTCCAGTTTTTTTCTTCTTCTTCTTCTTCTTCTTCTGCGGAAAATCCTACTTCCCATGCATGAAAAATCACCAAACTAATTGGGTTCTTGATCTTTGTTGTCATAGGAAATTGATTTTTATTCAGTGATTACGATTAGATGCAGATAGTAATTGTCTTTATTGAAGTTAAATTTAACATTTTGTTTTTACTCTTTTGAAATGACAGAATCATATCGTTGAAAGGATGTGGCCAGACGTTAATAACAGGGTAACCTACCCACTGAAAAGGGCTCTCATCCACCTTGTAGACCAGGAGGAACTCAACATGGAGGACAACTTGACACAGTATTGTGTGTCCACACTTACCTGTCAGGTGGCTCAGATTGGACTTGAGCGAATGGTGCAGTCCTGGAATGCACACAGGATCCAAGGTTAGCATACCACTTTTTAAATTTCCCTTTAACCCCGTTATGTACCTTTATAGGCATTGTATGTTTGTCATTGTGAATAGGCTATATTCTGAACAGCTGCAACACACTACCGGCCGATGAGAGTCTAATTGTAGTTATATATTATTAGATGTAGCCTAATTGGGAAAACACGGGCAGAAACTTAGTGACCTTGATACTGTTTTTCTTTTTGTTAGTTGTGCACGTTCCCATGACGGGCATGCAGTTCTTAGCAGGCAGGCACTTCTCGGCATAACAAGTCTGAAGCCTAATTTTGTATTTACTTCAATATCAGCCATTTTTAAAGAAAATATTTGAGGGAATAAATTATGGTAAAGCTCACTAGGCAAGACACGTTTATTTGTATAGTACATTTCAACAACAAGGCATCATAAAAAATATATTAATCACATTAATGTAAGTACAATTAAGTATATGGGATAGCAGACAGATATAAAAACTAAACAAGGCAGATAACACTAGAAGGGCCATAAGCGTCATTTTGACCGCTACATTTTAAACTCTACAATCTCTCATGTAAATACCCAATTGAGTGATGAATGCATTCATTGTGCCATGATGTTTTTTAAAAAAAAACAAAATAACACCGAAATGTACATTTTAACAAACTTAATTTCCCTGGTACAAAGTCAGAGTCACATCACCACACTTCAGCACCTTCGTGTTGAACAGCTCCGCTTGCTGTTTCACGGTGGGCGGCAACTCCCGTTTTTGTTTGCCCATGGTGCCAACCAGGCTGGTCTTCTTTGCCTGTAAGGCGGTGGCCAGTTTTAGGGACGTGAAGAAATTGTCTGTGGTAATGTTTCTTCCCTTCCCCAGGAATGGCTCCGCCAGTCTCAGCCCCACACTCTCTCCCACGAGCCGACCTGCGCTCCGTGTCTCCTCCTTCCCCAGACACGGAGACCCGTTCAACATGTATTTAGAGTTGACATCTACAGCCAACCAAAATTTGACTCCGAATTAATCGGGCTTATTCCTCATATATTGGGTGAACTTGCAGGGGGCCTTTGTGGGGAACAGCTGCTCATCAATCGTGATGTTAGCGTCGGATTTGTAGCAGGCTACACTAGTCTGGATGAACCGGTCCCAAGTGGCCCGCACCAGGGCAAACTTGTCGTCCTGCAGACGCACATGTCGGGTCTCCTTCCTGTCAAAGCGCAGGAACCTCATTATGTCCCTGAAGCGATTTATTGCCATCGTTTGTCTGAAAAATGGTAAGCCCCCATTCCTCCATATGAGCAGCAGAATAAGTGAATAGTCCAGGCTGTAACTTAGCGCAGGGCAGCGGAGCTCACCTTGAGCGTTGTATGCCGTAGCCGCCGGGGAAAGCCGTCTCATTTTCCTCGGTACAGACTCTGAGTCACTCTCTGAGGAGATGTTTTCGTGTACCCAGGAAAGATCGCTTTCATTTCTGAGCCCCTCCATCAGAATCACGACTGTCCAAGTTATGAAACATCTTCAGGGCTTCGGCAGTATTCAAATTAGGCTACTCTTCATCCTTTCCTTTTTAGACATGTTGTGAAGGCTCGACTCCATCGCAGACATAGCCCAGCAAACATTTTGACGTCTATTTGACGTCAAATCAACGTCGGTCAGGCAGGTCGATTCGACGTCTAGCAGAGGTGCTGAAATGAAATGTAACGTCCCTAAAATGAGGAGCTTGAGACGTTCAGCTGGGTTTTCTCTCTTCTTTTATTTCCTTTTAACACAGGCTACTGTGGGCCGTAGCCAACGCCAAAATAATCAAAACACTCTCAAAGTCCCCACACACGCTCCTCTCTACTTCCTGATCTCTCTCCCAAAAACAACCCCTGACCTCTCTGTCTCATCCAATCACAGACAAGTAGTCTCACACACTCCCTGTCATAGGTAGCTGCAATTGACTGACAGTTTCTCAACTTGGGATATGTTCACTGACATTCAGGAAACTCAGTAACTGCCTTAACGTTAACATTTCACCTTGATAACAACAGTATCACCCAGTGATCTACACATAACATGAGTGGTACACAAGCACCCAGTCCGCTACACTACCCCCCCTCCTCAAAGTCCCTCGCCCCCGAGGGGGCAAACAAAGTCTCTCAGGTGGACAGGAGGCCTGCGGTTCCTCCGAGGCCGTGTCTCACCAGGGGAAAGGCCCGGAGCGCGTGCCAGCGCAGGGGCAGGTAACTGGGGCTGGGTGGGGGAATTGGGGAAAAGGGAAAAAAGTTCAGTCTGTGGCGGCCGGTGCAGAACACTCTGCACATCAGAGGGGTTTTGCTGGCGAGTCAGAGCCATGTCCTGCGTCCCTTGTGTCCCAACCTCCTGTCTCTCTGGGGAGGCCACGCCCCGGTAGGGAGCCAGCCTATCACGATGCAGGGCCACTTTCCGTCCTCTGAGTGGCAACCGGACCCTGTACACAACCTCACCCAGCCTCTCCAGGATCTGGCAAGGCCCCACCCACTCACTGTCCAGTTTTGGGCACCTGCCCTTCTTCCTCTGGGGGCTATGCACCCAAACCAACTCTCCCACTTCAAAATGACGGCCTCTGGCCCGCACGCCGTAGTTCCTCTTCTGTCTCACCCCCGCACCAAGCAGCTGACCTCTGGCAAACTCGTGAGCAGACTCCAAACGGTCCTGGAGCCTCCTGGCATAGTCGGGGCCTGGAGGGTCTACAAAGGCGTCAGGGGGTTTGCCCACCATCATCTCTGCTGGGGTCCGGATCTCCCTTCCCAGCATGAGGAGGGCAGGGGAGCAGGAAGTGGAGTCCTGGACAGCAGACCGGTATGCCATCAGCACAAGGGGGATGTGAGTATCCCAGTCCTTTTGGTGTTTAGCCGTCACTATGGCAAGCTGTTGTGCCAATGTGCGGTTAAATCTCTCAACCAGGCCATCACTCTGAGGGTGGAGGGGTGTGGTGCGGGTCTTGTGGGAGCCCAGCTTCTCACACATGGCTGCAAACACACGGGACTCGAAATTCCTGCCCTGGTCAGTGTGAATTTCTTCAGGGGCCCCAAACCTGCTGAACATTCCCTCCACCAGTGCGTCCACTACGGTCTCTGCCTCCTGGTTTGGCAGGCTGTACGCCTCAGGCCACTTCGTGAAATAGTCCATGGCAGTGAGGATGTAGCGGTTACCCCTCTCTGTGAGAGGAAACGGCCCAAGGACATCAATCCCCACTCTCTCCATGGGGCACCCTGCCGGAAACTGTTGGAGCTGGGCATGAGATCTGTCTGTGGGGCCCTTCCGGGCAGTGCAGCTGTCACAGCGTCGGCAGTAGTCTTCCACATCCCGCCTAAGTTGGCCCCAGTAGAACCCCTGTCGGAGGCGGCGTAGTGTCTTGGTGATCCCAAAGTGGCCAGATCCTGGGGCTCCGTGTACTGCCCGGAGCACCATCTCCCTCAGGGCCCATGGTACCACCACCTGCCACCGCGTCTCTCCTGTAGCTGGTTCTTTCCATCCCCTCTGCAGCACCCCATCACACACACGCAGGTTTACAAACATCGACCAGAGTCCTTTTGTGGCTCGCGACAACATCGCAACCTCTTCCCATGCTGGTCTGTGTTGCATCGCCACCCATGTGAGCACTGGTCTGATGTCAACATCCTCTTCTTGCTTACTTTCCCACTCTGCCACATCCACAGCTGCCAGCCCAATACTGGCTGACGCCTGCTCGGGACCCACAGCTGCACATTGCACATCAGGTTGTTGTAACTTTGCCTCATGAGCCTCCCGTTTCTCACAGTGTTGGCAGCCATCAGTGTCACAGGGGCAGCGGGACAGTGCGTCAGCATTTCCATGTCGTGCCCCTGGTCTGTGGATCACAGTGAAGTCATATGCCTGTAGCTCTTCAATCCAGCGTGCCAGTTGACCTTCTGGTTCTCTGAAAGACATGAGCCACTGCAAGGCTGATCGGTCAGTCCTGACTGTGAAATGGAGGCCCCCAAGGTAATACTTGAAATGCCGTATGGCACTGACCACAGCAAGAAGCTCCCGCCTGGTAACACAGTAGCGACGTTCTGCCTTGTTGAATGTCCTGCTGTGATACGCCACTACTCTCTCACCTTCTGGTGTCACCTGGGCCAGCACAGCACCGGAGCCAACACTGCTGGCGTCTGTGTCGAGGATGAAGGGCAGGGAGGGGTCAGGTGGGGAAAGAATTGGGGCGTCCACTAGGGCTCTCTGTAGTGAAGTGAACGCTGCATGGCACCCTTCTGTCCACAGAAAAACTTCCCCTTTTTGCAGCAGGCGAAATAGTGGTGCAGCTATGCAGGAGAACCCCCTAACGAACCTTCTGTAGTAGGAGGCCAGGCCCAGGAAGCTCTTTAGGTCCTGCACAGAGCTGGGGGTGGGCCAGTCCTTCACAGCTCGTACCTTATCCTCCACGGTGCTGACACCCCCTCCCCCAAGTCTGTGGCCCAGGAATGTGACCTCACGCCTCATGAAACAGCATTTCTGGGGGTGCAGTTTCAAGCCCGCTGCCGCCACCCTCTCCAGCACCCGTCTGAGGGCCATGAGAGCTGACTCGAAGGTCTCCCCGTGAACCAGGATGTCGTCCAAGTACACCACACACTCCTGGCGGGGAATGTCAGCAAGGACCTCATCCATTAGTCTCTCAAATGTGGCGGGGGCATTACAGAGCCCGAAAGGGAGGACCTTGAATTGCCACAAGCCCCCACTGGTGATGAAGGCAGTTTTAGGTCTGGCCTCAGGAGCGAGGGGGACCTGCCAGTACCCGCTGCGCAGGTCCAGAGAGGAGAACCAGGAGGACCCTGACACTGTATCGAGGGCCTCATCAATGCGTGGGAGGGGGTAAGGGTCCTTTTTTGTCACCTTGTTGATGGGTCTGAAATCCACACAGAACCACCAATCCCCCTTCAGCTTTTTGGGGACCATGACAACTGGAGAGGCCCAGGAGCTGGTGGAGGGTTCAATGAGTCCAGCCCATTGCATCTCACACAGGGCTTTATCTGCCGCCGCCTGCTTGGCCAGGGGGAGGCGCCGAGGTCTCATCCTGATGGGCTGCTCATCTCCAGTGTCAATGTTGTGTCGTATGAGATCTGTCTGGCCCACATCATCCTCTGAAAGTGAGAAACAGTCTTTAAACTCCAGCAAGAGTTGCCACAGCAGACCTTGTTCACTAGAAGTCAGTCCATCACAATTTTTCTGCCAAACCTCTTTCACAGCCAAGACTCTCTCTCTGTTGTCAGGTAGAGAGGCAGGGACTGGTTGTGGGTGTAAACCAGTGGCAGACGTGGTGGGAGTCAGGAGGTGCAGCAGTTTTCCGCGGCAGCCGTTGCCTCACCTGCCAGAACTGTAATGGTGTGGGTGGCAGAGCAGCCAGGATGGGGTGGCCTTCTCGCCATATGGATGACATGTCCATCAGGAAAAGTGAGCGTTCCTCTCCCTGTGTTAATGACACAGTCCAATGCCCCGAGAACATCCAGCCCCAGAATACAATCATCTAGAGCCGCCACCCACACCGGGCAGCGAATTGACTTCTTCCCCACGGCCAGAGTCACTAATGCTTCCCCCACCATGGGAGCACGCTCTCCTGTTACTGTCTGTAGTTTCACCATGGTGGGGAAAATGGTTGTTTTATTTCCTATCAAACTAGGTTTCACCAGGGTTGCTGACGAACCTGTGTCCACCAGCGCAGGGCAGCACGTACCCCCAATAGTCACAGGAGTGTACCAGCAATCTCCTACCCAGGTCCGGCCCAGGACTACTAGGCGTTCAAGCTTACCGTCCAAGTCACTTGATGGTTGTAACACCCCCACCTGGCCGGTGCGCTGCGCTACATCCTCCTCTGGAGAAGGTTGGGACACAGTACAGGGGGCCCGCGCCGTCCCGATCACGCGGTCCCCTTCTCGTTTCCCTGGTTCTCACGGTTGCGTGGGCAATGCCGGACCAGATGGCCGGGCTGACCACATCCCCAGCAGACCCTTGACTGTTGCCTGGGCTGTCGCTCCTCCTTCAGAGTGGCAGCTCGCACTAGCTGGGTCAGCTCCCCCACCCAGGCAGGTTCTGTTGCGTTCAATTCAGTCCCACTAGCAGCCCTCAACTGTGGTGGTCTGTTGAATGAGGAGTCAGCGTCCAGCATTTCTCTCTCTGTTGCTAACTCCAAAGCCTCCTGTAGAGACCTTGGGTGAGCTAGTAGTGTCTGGACACGCAGGTCAGCTGGTAGCAGAGCTTGAAGATAATGGTCTCGGGCCAGTTCACTCTGGATGGCAGGTGGCATGTGAGCATAGGTGCGGTGAACTAGCCCCTCAATGTCGTTAGCAAGATCCCTTAGCGGCTCCCCAGGGCGTCGCTGACGGCTACACAGTTCAGAGCGCAGCAGGCTAGCTGCTGAGCAGAGCCCAAACCGCCTCTTCAGAGCCCCCACTAAAGCATCATAGTCTCTCCTATCGTCAGGGCTTAGCAGCAGCAGGCTGGACAGAGCGTCACCAGTAAGGCACATTGCCAGCTGGAGGGCTTTCTCTTTAGTAGACCACTCGCCGGCCTGGGCTAACAGTTCAAATTGGGCATGAAATGCTTCCCAGCTAGCTTTGCCATCATACCTGGGGGTTTTCATTGAGGGTGGGAGGGCTCCGCCACGCGGCTCACTGTGTCTGTTCATGTCCGTAATTTCGGCCGCGGCCGTGTCCCCACGGGCGGCGTGTCTGTCGTTGGAGCGGCCAGACGAGCCCAAGCCGGCCTCGGCAGCCATCCTCACCGTCATTTCTCTCACCCGGTCTCTGTGCTCGGCCGCCCTCCAACCCACGGTCGGGCTGTAATGTCCCCGTCCATCGGCGTCCTCCTCCCGCTTGATCCCGGAAAGGTCCCGCGGCAACATGCTTCCCAGATGCAGTCAAAGTCACCGCAGCAGCTAGCCCGATGTCACCCGGTGCAGGCGAATTCTGTTCGTCACTTCTGACACCAAATGTAACGTCCCTAAAATGAGGAGCTTGAGACGTTCAGCTGGGTTTTCTCTCTTCTTTTATTTCCTTTTAACACAGGCTACTGTGGGCCGTAGCCAACGCCAAAATAATCAAAACACTCTCAAAGTCCCCACACACGCTCCTCTCTACTTCCTGATCTCTCTCCCAAAAACAACCCCTGACCTCTCTGTCTCATCCAATCACAGACAAGTAGTCTCACACACTCCCTGTCATAGGTAGCTGCAATTGACTGACAGTTTCTAAACTTGGGATATGTTCACTGACATTCAGGAAACTCAGTAACTGCCTTAACGTTAACATTTCACCTTGATAACAACAGTATCACCCAGTGATCTACACATAACATGAGTGGTACACAAGCACCCAGTCCGCTACAGAAAGTTTTTCTGACGTCGGTCTTATGACCGACCACATTTCGACCGTTATTAGACCGCATCAATTCACGTCGTTTCAACGACATATCAACGGCTCACAGAGCAGGCTACTTCAATCAATGTCATTATTACGTCGTATAGACGACTTTTCAACGTCTCTACGTGACGTCTATCTGACGTCTAATCGATGTCGGTCAGGAAGGTCGATTCGACGTCTAGCAGAGGTGCTGAAATGAAAGTTTTTCTGACGTCGGTCATTTTGACGGCATCAATTCACGTCGTTTCGACAACATAAAAACGGCTCACAGAGCAGGCTACTTCAATTATTACGTCGTATAGACGACTTTTCAACGTCTCTACGTGGCGTCTTTTTGACGTCTAATCAACGTCGGTCAGGCAGGTCGATTCGACGTCTACCAGAGGTGCTGAAATGAAAGTTTTTCTGACGTCGTTTTCATGACCGACGTCATTTCGACGGCTCTTAGGCGGCATCAATTCACGTCGTTTCAACGTCGTTTCGACGGCATATCAACCTTTGTCAAAATACACGTGTAATGTATTGCATTTAAAAATATGTTTACCTAAATCGAGTTTCAACTAGTGCCTACATAACTGGCATTACCACATCCATACATTCTATTACAAGCACAGCTCTTGTGCTGTAGCCTATAGTCTACATGTGCAATTCTCAATGCTCTAATCTGCAACTATTTAAATTAACTTATCAATTTCAGCAAAAAAATCCTTAAAATGCAAAGAGGTCAAAAAGTCCAATAGACAACACCAGCAAATTTCACATTTGCCAACTTAAAATATCACAGGAATGGTGAACCTGGTTAAAACTTTCATAGTAAATAAACTCAGCTGTGATAAAGTTAAAAATACTCGAATAATGTTCACCCATACTGTAAAATACAAGTAGTACATGGACAAATCTCAGGTAAAAAAAAAAAGAAAGAAAAAAAAGACAGCATTCAGGACCAGATATATGTAACGAGTTATCTATATATTGAATAATTGAATAAAAAACGAACATGTTTATGGGAACAAATGTTTTATTGACTTTCTTTTTATTGCAGTCCTTTGGGGGTCTGCCCCTTGCCCCCGCTTCTTGGTGGGGCATGTTTAAGTTGGTTCTGAATCACACTCTCTATTTCTGCATCTGTGGCCTTTGGACTCCATCTCTTCACAGCAGCTGGAGAGAGGGCATAAGAAAAAAATAAACATTTTTACAGAGCGCCTATTCAGATGTTAAATGCACTTTATAGATGGCAAGAACAAATTGTTTTGGGAGTTGAAAGAGTAATGAAAGGACCACTTCTTAGAGCCACTCAGTAGCCTGAATCTGATGGTTCCTAATAAAGCCAGTAGGCATTAACAGTCTGTGCTATGGTAGCCCAGCTTAGCCCAGGATAGCCACATGCACATGAAGCACATTCAGTAATTTCAATTATATCAATCTTAGTTTCTTACACTTGATGACATGGAACATCTTTGTGGCTTTAAAAGGCACAACACAGAGATGCAACACTAAGCATAACTTCTCTTTCATGCAGGTGCCTGGCTGTACACACAGGGAGCACAATAGCACATTAGAGGTTTTCTTTTAAAGGACAATTCCATTTCATTTCAAACATGTGCTACAGTTTCGGAATACATTTACTCTAAAAGAATGAATTTGAAGATATTCC
Source organism: Pagrus pagrus (assembly GCF_965226575.1). Classification (NCBI taxonomy): domain Eukaryota; kingdom Metazoa; phylum Chordata; class Actinopteri; order Spariformes; family Sparidae; genus Pagrus; species Pagrus pagrus. Next base: position 27,202,840 of record NC_140208.1, read on the forward strand.
TCACTGTTGCTGCTGTTATGCATTAGCACCTCTGTCCAAGCATCATCACAACAGCATAAAACAGTGGCGGACGGCTCTGAGGCTGTATCCAAATATTCATATTCATTCAAGCCCCTCCATTCAAGTGTGTGTGTGTGTGTGTGTGTGTGTGTGTGTGTGTATCTCACCTGGTGTGCGTCTCACAATAAACCTGTGAAGTGAGGTAAATTGGACAAATAGTTATCAAAACAGGCCTATGCGAGGGACAGAGACACACAAATAGATTACTTTTATATGTAGAGAGATAGTGACATTGATTAACCTCTGAAGTCAATAAAAATGTAAAAATTTTAGTACGCCTAAAATAAAAAAAAACTGTAAGGATGAATAACTGCTTGTGGCTTCATCTGAGCATGTCAATGGCATTATGGGGCTGTAGCCACACTATCAGTGAACACTTGTTTCAGATTTGAAGAAGATGGCACAAAGTATGACCATTCTACACCTAAGCTGTGATTGACAGATAACCAGCCACACTGTCAGTCACGTCTCCACAATAAGCTGGCGCCCTCTGCCGTTGCGGTCGTGTAGCGACACCAGACAACTATCAGCATGTGTCAACGGTTAGACCCCGGTTATAAGACGATTTCTGGCCACATATCAATGTCCGTGGACCAGATAGTTTTCGGGAGCTGGTATGGACCGTATGGTCCGTCCCGTTTTTGGTGTATGTCAAGCGACACCTATAGGCCTGGCATATGAACTACAACGTTTTCGGTTGATCCGTCTAGATGCAAATATTCTTGAAACAATGCCGAGGAAGACGGAGAAAAAATAACGTTTTCGCCCGTCTGGACGGCCCCTTGAAGTGTTTTGGTTCTGTAACGATGCTAAACCGATAGTTGCACAGATGTTCGGCTCGGTTTAGCATCGAGCACCTCACGTAGCCTGTGAGCTAACTCAGGGCTAGTTTCACACGGCAGCTAACTCGGCTGCTAGCCGCCGCTCGGTTACGAATAAAAGCAAAAAAAAAACAGCTATCTGTAACAATACACGATGCAGCAACAAAATCAAAACTCTAACATGCAACTGATAAACGTATAATGTCTTACCAAACACGGTTTCATTTTAAATTACAGTACTTTTAGTAACTCAATCATTCTTGACAGTGTTTTTTCAGTTAAATATGTTTTCTTTGAGATCGTATTCCCCCTAATGTTCACATGTCGAAAAAAAGTCGAATTAAAGTCACGTCGTGACGCGACGTCGATTGGACGTCTTCATCTAGACGTAGGTCGAGAAAGCGTTTTCTGGCAGTGTTTATTCAGTTAAACCGCTCTAAAATGCATATTTAATTAGGTCATATTTGCCATGATATTATTTTATGATGTTGAAAAACAGTCGAATTAAAGTCACGACGTGACGCGACGTTGACTGGACGTCTTCATCTAGACGCAGGTCGAGAAAATGTTTGCTGGGTAGCCCTGAGTTAGCTCACAGGCTACGTGAGGTGCTCGATGCTATACCGAGCCGAACATCTGTGCAACTATCGGTTTAGCATCGTTACAGAACCAAAACACTTTAAGGGGCCGTCCAGACGGGCGAAAACGTTATTTTTTCTCCTCGGCATTGTTTCAAGAATATTTGCATCTAGACGGATCAACCAAAAACGCTGTAGTTCATATGCCAGGCCTATAGGTGTCGCTTGACATACACCAAAAACGGGACGGACCATACGGTCCATAACAGCTCCCGAAAACTATCTGGTCCACGGACATTGATATGTGGCCAGAAATCGTCTTATAACCGGGGTCTAACCGTTGATACATGCTGATAGTTGTCTGGTGTCGCTACACGACCGCCACGGCAGAGGGCGCCAGCTTATTGTAGAGACGTGACTGACAGTGTGGCTGGTTATCTGTCAATCACAGCGTAGGTGTAGAATGGTCATACTTTGTGCCATCTTCTTCAAATTTGAAACAAGTGTTCACTGATAGTGTGGCTACAGCCCCATAATGCCATTGACATGCTCAGATGAAGCCACAAGCAGTTATTCATCCTTACAGTTTTTTTTTATTTTAGGCGTACTAAAATTTTTACATTTTTATTGACTTCAGAGGTTAATCAATGTCACTATCTCTCTACATATAAAAGTAATCTATTTGTGTGTCTCTGTCCCTCGCATAGACCTGTTTTGATAACTATTTGTCCAATTTACCTCACTTCACA